>NC_133402.1:6989804-7295861 GCF_047511655.1 Castor canadensis | reverse complement strand
ATGAATGCCCAGAGGCCTTGCCTAGTCACAAACTCATGGAAGAATCAGGACATCCTCATTTTGCAGAGTGAGCTTGACAAGTTTCTGGCTTTGCCCAAAGTAAAGCTTTGTGCTTGAGCCTCCATCTTCCTGCCCTCGGAAGGGGGGAAAACCACAAGAATGGAATCTCATGAACTCAACTCCCTCTCACTAAAGTGTAAATGACTAGTAGCATTTCCAGGCTCCCCTCCCTGTAGTGAGCAGCTGGTTTCTGGATTTGGTTGGGGGTTTTCAGGCCAAAAGGACAGGAGGCCCAGGCCCCACAAGAGGTTAGCAGGGGCTCTCCATGATTCTGTCCTCAGTTCCCAGATGTGGGAGTGAACTGAGGAGGGTTGGGAAGGCCAAGGTGTCCCCCGCTGAGCTCCCAGAACCTTCCAGCAGAAACTTTGGGGCCTGTGGAAAATTCCCAGGCTATTTTAGGTTGAAGCTTTCTGCTGGTTCTCAGAGTAAAGGTCTGTGACACACCCCTCCCTGGGGACAGCCAGGGTGGGAGTGGCTTCCCGCCCCCACTCCAGGCCTGTGGCCCCTCCCCTGGCTGGGAACTCTCAGAACTGGGGGAGGGGTACATGGCCAGCTGTTCACCTCACCCCTACATTGAGAGATTCTGGAGGCTTGGTGCCTCAGTTTCTCCTATCGTACCCAGGGCCAGCATTGTACTGACTGTCACATAAGTAGTGCAGTGCAGCGGCCTGGTTGCTGGAGGGGGGCCAGGTGTGGCTCCATCGTCCACGGCGTGTACACACACTAGCAAACCTGGGCATGCAGACAGCCGTTTGTGCATGTGTGTGTAGACGCCCACCCACCATGTATACCCACAGCCACCCCCCATGTACACACGGGCATACACCCCTGTGCGCCTGTGCAGACACCACTCATGCAGTCATGCACACAGGACCCCCATGCACACACGTGCACATATGCACACATACAAACACATAGTACACCCTGCCCTGCAGTCATGGCCTGGCCCACCTGGCTCTGACCTAGAGCCTTCTGCAGCCTGAGTGAGCTTCAGCGCCACCCCTTTCCCCTGGGGTGGTCATGGAGGGTGGGTGGACGGTGAACCTTGCCTCACTAGGAGCTGGTTAAAGACCATGCTCATATGCTGGACGGGGGTGAATGCCCCTATTCCTGTGGGGGGGATAGAGCCACCCTCTGGGTGACCCCTGTGCACCCCCTTCACAACTGGACTCTGACCCAGCTGCCCTGTACCTGGGGCCAGCTCTGTCCAGCCCAGATGGCTCCAGAAGGCTGGCTGGGTGGTGGTGCAGGCTCCTGGCCCTCCAGGCAGCCCCCTCCTGACCACAGCCCCTTCCATCCTCTGTTTCCTCCATGGTCCCATAGGTGTGGATGAGGCATTGAGCACTTTTGCACTGTTGAGGGAATGCCAGCCAGGGCCAGGCTTTCCCGGCTGCTGAATGGACCTTTGGGCCATTCCTTCCCCTTCCTGAGCCGAGCCCCTGCCCCGTGCCAGGATGTAGATGACCCCATGCTGTCCTCTGCCTGCTCCCTGCTAAGGGGCTGGATGTATTTGTGAAGTGAAGAGGCTCAGGTAGAGAGAGAAGAGGCCCCTTGCTTCTGGTCTGTTTCATCAGCCCAGGGAGAGGGGGCACAGTGAGGCAGAGAAGGTGTGTGGGCAGAGAGGCAAATGGTGAGGAAGAAGGAAGACCCAGGATGAGACAGTGGTGATGGAGCAAGGAGGTTCCTGGGCTGGCCCTGCCCCGCTTTGCACCTCATTTCCTGCCTGTCAGCCCTACCCCCACTCTACATGATCTCCTTGCTGCTCTTCACTCACATTGGCCTCTCCTGACCTCAGGGCCTTTGCACCAGCTGCTATAGAACAGCCCTCCTTTCATTTTCCAAGTGACTGATCCTTCCAGGCCCACCTTGTACCCTTCTTCATGTAGCCACCCTGTTGCTTTTATCCCTTCTTTTTAGTAGGGCTTTGTTTTTTTTTCTTTTGGTGGTATTGGGGTTTGAATTCAGCAACTCGATTTGCTAGGCAGATGCAATACCATTTGGGCCACACCCCCGGCCCTTTTTCCTTTAGTTTTCAGGCAGTGTCTCCAGCTTTTTGCCTGGGACTATGATCCTCCTACCTATGCTCCCCATAGCTGGGATTACAGGTGCCCACCACGTCTGACTTATTTGTCGACATGGGTCTTGCTAACTTTTTGCCTGGACTGGCCTTGAATCATGATCTTCACACTCTCTGTCTGGGATTATATGCGTGAGCCACCTTGCCCGGCCTGTTATATGGCATTGATAATTTCATTTAGCTGTTTATTCTCTGGCTCCAGGTTAAGCTCTGTGTCTCCAGTGCCATGAACAGACCCGGGTACTGGGCACACGTTCGTTGAGTGACTTTATGATAACCATTACAACAGAGATCATAGCTGACAGTTGCTGCTTTCTTGTTCCGGGTTGATGGTGAACCCAGTGCTCGGCATGTGTTATTTTGTTTCAACTTCATGATGATTGCTCAAGTCCAGATTTATAATTCCCAGTTTCCACTTACCAGGCGCAGAAAGGTTAAGTAACTCTCTCAAGATCACACAGCTGGTGGGGGGAAAGAGCGGTTTTAGTTAGAAGGGGAAAGGGCAGTTCCCCACCTCCTCTTGCTGTTAGCTGGTCACTGTGGTCTCACCTGCTATCTTGGGAGGTCATGGAGGGGCCCTCCTCTCCATGGTTTTACGTGGCTTCTATGGGGCTTTTAAATAATGAGTTTTCAAACATCCCAGAGTCACCCCAAAATCTGTTTCCAGCTACTTTTTTTTGTGGTCGGAACTCTGAGCGCTGGAACATTCTAGCACTCTATGACCTGTGCTACTGGGTCACGCTGGAGCCTGGACGGCCAGCCCAGCAGTCGGGGCCTACCCAAGGTGGGGGCCTCCCTGGACTCGTGGTCCTGCCTGGCTGGGGCCGCAGCTAAGAAGAGGGTCAGGAGGTAGCTATGTCAGTTCCTCCAGAAGGCTGCTGGCCCCTCCTCCCTAGCGGGACAGAACCGAGGTCCCAGGGCGAGGGGGGTGTGGAGGAGAGGTTTTGTCTCCTGGGAGAGGGGCTCCTTTCCCCCTGGCCCCACTGAGGACCCAAGCCAGGCAGAAGGGGACATTGCCAGGTGATGTAGGTGAAAACTCAGGGTCCTTGGGCCATGGAATTACCACAAATGGGGACCCCAAGGAGCAAGGGGCAGCAAACTCAGCTGTGGGAGGCAGGGGCTGCTGGCTCATGCCTGTAATTCTAACTACTTAAGAGGCTAAGATTAGGAGGATCGTGGTTCAAGGCCAGCCCAGGCAAATAGTTCCAAAATAACCAGAGCAAAATGGACTGGAGGTGTGCCTCAAGTGGTAGAGTGCCTGGTTTGCAAGCATGAAGCCCTGAGTTCAAATCCTAGTCCGACCACAAAAAAAAGTAGCTGGAAACAGATTTTGGGGTGACTCTGGGATGTTTGAAAACTCATTATTTAAAAGCCCCATAGAAGCCACGTAAAACCATCCAGGCCTGCTGCTGTCCTACAGTCCTACAGGCTGGTGGTCTTGAGGGGACTCCCATTTCAGGCCCCTCCCCCAGCCCAGGGTGGGGGTGGAGGGCAATGTCCAGCTTTGCTCCATCTGGTGTCCCTGCAGGTGCTGGCTGTCTTCTCAGATGGGGAAACTGAGGCAGAGGGGGGAGGACTTACCCCGGGGCCCAAGACCTGGGCTGCTCTTTGCTGTTGACCCCGGGCCAAGGCACCTTCACAAGCTGAAGTGTTCCTTGTGCACAGCGCCAGGTCCTGCTGTAAACGGAATCACTTGAAGTAAGGCCAGATTCCGCTGCCTGCTTGGGTCACTGAAGGAATTTGGTTGTACAGCGGGGACTGGGCTTGGGACCAGCTGGAAATTTGTCATGAGCTCCTGGGTCTGGATGGGGCCTGCTAGCCAGGCTGCCTTTGAAGTTCCCCTTGCCGGTGGGTCTCTGCCGCGGGTCCCACTTCCTGGCAAGGGGCTTATGACATTCCCGCATCCTCTCCGAGATCCGTGCTGGGGTCAAGCTGTCTGCTGTGGGTTCTGGAAGTTTCTAGAAGTGTTCACTCTTTTCCAGTGCCCTCCCCTGAGGGGTCTGGCATGGGGCAGGGCCCAGGAGTGCTTGTGGATGGCCGGTCCAGAGCTCAGGGGTGGCATTAGTCTCCTGGGCTCTAAGTGTCCCTCTCACATATGTGCCAAGTGTCCCCAGTATGCTAAGACCTGTGCCGAGCTGTGTTAGAAGCTGTGGCTGCCACAGGAGCCTGGGCACCTGAGCTGGGCCCGGTGATGCTTCAGGCAAGGTGACCTCTGCGTGGGCCTTCAGCCTGGGCTGAGCCTGGAGGAAGGCATCTCAGACATGGAGGGGGACATGCTGGGTGCCACCTCCCAGGCGTGACCCCGAGACGCCTCTCTCTTTCTCTCTCCAGGTCAATCATGTCATCTGAGCCTCCCCCACCGCCACAGCCCCTGTCACATCAACCTTCGGGTGGGCTGCTGGACGCCCCTCGGGCCCGAGAGCGCTCGCCATCTCCACTGCGGGGCAATGTGGTCCCGAGCCCGCTGCCCACACGCAGGACGAGGACCTTCTCAGCGTGAGTCTCAGGCTGGCCACACGTCCTTCTGTCCCAGGCCGAGACCCCTGCTCTGTCTCCCGCCACCTCTGGGCCTCTGCATCCCCTGGAGTGTCTTAGGGGTGGGCAGAGGTGGCAGATGAGTACCTGGAGAGGCACCTTCTAAACTCTGGGGATGCAGCCCTGGCCCCAGGAACCTGTTCCATCTGGGTGGGACATTGTCGCTGTGTTTAAATCACCAGACTTCAGTCACACACAGCCCTTTCCCTGAGAGACGTTGACTTGCTCAGCTGCACAGTGGGCAGTACAGGGTGGCCACGGGGCTCTCAATATGATGCCTGGCAGGTGCATAGTGCAAACTTCAGACCCAGAAGGTGGTTTCTCCCAGAGGAGCCGTGCAGGGTGGGTCACGCCTGTAATACCAGCACTTGTGGGCTGAGACGGGATGATCTTGAGTTCAGGCCAGCCCGGGCTACACAGTGAGTTCGAGGTTAGCCTGTCGCAAAGCAACAATAGTAACCACAAGGAAAAAAACCCCAAAAGAGGGAGAAGGGCTGGGATGTAGCTTGGCGGTACAGCGCTTGCCTAGCATGCATGAGGCCTCGGGTTCGATCCCAGCACCAAAAAAAAAAAAAAAAGACAAAGAGTGAGAAATAGTTTCTGAAGGGATGCTCAGAGATCTTTTTAGCTCAACTCTTCCCTTCCCAAATGGGGAAACAGGCTGAGAAAATTCACTCTCTGGGTCGTCCAGAGACTCGTTTTTACCAGTCTGCACAAACAGCTCCCAGGGTTGTACAGTGCACAACCTGTCTGACTGCGCGCGGTGGCCCGAGCCAGAACTCCCTGGAGCTCAGCTTCAGGCAGGGGCTGGGATGAGCTGGGGATGCCCTAGCAAAGAGGAGGTGGCTGTCCTGGAGGGCCGCCGGGGACCCTCACACCTTCCCCTTCTGTGTCAGGACGGTGCGGGCTTCCCAGGGCCCAGTCTACAAAGGAGTCTGCAAGTGTTTCTGCCGATCTAAGGGCCATGGCTTTATCACCCCGGCTGACGGTGGCCCCGACATCTTCCTGCACATCTCCGAGTGAGTCAGTGGCAGGTCTGGTAGACCGGGCTGGGGCGGCGATACTGTGGCCTTACGTGGGTGGGGGGTTGGTGTGTGATGGATGTGTGTCTGGTGTGTGTCATTCTGCCTTTGACAGGTGCTATGACTGTCCCTGTGTGGCTGCTGTGAGACTGCACAAAGCTGGCTGGGGGGGTTGGTGATGTCTGTGTGAACAGCTGTGTGTAAGCGTGTGTGTGTGTGTGTCCCACCACGAGGATGTGCCATGCCTGTGGGGGACAGGGTGGTGGCAGCTCCAGGAAGGAAGTTTGGGGCTGGACCCTTCTCCTGCCACTGGCCTATGGACGTCCTTCCTTCCTGAGTGTCTGGAAGCCCTTGGGGAGTCCGGGGCAGGGCTGCGGGTCCTCAGGTCTGTCTCCCCTCCGCTCCCTGGACAACGCTAACTTGCACTCCCAGGCTTTTCTGTTTTGTGTGGTGTTGGGCAGGTACTCTGTCACTGAGCCACACCCCAGCCTGCACCCCTGGACCCGCCAAGCTTTCATGTCAGCAAGTGGCCAGCAGAACCCTTCCCACACCGCAGCCCTGGCAAACCCAGTTTGGTTTTGTTTTTGGCGGCACTGGGGTTTGAGGGGCCTCACGCTTGCTGGGCTAGGCAAGGCACTCTTACTGCTTGAGCCATTCCATCAGCAGAGATCACAGTTTTGAAAGAAGACTCTTGGGGCCAGGTGGTATGCACCTGTAATCCCAGTTACCTGGGAAGTGGGGTAGGAAGATTTGAGGCTGGTTCAAGGCCAGCCTGGGCAAAAAGTTGGAGGTCCTATCTGAGAAACAAATTAACAGCAAAAGGGCTGGGGACATGGCTCAGGTGGTAGCATTTGCCTATCCAGTGCAAGGCCCTGAGATCCAACTCTCAGTCCCACCGCAAAAAGACAAACAAGGGAACACGGTGGTGGACAACAAGCAGAAATGATGGAAATACTGCGATGTCCGGCTCCACTGTTGGGACTGGAATGCAGGTTTATTCCTGAGCTTCCTGATGGTCAAGGCGAAAAGGGAAAATACTGATTCTCTTAGATTATCTGATCCAAACAGGCTGGTCCTGGTGTTCAGGATCTGAAGGGGTTTTCCTCCTGGGGTCTGATGCCTCACAGTGAGATGGTGATTCATCACCTGGAAAGTGAGGAAACCTTCCTGGGGGTGGTCACAAGGGAGAGTAGTTTTTTTTTTTGCCCTAATGGGAATGGAACCCAGGACCTCATGATTGCTAAGCAAGCACTCTATCACTTGAATCATACCTCCAGTCCTTTTATTTTGTTTTGGGACAGGTTCTGGCTACTTTTCCTGGGCTGGCCTTAAAATTTCCCTGCCTTGGTCTTGTGAGTAGCTGGTGTGACCCACCATCCCCGGCTCTAACAAACACTTTTTTTTTGGTGGAACTGGGGTTTGAACTCAGGTCTTAAGCTTGCAAAGCAGGTGCTCTACCACTTGAGCCACGGCTCCAGTCCTCACAGATACTTTTTTGAAGGTGCACGGAGTATCTGGGGGAATTCAAGGGCAAAGACACAGCCCCTGGGACTCCTGGGACCAGGACAGCAGTTTTCCCTGGTGGAAGAGCAGTTGCTCCTCTGAAGGTGCTCTGGGTGGTCTCGTGGGCCTTCTGGCCAGTTGGCTGCTGGTGTCTTGGGGTGGAGACCATGGGACTCTCCTGGGCAGGCACTGACTGTTCTTTCTACCCCTCAGTGTGGAAGGGGAGTACGTCCCGGTGGAAGGCGACGAGGTCACCTATAAAATGTGCTCCATCCCTCCCAAGAATGAGAAGCTGCAGGCTGTAGAGGTGGTTATCACCCACCTGGCACCGGGCACCAAGCATGAGACCTGGTCCGGGCACGTCGTCAGCTCCTAGGGAACCCGGACGACCCCTTCTCCTAGGCTTGGGGGAGACTTTGGGGGGAGGAGGAGGCAAGGCCAGAATGGAGGTGACATTCTACCACACGAGGTGGGGCTTCAAGTTGGGACAAGGTCCCTTTTAAGTATTCCTGGAGGAGAGGGGAATTGGGGGAGCAGCATGGGGTACGCTCGGCCACCAGCACAGCCTCCGACCATCGCAACAAGCATTCCCCACCCAAAAAGCATTAAAAGCATTTAAAAAGGAGAGGTGCCCACTGGTGGCTGAGTGGAGGGTGCAACCCCAGCCCAGGGGTGGGTCCATGACTGCATCTCCCCAGCTGCCCAGAGAGACAGGCTCAGGCCCCAGATCCCCTCTTGGAATTGGTGACCCCAAATCCACAGCTCACTGACCCACTTGCAGCCCTACAAGATTTTCCCAGGGAGAATTCTCACTCAGTGCCTGCTGTGACTCTCCTGGGAACAGGGCAGAGCGGTCTTGGAAGTTCCGACTGGCTGGCTTGGGGGTCTTTGGACTGAGGGACTTGGTCTTTGGTGCCATCAGCAGCAGTGTGTCATTGCTGTCAGTTGGGGGACAACAGCTCCTGCCCCCTGGCATGGCATTCTGGCGCTGGGGCTGGCTTTTCTGGCAAGCCTGGTCTTTCACACCTGTTTCTAGTCAACTACCATCTGGTAGCCATTCCAGGCCTGTCCTTAAGGTGCTTGGGTGGGGTGGCCAGGGGGTTGGGGGAAAGGGCTTATGGTAGACATTTTGTTTAAAAAGCAGAACTTTCTTTCTGCCAGGCATGGTGGTGCACTTCTGTAATCCCAGAATTTGGGAGGCTGAGACAGAAGCATAGAAAGTTCAAGGCCAGCCTGGCTTCACTGGGAATTTGAAGTCAACTTGACATACATAGCTAGAACCTATCTCAAAAAACCAAGAGGCAGGATGTGGCTTAGTGGTAGAGCACTTGCCTGAGCACACAAGAGGCCCTGGGTTCCATCCCTAGCACCACAAAACAATAGGAAACCCAGAACTTTCTCTGCATCCATCCATCCAGGCAGCTTGCTTTTCTGATGGCCTTGTAGAGTCAGAACTTGGAGACATACACCTGTGGTGGGGGGAGGGGAGGGTCTTTAATAGTGGTCCTAAATGCTTAGAGATCCTGGTTGTATTTTTGATGCTAGGGATGGAACCCAGGGCCCTGCTTGTGCCAGGCAAGCACTGTCACCAAGTCACACCCTCCGCCTCCTCTCCTCCACCCTCTCCCCAGAAAATCTGATTTTTTTTTTTTTTTTTAAAGAGAACTGAAGCACTCTCCAGAACTGCCCTGCACTTTGCTGTGATGTAGACTTTGGTAGAAATTTCCAGAGAACTGATCCTTAGGGTTTTCTTTGCTGTGGTGTGGTTTGGTTTAATTGGGAGTTAAAAATAGATGTAGATGGGTGAGATGTTTTGAAATGAGGCATCTACATCAGGAATCCGTTTATCAGCGCAGGGCGGTGAGCCTTGAAACTGGGCCTGGGGCCGGTGGCCAAGGGCCAGAGAAGAGGGAAGATCGCTTGATCTGGATGGACCTGCTAGTGACCTCTTTGAGGGGCTGCACGCTGACCCTCTGCAGAAGTTTGTCCTTCCAGCCCGAGAGTGCCAACTGATCTGTTTGACCAGAAGGGGGTGAAGGCGAGAGCGCTTTTGCTGATGACTGATGAGGTTGTTTAGAATAGGCCATAGATAAGCACAAGCTGCCATTTTTTTTTTTTTGTCTCCTGCTGCGCACCTCAAAGGGGCTTCCTCTCCTGCCTCTGCCCTCTGCAGGGTCAAAGGTGGCCTTTTTTCCTCCAGTCCTGGCTGTTCTCCAGTGCCTCCCCGGGGCCTGTCTGCTAGTGCAGAACACACTTCCAAAGGCACTTCTGCCACCACCCCATGAACACCCTGAGTGAGGTTGGCGCCCTTGCCATCACCACCACCCCCCACTCACCAAAGCGTCTCCTCCGCTTTGTCCTCACCCTGGCACAGGGCCGGGCTTGGCACGGTCCTGCAGGCTGGCCCTCTGGAAAGGCTGTGCCCCATAGTGACCTCTGGATCCTCTCGCTTGACAGAATCCTTTGTAAACGGCTCTTCCTGTGTGGCCACATCTTCTCAATCCGAGAATATTCTGGAACTGCAGGATGTGAGCTGTAGAGGACTTGTTCTCCCCCCAGGCATGGAGTCTCAATTTACAGATGGGGAGGAACAAGGGTTGGCGACTAAGCCAGGAACAGATTTCAGGTCCCTAGTCCAGATCTTGCCTCCCGCCTCACCTTTTTCTCAATAAAGTCTGTTTTGTGTATGGCTGTGTGTGTGTGTGTGTGTAAATGTGGAGGCCACCTCTTTCCAGAGCCAGTGGGGTCTGTCGAGGCGTACACTGCAGTCTTTGTTTATTTTGAGGACATAGTAAGCTGGTGGAGTGGCTCAAGTGGTAGAGTGCCTGCCTAGCAAGCGTGAGGTACTAAGTTTGAACCCCAGTACTGCCAAAAATTCAACAAAAAAAGGGTAGAGCACACAGTAAATACTGTTCTTTATTTGGGGGTATTTGGGGTTGAACTTAGGGTCTCCTGCTTGCTAGGCAGGTGCTCTATCACTTCAGCCACGCCCCCCAACCCTACAGCCTTTTTAAAGAAGGTGGATCACATGGGTAAGCCAGGCAGTAAGGTGTGGTCTTGCTTTGGCTTTGTGGGTTGTGGATAAACGCCCAGAGGTACCATTTATGATGCCCCCTGAGCCCACCTGTGGTGAGAGGGGAAGGTGCTCAGGGTCTCGGCTGCAGACATTTGATGGGGGACTTGGGGTGGGAATGGAGATGAGGCTGTCCCTGACCTTGAGGTCCAGGACTCAGGAAGGCCAGGATGGATATGACTTCTGAGTACCAGTGTGGGGGTACCAGGTACTCTTCAGGGAACAAGGGCAGTCTGCTGATGGGGTGGTGGGAACAGGGAAGGCAGGTCTTATGCTGGGGGGAGGGGGAGGGTGGAGAGTGAGAGGCGGTGGGGAGAATAGGGGTGGCAGGGCTGGGGCTGCTCTGGGAGGACCTTTGTGCCTGGCTGGGATTGTTTTGCCAAGGGCAGTGGACAGTGACGGCTGGGGTGGATATGGGAGTTTTTTTTTTTTTTTTTTGTAGGACTGGTGTTTGAACTCAGGGCCTCTCCTGTGCAAAGCAGGAGCTCTACCACTTGAGCAATACCTTCAGTCCATTTTGCTCCGGTTATTTTGGAGATGGGGGTCTTCTGAACTATTGTGCCTGGGCTGGCCTTCAACCTAGATCCTCTCCATCACAGCATCTGAAAAGGCTAGGATTACAGGTGTGAGCCATGGGCACCCAGCCCAGATTTTTTTTTTTTTTTCCAGTACTGGGGCTTGAACTCAGGGCCTTTACCTTGAGCCATTCCACCAGCCCTATTTTTGCGAAGGGTTTTTCGAGATGGGATCTCTCCAACTATTTCCCTGGGCTGGCTTCGAACCTCAATCCTCCTGCCTCCTGAGTAGCTAGGATTACAGGCATGAGCCACGGTGCCCTGCCCAGCAAAGATTTTTAACTATGATTATCACAGCATTGAGAAAAATTCTAACCATTCCAAGGAAAGGCCAAGGGCAGCTTCGGCTCAGAACACCACCAGGTGACTTAGACCAAGTGAGCATATTTACAGGTGGCAGAGGGAGGGCTGGGAAGATTGACTTTGGGAAACCAGCCTGGGGTGAAGGTAGGGTAAGTTGTAAGAGTTGACTCTGGGATGCTGTGCAGGTGGGAGGTGCCCAGCCTGGGTGTGGACATGGTCGGGAAGGAAGAAGCAGCAGCCTTAGGAGAGGAAGTGATTCAAGGCTTGGATCAGGCCATCTGAACCCGCTCCTCCCCTTCCCCCAGTCCCTGCCCAGTGTCAGATGTCAGTGTCAGGCAAAACCAGGGCATGGGCACCAAGCTCTCACCAGGGTTCTAGCCTTCCAGCCTGGCTCCTTCTGTCTTCCAGTACTCAGCCCAGCCTTACACCCCAGGTAACCTTGAGTCCAGGGCCAGCCTTTTGTGCTGGAGCAGAGCAACGACTTCGCTCTGAGCTGCCTAGGCTGGCTGGGGTGCCATCTCTGCTTCCCCTTAGCCCAGTAGGCTCTGAATTTCTTATGATGCATTCTTTCTCCTGCCAACACCCCAAGGCTGAGGAATGAGTGTCCAGCCCACAGGGTTCCCAAAGGTTTCCTGAGTTAGCGATGGTTTTCACACACTGTTCAAAATGCTTTACTGAAATCAATGTCCTTATAGCATGTACTCATCTGGTAGGGACTGGTCCATTTAACAGATGAACAAACTTGAGTCATACAGCTGGCCAGCAGCTACCCTCACCTCTCCCATTACAGAAACCTCTGCTCTGCTTCAGGTGCCAACAAATACTGATCAACCTGACAGCCACAATCACTTTACAGTTACCTTGGGGGCTTTGCTAGGGTTGGCCCTCCCAGTAAGTCCCTGGGAATGTGGACTAGGATCCAGTGAGGAGGGGAAACCCAAAGCCCATTTCAGAAGGCAGGCAGGGAGGAGGAGGAAGCTCCAATTTGCAGAGGGGGTTGGGCAGGTCTGCCAGCACTGTGGGGAGAGAGGGGTGGCCTGCTTGGCAGTTTCAAGGCAGCCCATCTCCTGCTACAAGGAAGGCTAAGTGGGGAATCACCAGGCAGGTGGAAGAGGCTGGGTCCCTGCCATCCCTTGGCAGCAGCCAAGGACAGAGGGAGGGGCTCCACCCATCACTGCACAGAGCAAAAGAGTTGCTCTGAGCAGAAAGGCAGGGTTCCCTCCAGACCCCAAGAAGATACTTGCTCCCCTTTGGTTTCACTTCACCGTCCATAACAATCAGAGAAAACTCATCAGAAACAATGGAGTCCCTTTAATGTGCTACACTTCATTGTGAAAGGTCATTACAGTACTATTTGTGAAATTCCACAAGGTTAAATGCCACAGGACCTGGAGTGCAGGGAGGTGAAGTGACAGGCCCCAGGCTGCTGCCTGCTCCCAGCTCAGCAAGCGGGAGGGCTTACCTGTGGTGGAAGCACCTGGTGGTGGCTGGTGGCCATCAGGGTCCGGCCACCAGTCCCAGCACCACCCTATCAAAGGGTTGTGGGCCCTGGTGTTTGCAGGTGCTGAAAGTGCCATGGTGAACCGTTCTTGAAATCTTCTCTTCTGGACAAGGAGTGTGGGTCTCTACCATGCCCAGAGAACGTGGAGGGAGGCTAGGGGGTGGGGCACAGCTCCCGTCCTGTAGCCACTGGGCTCTCCTATATGCTGGAAGACCAAGCTCCCCTGGGAGGGCCGATCCCAAGTGAGCATCTGGACCTGATCAGTCAGGCCAGACTTCAGGGAGGAGCTACTGCCAGTGTCTGGTTGGGTCCCGTGTTCTCTCTCAATGGCTATGAGCAGCAGTCAGGCTATTCAGTGTAGTGAAGATGGAGCTGGCTGAGTCCCAGATTGGCTAAGTTACAAACTGTGGGGTCAGTAGCACTTGGCCGGCCATCTTCCTGGCAGGCCATGCTGAGGTCTGTGGCTCACAAACAGGAAGGAGGCTGGAAACAGAGTGTGCCCAGCCATCTGGCCTAACACCATCCTACGCTCCCATCCCAGCCTCGGACATCATCACTACAGGAAGCGTGCTTTAACTTCTCCTGGGTCACCACAGATGGCCCGTCCTTTCCTTCTCATCACCAAATCCCTCTCTTTGGTGTCGATACACCAAAAAAAAAGCACTTTTTTTTTTCTTTGCTGAGACTGGGGTTTGAACTCAGGGCTTCGCTCTTGCAAAGCAGGCGCTCTACTGCTTCAGCCACACTTCTAGTCCATTTTGCTTTGGTTACTTTGGAGGGGAGTCTCGTGAACTGTTGCCTGGGTTGGCCTCAATCTCCTGATTGCAGCTTCCCAAATAGCTAGTATTACAGTCATGAGCCACCAGCGCCCAGCTAGCTGTTATAAGTTTTCACAAGAACCATGAAGAGAGCCCAGACACATTTGTTCTACAATGACAGGGAAGTTTCAAATGACAAAACAAAAAATATACCGTTATAAGGTGGGTCTTAGACTGGAGGGTGGGAAATGAACTCTTTGCTGGAGGGAGCTATTTGTTTTTGAGATGCCCACCCTGGACTGGGACAGAACCCAGGGCATCTGGCATGCTACACCAGCTAGAGCGGTTATAGACAAGTCTTTTCCTCCCTTCTGACACTGGAAGTAAAGCTGAGGTCTATTGAGGGTGATCTTGCTGACATCAGTGAGCTGACAGCCACCGGGCTGGCTGGTGGGACCCCTCTCCTTGGCATTATGGGAAGAGCTCTTCGCAGATCCTGCGTGTGTCCTCTGGCACTGTCACTGTATGGCCCACAGTTCTCGGGTCTATGAAGATCTCATGGTCATTGCCACCCTGCAAGATGGAGCACAGGTGAAATAGGCTACACCCTGTCCTGGGTCATGAGGAAGCTGAGCTCTTGCTCGGGTGGGAGGAACTTCTGCGGTTAGTTTTCTCTTAGTTTCAGGAGAGGAATGACAGGAGCAGTCATTACTGAGAAAGGAGTCTGACCTGCTCTTGAACTGCAGCTGAGCTTGGAACATGTAATTACGCTTATGAAAGAAATCACGACACTTGTGAGGACCTGTCTAAGGATGATTTTTCTATAAAGCAAGCAAGCACAGCAAGTGACAAAATTCTCAAAGAGATCAATTTGTTTCAGCCATTCCCAAACTTTTCCCACAAGCAGTGTTGGTGGGCAGACAGCCTAGAGCAGGGCTGACTCCAGTCACTGGCCACATGGGGCTACTGGGCACTTGAAGTGTGGCCAGTGTGACGTAAGGCTGGGTTATGGCCCTGCATGGCTGGTGTCTGGGCTGCTTGTTAGGAGCATGGACTCTGGAGTGAGTGGTCGGGCTGGACCCTGGTTTAACCCCGACTAGGGGCGTGGCTGCGGCAACTCCCCATCTCTAGAATGAGGACCACAGTGGACATCCGGGTTGGGCTCCTGGGCGGCCTCAGCAGTGCTGACAGAACTTGTAAGGTCTTCACGAATTCCTCCTGCTGTGCCTCCGGGGTTCAGGGCATGGTGAGTTGCCCTTAGAACCATGAGGAAACCTGGTCCCAGAAAGGACACTCTGCAGGCACCTGTGCATGCGCTGGGATTGGACCACAAGTCCAGAGGCTGAACTGAGTGCTCCCACCATCGCTGCTGGTCTCGGGTACATGAATCAGGGCACCTGCCACTCTAGCAACCCTAAGCCATGCAGGATAGCCCTGCATTTCTTATCATGGGATTTCCTAAAATTTCTCCATCAAAACATGGAATTTCAAAACCTTGAAGAGCAGTCAGTTCGTCTACAATATGATTAAAATGAGTGTATAGCAAATGGATTTTTCTCACAAAGCAGAGTGTGAAGCCAACATGGAGCAAAACTGACTCTGCAGGGAAATCTCACTTCCTTTTAAAGGATTAATCAACGCCAGAAATTACAAATGCTTTCTTTTTCTAAGGCAGGGTCTCATGATGTAGCCCAGGCTGGCCTTGAACTCAGCCTCCGAATGCTGGGATTACTGCCTGGCCAGTGCTTTCATTTTTGTAAACAGAAAGCATCTCTGAGTGGAGGTGAAGTCCAAGACCTCAGAAGGGAATGAGTGGGACACAGGCACTGGTACAGCCATGACCATGGGGCTGGCCTCACTAACTTCTGTACAGTGAAGTGGCTCTGGGATTGACAGCCCTGTTTCATGGCCAGCATCTGCTACCTAAACAAACACATGACACCAGTTTGAGTACTTCTTATGATTTAAAAGTCTGGTTTCTCTTAGGCATGGCATGCTGGGAACCTAACAAAGACAAAGCCAGTTCTTGGACTCCAGAAAAGTGTCTGCCTGGGGCACAAACATCCCTTGACGCTTGCTGACCCAGGAGGAAGAAGTGAGTTGGTGTTCAGGAATTAACCATCCTTTGTGGAGTATCCACTTCTGCCAGGCATGGCCAGAAGCTAGAGGCCATGGTGCACAAATACAACATCAGAGTGGCTAGCGAACAGGTGTTCCAGGGGGAGACTGACTACTGACCATTCTGGGGCACAGGACAGAGCTATAGAATGGGAGCTAGGGCCCAGAGTGCTGAGCAACACTGAGGGAGAATAGACCCTGTGGCTGTGCAGGTGGGCAGCAGCTGGGCCGCAACTGCAGGAGACACTAGGGATGAGGAAGCAGAGTTGGCAGGGTGGATGGGCTCGACCAGGCCACCAGGGCTCCCAGACCTTAGGAAGGACTTGGGACTCTGGAGATGCTTAGAGAACATGATTGGATTTACCTGATAACAGGGCCTCTTTGGAGAAAGGATGGCACAAGGACACAAAAGTGGAGACAGAGGGAACAGCGAGGAGGCTCCTCACAGAACCTATTACCTGGGAAGAGAGACCTCAGAGGCAAAAAGGTTTGTCACAGGGTACGGGGACAGTTGCCATGCCTGACAAATACCTAAGCTGGCCTGTGTCTCTACAGTCCTGTTAGGAGGCACGAGAAAGTGTCTGTGGGATCCAATGTGAGCTTTGCGTGTTTGTGTGAAATGCACCGACAGCTCATAAACCAGTCCCAGAAGGCAAAAGTTTCCCCACCCAGCTGGCTGGGCCTTGTTAGGTCTGGCTTGAGCTCTGCTTGCTTCTGAGGGCCATCAACACCCCAATACCACCCATCTGAGGCCCTCTTCCTCCCACCACCAGCTCTGCCTGCTGTGTGACTCTCTTGAGGTGTGTGAGCTCCTTCTTATGCAGTGCAGAGCTGTACAGCAGAGTGGGTTCAAGGTCAGCAAAAGCTAGTGACACAGGCTGCCCTCTAGAATATGGATTCAGGGAATGGGATATTTCACAGAATGGATTTGCATATGCACCAGGGATTAGCAATTCTGGATGGGGAGCTTAGCCACCAACAAGCTCAGAGAACAGAGCACCTGAGAGAGTGGCTCAACTGGAAGAACACCTGCCTAGTAAGCATGAGGCCCTGAGTTCAAACCCCAGTGTCACCAAAACAAAAACAAACCAAAAAGGTTAAGATGGTTAAACTTCAGCCAGGTGCTGGTGGCTCATGCCTGTAATCCTACCTACTCAGGAGGTAGAGATCAAGAGAATCATGGCTTGAAGCCAGCCTAGGCAAATAGTTCACAAGACCCTATCTTGAAAGAATCCATCACAAAAAAGGGTTGGTGGAGTGGCTCAAGGTGTAGGCCCTGAGTTCAAAACCCCAGTACTGCAAAAAAACCCAAAAAACAAAACACCAAAAAATGCTATTCCCAGAAAAAAAGGAAGGTAGGGAAGGAGAGGGTGAATGAGTGATCACTTCCCAAAGGAAGGCTGCTGCTCAGTGAAGCTTGCCTATTAATATTTAAATCCCCAAAGGCTCAAGGTCTAGGATGGAATTAGAGGCATTGTCTGTGGTGTGCACACACTGGGCTGCTGAGCACCCCACCTGTTTCTGTACATGACCACTTCTTGAGCTCACAGCCCAGTGGTGACTCCTGCTATCCTGTGATGTGAGGTTACAGAGGGAAGTATCAGGAGTGTCCAGGGCCTGGGACCCTGCTAGACAGGAAGCAGCCCAAGTGGCTGGATGGCCAGTGAGTACTTGCTACATTTTGACTCCATGTTAAAATTCATTACCTAATTTCCAGATATAATGGGTGTCAAAGTGACCAGAGATGAGGCTCTCCCTGGCAGCTGAGAATCCTGGTGGGCAGGGCCCAGGTCCTGACATTTGCAAAGCAATCAGGTAATTGCAGTGCACAACTACGGTGAGCCCCAGGGGCTTTGAGTTTAGATAACACATATGTGGGGCCCTGGGGTAAACATTGGGTCTGTGGGCACCCTGGAGCCTGGTAGCCTCATTCTACCTCTCCAGCCCATGGGGCAGGGAGGAGCCGTGGGCCAGTCCTGGCTGGGGATGATGAGTCCATGACCTTAGGCTAGCTGCAGCCCATGGCTGAAGGTGTCTCCCTGAACAGAAGTACAGACAGAGGCAAGACCTGCTCATTCTTTGGGAAAACCATTTTCAGGACTGATGGGACCACACACTTGGTGGTTCAGTAGGAAGACAGACTGGCAGGGGATATCTGAGGCCTGAGGCCTCCTGGCACAGCTCCCTGCTTGCTGTGCTCCCCTGTGGGAGCCGGTGGAGCAACTCTCAGCTGGGCTGATAGCATCCAATCTGGTTGAACCTCTGGTCAGTTCAGGAAGCAGACTGGGGAGGGATTCCTCTGGGAGTGAGGGACTTGCCTCACCAAGTTTGCCTAAGCCTGCCACCAGCTGCACAGAGCAGACAGCTGTGGAGGATGGGACAGCACAGCTCGCTAAAGAACACTGTGACTGTGATGGAACGTGATGGGGTGCAAGGACTGGGGACACTTGGCAGGCCCAGTTGCCTTCATCTCACTAACAGCTGAGACTTTTCTGCAACTTTCTTACAAAGTAAAAGAAAACAAGCTGGTCGTTACAGGCCTGGGCCAGGAAAGATGCTGTCCTGATTCTTTCCCTAAGCCAGGCCTTGGTACTGACTCTCTTCTTATCTCACACCCGCCTTGTGCAGCTCTTTCAAAAGGGCAGCTGTGCTCCTGCTGGGCCAACAAGGGCACCAGGTGCTCAGAGACACAGGCAATGCTGCCCTGGTGGCTCTGGGACAGCTGCATCCACGCTCCCCTCCTGCTGGCGTTGGCTCTTTCCACCGGGCTCAGCTCCAATTTAGATTTGGTCCTGGACTTGGGATTTCTGACACCCCATGTGTGATGCCCAGGCCTGACCCCCACCTTTTAACTATCCCTGGCACCCTCTCTCTCTGCAGTTTCAGGCTGGCATTCCCTCTTCCCTTCGCTTATGACTCCTTGTGCAATTTATAGGATGCCTGGGGAAGTGGGGGAAGAGCAGGGTAATAAGATGAAGTCACAGAGCTCTGAAATGCAGACAGGGTTTGACAACAGCACCAGGGGCTGCTGTTCTGTGAGGGAGGTGAGCGGGTAATATTTAATTCAAGAGCCCCACTGGAAAGGATCCATTAACATATCCACTGGCATTGGGTGTCTGAGCCCAGAGGGGAGGGAGGCTCCAACCCTCAAGACAGAGTGTGGGTGAGGGGAGAACAGCCTAATCATCGCTTTCTGCCTTCAAGCCCCAAATAAACAAGTAAATGGCAGAAACACTCTCATACTTACTGGCATGGTTTTGTCTCCAAAGAAGTAAATGGTCTTATAACCGTCATTTTCTACATGTCTCAGGCAATATCTCTTGTCCCATCCATCAGGAAAGACATCAAAGCTGATCTGGCCTCCTGCCAGGTGGGGAGCAGACAAACAAAAGCCAGGGTGAAGGAGAGGTTACAGAAGGCTGGGCTGGAGCTCAGCAGTAGAGGATAACCTAGCATTTATCAGCCTTGGGATCCATCCCCAGCTCCACAAAAAAAAGAGGGTAATACTAGGTCTCCAAGACTTTTTTTTTTTTTTTTTTAAATAATTTATCCTGTCATCAACTAGATTGCCAAGGTTGATTTTTAATACTCTAGAGTTTTCTCCTTACGGTATATACTTAAGGGACAGGTTCTAGAAATCAGTTCTATGTTGTTTTCTCCTGGCACTATTTCACCTGGTCTAAAGGTGAGACAAAGAATGGCAACTCAGAACGAGAAATGTATTTGCACTTAAGTGCTCTGTCAAGCATCTGGGCTTAAATGAAGCAGGCTTGTGAAGAACCCAGTCCCAGCTTCACGCAGTTAGGCTAGTCTCTCATTTTTACACACCCTCAGAGAGAAGAAGCTGAATGCAGGATGCATCAAGCCCATCTTACAGGAAACATGAAACACCCATTGAAGGTGATTTCTGGGCAGCTCTCAGACATGAAACCCTGCCAAAGCCCTGTCAGAAGGATGTGCACCTCACAGTGCAAGAACACTTTGAAAATCCATCTGCTCGTGTATTATACACAGATGCCTTTGCAATCCCAGTATTCCTGTAACTGCACATTTATTAAAGACAAATAGGGATGGGGGCGTGGTTCAAGTGGTATAGCACTTGCAAGTGCAAGACCTTGAGTTTAAATCCCAGTCAAAAAAAAAAAAAAGAGCGAGTTAAGCCAGATGGCTTTGAGTAGACTCATCACCACCAACAGGACAAACGAATTTGTTTAAAAGGTTTGGCAGGCATATTCTACTAAGGCAAGGCTGAGACATCTAGGCTGCAGGTAAAACTACATTAGACACCAGAACATTGCTCTGTTGTAGTAACACAAGCTTTGCAAGCCTGGACAATCTCTTCTCTGTAAGAACAACCCCACCGACTCCTGTGGGTTCCTTGCCAGTGACACACTGAAGGATTATACGTTAGTATAATCCAGCTAAGAGGCTCATGTTCTATCTTTCTTCTGGAGCTCACTATGATGCTCTTCTTCTTCCTGAAGGCATGAGGATAAGTTCTTACCAGGGTTTGAACTCAGGGCCTCATACTTGCTAGGCAGGTGCTCTCTACTAGAGCTGGTCTGCCAACCCTTTATTTTTGAGTGTTGTGTATTTTTGAGATAGGGTTTCTCAAACTCAGCTGGCTTCGAATCATGATCCTCCTGATCTCTCCTTCCTGGGTAGCCAGGATAAAGGTGTAAGCCACCACAGTCTGGCAAGTTCTTACTCTTTATGCATGAAGAAGTAACTCTTCTGAATAAGAGAAGTACAGGCAGGAAGAGTCCTGCTGGGGAAGGATGTAGCCCCAGACCCCACAGTCTAGAAGCAGCCTCCACTGGGGATGTCCTGCCATGGCCGACCACACAGGAGAAAGAATGGCTGCTCCCCTCTACAGTCTGGACTGTGCATGATATCTTCTCACCCACCTTAACACCGAGTACAGTGCAATGTCAGTAGCTCACTGGCCCATGACAACCTCCTGGCAAATGAGTACCAACATCTGGAACATATGTGAATATACATTACCTATGGAAAATGTGAGGCCTTTCCCTGCAAACTCCTTCCGCAGGTCCTCTACAAATTTTTGTCGTATGTTTTCTTTCTAAGAAAAACAAAAAGATACCAATTGTCCATTGTATTTCATGTAGGAGCATGTTAAATACTGGCCACAAAGTTGTATGACTTATTTTCATAAACCAGCCGTTCTCCAAGGACACTTCAGAACTTACTTTATCAAGTTCAAAGAACTCAATTCGTTCTTCTTGGCTGCAGCTTCTTCCAATAGGGGACACATTCAGCATCCCGTTTCGGAACTCGATGAAAGTACCCCTGGGGAGGAAAAGAAGACAGAGGTTCCCCAGGATGCTTTACTGACCTGGGCAACATTACAGACTGCTAAGCAGGCTAAACAATTGTAGACAGCACCTGTAGACAGTAGGGGCAGTGTGAACCATGTTTCTCAGAGCTGTGTACCATGGTAGCCTTGAGCCACCAGGGGCCACAGAGCCTTGAAATGAAGCTAATATAACTGACATTAGAATTTGAGACTTAGTAGGAAAAAAGAACAGAATCACCAGGAGTGATGTTTTACATTGACTATTTGCTAAAACTATATTTTGGATGGGGTTAAATAAGAACATTACTAAGATTAATGTCACCTGTTCTTTTCTGCTTTTATTATATGGCTGTAGGTAATTCTAAATCACATTTGTGCTTCACTACATTTCTACAGTGCTGTCGTTGGACAGAGAATTTTGGTTAGCAAAGAGCTGTGAAATGATCACCAGCACTGTAAGAGCACTCATTTGTTCTGAGGCATCTGCAAATACATTTCTACCTATTTTGCTAGTGAGCTCTTAAGCAGACTGCCTTTACAAGGTGGTTCTGAGAAGCACCCAAGGAGCCTCAGTAAGAACAGGAAACTGGATTCACGCAGCAGCAGACTGCTCAGAAAGGTGTGGTGGACCGCAGACAACAGGAACAACCTAACACTATCTTACATACTTCCAATAAAGATGGCTAAAAACTTTTTTCTATTGTTTCCAATTTCAGTCTCAGAATGGTTTCTTAAAAACTGAGATGACATGTAAGCTAGATATTCATTCCCGCAAACAAATTTTCAGTGTTTTGTCACAACGGTGTGTAGCTTTCAATGCGCTGACCCTGAGCCCCTGGACATATTTTCCCTGATCTGTTTCTGCTATTTTGATCACACAGCCTCGATCTCCAGCCACCTGCCATGGTCACATGCCAGGTGCAGAGCTGACGACCAACTCAAGGCCAGCACGGCCTCTTGCTGGTCTGTCTGACTCTGGTGTCTCTCCAAGCCTTCCTTCATTCAGCTATAGGAGGCAGCGAATGGCACCTTGCTCTGGTTGCCTCCGAAGAGCTTCATGAAAGTCGAACGCACCAATTTATGTAAAGGGACTTTACAAACCGGGAAGTAACAAATACTCATCAGGTAAGGTGGAAAACAGCAAAGTCACTAGCAGCTGGATCCTATCCCCTGCTGTGCTCGACTCACAGAGGAGGTGCAAATAATATGCAAAATATGAGCTTCTAAGACATTTCTCAAAGACCCCCATGCCCAGGTTGTTCTGCAGTTGGCAGAGATGGAGTATACCTTCCTTATGGCCGGTGAGTTACCAGAGGGACTGGAGACCATTCCCAGGAGTGACTCTAGGCTACAGGTCCTAAATGATCAGAAACAGCGCTCTATTATCTTCACCCAAACTCAAGCACGTTACCCATTTCCACATATTTCAAAATGTCTTCTCAGAACCTGGGATTTGGGTGGTTTGTCAAATACTCGATTTCCCCCTAAGACCGATGGTCTTACTGCCTCTGCCTGACCTGGGCAGTGTGCACAGCACCTATGCGAAATGTGTGCAGATGCTGATCAAGAAGGTCTGGGCTCTGCTTCCTGCCACCTACCAGGTGCCTTCCACTATTCTGGAGTTACAGCTCTGCCAGCTGTCTAACTAGACCATAAACTGTTTGAAGACAGGATTATGCCTTGTGCTTTCTAAAAAGAATCCTTCCTAATGCTTAGCCCAAAGTAATGACCAAATGAGCGTTGGGTCTATGTATGTTCCGGCGTTTAGTATGGAGAATTGCTGACATGCATTGTGAACAGAGTACAGTAAGGAATCTTCCCATGCTCGTCACTAGCCAGCAACAAAGATCAGACCAGCAGGGTCCCCCACAGCCCACTGAGCAGGGGAAGCCCCGCACTCTAGCTGGAGATGCTGGGGAGGGGCGGGGGAGGCATGGGCTTTGTGGATTCTGACAGGGTGGCCTGAGACCCAGCTGCCCCTACTCGATGCTTCTCCTCCCCTTGATGACTCAGGTGTTTCACACTGAGCGCTGAAAACTGGGCAAGAGGATGAATATTTTAAAGAAATTACCTGTGACTTCACTGCCAAGAAACAGTCACATTAGCATTTGGGTCCATTTCCTGCAACCCTTCTACTGTGGACCTTTACGTACTGAGGCTAACAGCATCCACAGCAGGAGGTTAGGTATCCAAATCAAAGGCCTGCAGGAGTCATAAGTGAGATGTAGGAAAGATGGGAAGAAATGCCTGAGGGTGGGTGGGGTGGAGGCAGCAGTGGGGGGCTGCCTGTGGGAATGGTGACCTAGGGTGCCAAGTCTTCAGATCTGCCAATACAGGCAGAAACCCAGGCATTCTGAAATGTGAAATCACACTTTTAAATGATGTCAGTTAATGCAGACTCTAACTCTGCAGGCCACCGTACTCAGCACTGTGTGAGATCTGGTCCTGAGGCCTTGGTTAGAGACTTCCAGTTTCTGTTGCTCTTTTCATAAGCTGTTTCCTCTTGCTGACAGCCACTGACAGTGTACAGCTTTTGATGGCTGTACAGACTTTCTTTATGTAGACATGCCATCTTTTTCTATTTTTTTTGGCAGTACTGGGATTTGAATTAAGGGCTTTGCCCTTACAAGGAAAATGAGCCACGCCTCTATCCCTCTTTGCTCTGGTTATTTTGGAGATAGGGTCTCACTTTTTGCCCAGGCTGGCCTGGAATGCAGTTCTCCTATTTTATGTTTCCTCCAGTGGCTGGGATGACAGGCATATGCCACCACGCCCAGCTTTTTTTCCATTGAAATGGGCCTCACAATTTTTTTGCCCCATCTGAGCATCCTGAGTAGCTTGTGACAGGTGTGCACCCAGCCTGGTTGAGATGGTGTTTTGCAAATTCCTTGCCAGGCTGGCCTGGAACTTCAATCCTTCTGATCTCAGTCTCCCAAATACGTAGGATTTCAGGATTACAAGTGTGAGCCACTGGCACCCAGCACGCCATCATTTATACAACCATTCTTATACTATTGGCTTTACAGACTATTTCCAATTATTATTATTTTTTTGAGATGCTGGGATTATAGATATGTATCACCATACCTGGCTTTCCAATTAGTCTTGCTAAGTGCTGGGGTCTGGAAATAAAGGAACATGGACCCCAGATGACATGGCTCCATATTCCTGCAGAGCCTCTGTGCTAAAAGCAGACTCACCTTTTCTTTGGGAGTTTAATTTTTGCAATGTAGCTCAAACAATAGTTGATTAAGTCTTGAATTAGGGCCTCGCCCAGGTGACCTTGAATATTCTAGGAAAAAAATACTGGAGTTACTTGATTTAGCCGGAAGTACTTTCAAAACAGCTTTATAGCAAACCAGCTCTTCAGCCACTATTACAGGAAAGTCGCAAGTTGCTGAGTTGGGGACAAGAACAGTGACACGCCCCACTGTACTTTTACCTCTCCCAAAACATCAGGCAAGCCAAAGGCTTTGGTCAAAAGCATTTTCTGCTTCATTACTCAAGAGTTTTGTATTCACCACCTTTCAAATATTTCCTGGAAGGTCCAAAGACCTTACTGATGTTGCTTTTATTCAATTTAATCATCTACAGAGAGAAAATGCATTTGTTTTGCTTCGACTTCCTCCTACATCTGAGCAGGTGATCCTATCCTAAGAGCTATATACCTTAAAGATGCTTATGCTGAGACGGCCTGCCCTAGATTGTGTTACCATAACAAAATATTACATTTAAGCATCACTAAAACACAACTATAAAAATTTAGTTACCAATTGGAATATGTAGCAGTCACATGCTTGAAAATTCAAAACTTAAAGAGTGCATATTCATTCCCTCCTGTTCTTCAGCTCTCCAGCATACCTCCCCAGAGGTATATCAAACATCAAATACTCCTTTAGACAACATTTTTATAGTAGTAAATAGTAGGCTGTATACTCAAGAACCTACCTGTTTACACAAGAGTTTCCCATCTTTGTATGCTACCAAGCCATTTTCTGGAAATACATAATCGTATTTCTCAACCACTACAACCAAAACAAAGAAAACTCAGAATGTAATAAGTTAAAACATGAGTTTCTACTTGGCTGTCACCCACCACCAATAAAAACTGCTCAACTCCAGTAAGGACAATGAAAAACCATCTCATCTTAGCAGACAGGGAACAGGAAAAGCTCCTTATAAAAATGGCTCCTTGGTTATAAATTTAAAGGATGAGACTGAGCTGGAGATGGGGGAGTCGGTGAGCTGCTGGTCTATCATGGCTCCTAAACCTTGCCATAGTCAGCAGCACCAGGGCAGTGAGTGAGTGAAAAACATGGATTTCCAAGCTCCACTCTCAGACTTTTTACATCAAAACTACCAGGAACAGACTACAAATTAGACCAATTTTGTTTTTAAAGCTGTTCAGGTGGTTTGTACAACTAGTAAGACCAGGAGACTGCCGTATGATCTTAGTGAAGGGATTCTCAAATTTTAGGCACTTGTTGAATTGTAGATCCCAGGCTTAGAACCCCTTGAATTGCACCACTGTGTTGGGTGGGACACTGACATCTGTAATTTAATAAGGCAATCTGATACAGGTGAGTCTTCAATTGTTTTCCAGCTTGTGTTTTGATTCTCTTGTTACACATTCTCTGAAGTGTACAGACACTATGCCACTCTGATACAAAATCCCTCTGAGCGAGTGTTATACACCACGACTAGATGATAGGATTTCCGGGCTTCATGTACCCATTGTATTGTTTATAGCATTTCTAAACACAGCATCTGCAAGAAAACTGAGTGTTAGTGGAACAGAGAGTTTTAAAGGACTACACAGATGCTTTTTCAGTACAAAGGAGCCAATAAACAAAATCAACCCAGATTTGCACTTTAAGATACGACATTCAGAGCAGTAGCTCCTAACTGGGCATATGTTATCCCCAGGGGACATTTGGTAACATCTGGAGACAGATTTGGTTGCCAAAACTCTGTGTGTGTACTCCGCTGGTATCTAGTGAGCAAAAACCAGGGACAGTGCTGAACATTGTGCACACACAGGACAGCCCTCCAAATGTCAACAGTACCAAATCCCTTGCTCTAGAGGAGCTGGTTCCAAGCTGTCAGAACTCTTGGGGATAATAGTTTTGTTTTGTTTTGTAGAGGAGGGGCTCACTAGGTAGTCCAGGCTGGCCCCAAACTCATTATTCTTCTGCCTCATCCTCCTGAATGCTAGGGCAACACCCAGCATAACAACAGGGTTTTAAAGAACTCTCCATCCTCTCATCTAGCCACTCACTATGTCTCACTGGCCAGGCTCTGGGTTAGAGATGAATAGTGTATAGCTCTAGACTTTATGGCACACATAAAACCAGCAGTTTTCAAGAATTAGAAAACATTCCCTTAGCAGGTTGTGCACCTGAATCTATATGGGCACTTACTACAACAGATTCCCAGGTCCCAAAGACCTACTGAGTTAGAATCTCCAAAGAAGGCACCAATGAGATTGTCCAGCCTCTAGGGTCCTACGCTGTGGATTCTGGTTTGGTGCACGTGAAGGAGCCTGTCACGATAGGGAACTCTGGCAAACACAGGGTTAAGACTATAGGAACAAGGCATCTAGACCCAGAGGGTATCTCCACAGGTGGGTGAGGATAGTCAGGAGGTGAGGTCTGTGATGAGGCTAGGGAGCAGTGAGGGGACAATCAAGTACTCCAGGCAGAAAGATATTCATGTGCCAAGACCTGAACACTTGCCTTTCTAGGTGAATCTACCTACACATCTGAGAAAAAGGCTTCATCAGCAAGTCCAGAACTTCCCTTACAGGACTGAAAGCAAAGGAAAACTTCCCAAAGGAAACAGAAAGTATGCCATATGGGAGAGAGCCCAATATCCTTGGAAAGTTAATCTGTGACAAATGTAATCAGTGGCGGTTTGATTACCATCATTTCCCAGTTGCTCCTGCACTTTCTCAAAGTCCGACCCGCCTACCACTCCGATTTTGGTCTTCTGCCTCAATTTTTGTAGAAAGTCATCCATTTCCTTTGTAATTCTCTACAGTTCAAGAAGGAACATACAATAGTCAGCAAACTAAAGATCACAAGAACATCAGCAAACTAAAACTGCAATAGCAACTCAGCTCCTACTTCATACACAGCCAGTTCAGTTATGAGCTCAACAGAGAAATTCAGATATTGTTGTGAAAATTGTGCACCATTAGCTTTTTATTGGAACAAACTTGTTAAATTTTATTGATTTTTACGAAAATTTAAACAGAAAAGGAATTGATTAATAATTGTTGTGTGTTTTTCCATCCATTTTCCTTTTTTTGTTGTTTTGTTTAGAAATTAGGTCTTGCTATGTTGCCCGTGCAGCTCTTGAACTCCTGAGCTCAAGGGATCTTGCTTCAGCCTCCTGAGTAGTTGGGACTACAGGTGCATGACACTGTATCTTGTGAATTTGTTGTTTATTTATTTTATTTTTTGAGACAGGGTCTCACTAGGCAGCCCAGGCTAGCCTCGAACTCATGATTCTCCTCTCTCCACCACCCAAAAGCTGGGATTATAGGAGTGTAGCTGTAAACTTGACTAAGTTATTGATTTTAAAACATAATAACATAATGAAACTAAAAGGGAAATCCAGCTGGGCACCAATGGCTCACTCTTGAAATCCTAGCTACTCAGGAGCAGAAATCAGGAGGATCACAGTTCAAAGCCAGCCTGGGCAAATAGTTCTGTGAGACCCCATCTCAAAAAAAGGGCTGGTAGAGTGGCTCGAGGTATAGGCCCTGAATTCAAGTACCTCAAAAAAAAAAAAAAAAAAAAGGAAATCCAGAATTGATTCAGTATAGTTATACAAAACAAAGAAAGGCAAGGGGGATGTAACTTAATGGTAAGAACACCATGTCTAGCGTGTGTGAAGCCCTGGGCTTGATCCCCAGACCACAAAAGCAAAAACAAAAAAAAGCATAACAGTAATATCATCAGATTTCTTTTTTTTTTTAACTCTTCCCTAGAAGTAAATCTCCTGTCTATGAACAGTAGTTTTAATGGTATATTTTTATAGTACTTAAATTCCAGTATGATAATTCAAAATAAATTTTAAACAAAGCTGAAAAACTCTCCCTATATTAAGACAAATCACATGAGATTTTATCTATTTATTTACTTTTGGTGCTGGAAATATAATCCAGAGCCTCATGCAATGCTAGGTAAGTGCTCTACCGTTGAGCCCCACAATGAACTTCTAATCTTAATAATTCATTACTTTTAGTGATCCTAATGTAAACTTATACTGAATATCTTGAAAAAGAAAATCACAAAGCTGGGCGTCTGGCTCATGCTTGTAATTCTAGTTACTCAGGAGGCAGAGATCAGGAGGATCGTGGTTCAAAGCCAGCCTGGGCAAATAACTCACAAGACCCTATCCTGAAAATATCTAACACAAAAAAGGCTGCTGGAATGACTCAAGGTGTAGGCCCTGAGTTCAAACCCCAGTATATCATTTAACTTAGCCACACTATAGAAATGTCTACAATTCAATACATGCATATGATTAATAGAAATGCACAGAGGGTTTTATAATAATGTGACCTTTTCTACCTCTTCCAGAGGAATCTTGACCTACTAGACAAAATCTGGAACTGTCCTACTGGGCTCTGAGTCAGAAAGCTGTAAGACTTGGTTCCCGAGTCCATAGTAGTTTGTTCACACCCAATAGCTCACTGGGAGGAAGTGGGAAAAGGCCTTTGATTGCACATTCTACTGCTTGAGTCATGTCCCCAGCATAATTGCAAAATATTAAAATGCAATGCTAACCCACAACAGCAGCAATACCTCCATCGACGCACAGAAGCCTAACGGTACAATTTATTCCATCCTCAACTCTTGTGCACAGGGATGAGCTAATGGTCTTGTGCCCTGCCGTCACATGTTCTCCAGTGTGACTGGATTGTAAAGAACACCTTCGTGCTTCCAAGTGGTAGTGATACTTTTTGATGGGAGCTAAGACCCGCATGCTGTAACCACAGCAGAGCAGCTACACTACCTCCCAGTGTAGAAATCTTTAGAAAAGCTTTAGAAAAAAATCACTGTGCAATGGTTTTGATGTTCCCAAATAACCCTTGTGTTGGTGGTTGTAAATCTTTTTTTTTTTTTTCCTGCAGAATAGTGAAGGACTTTCTCAGGATAGGGTCTCTCGATCATTTGCCCAGGCTGGTTTCAAACCTCGATCCTCCTGATCTCTGCCTCCTGAGTAGCTAGGATTACAGGTGTGAGCCACTCATGCCCGGCTTATAAATCATTCTTGACAAAATAAAGACAGAGAAAAATCCAAAAGATTGAAATTGAGGTAGAAAAAAAGTTAAAAATTCACCCTCAGAAAAACAATTTATAGAAGACATTTTTTAGGGGGCAATTAAAGAAAATTCACTATGGACATGAAGAATAAGTAAACTGGGGTCTGTGGGCTACCATCAGAGCTGCTGCCAGTTCTCTGACAGCCACGCCTGTTTGTGTATGGCTATGTGTGGCTACTTCTATGCTATAAAAGGCAGAATAGAGCAGTTGTGACAGACTGTGTGGCCTGCAAAGCCTCCAGCTAGTCACTGCCTGGCCTTTCACAGGAAAGTATGCTGGCCCCTGGGCTATGGCATGACATAGTATTGGGGAATTGGAGGTCATCTGTCAGGTGTGATAATGACACTATGCTTGTGAAGAACAATGTCCTAGAGAGGGAGAAGTGGTGTGACGCCTGCAATTTGGAAGTTTTTCAACAAAAGAAAATCAAAGTTAGTATGACAAAATGTCAACCATTTTTACATCTGGGATATGGGTATTTTGTGTTTTTTTTTGGTGGTACTGGGGTTTGAACTCAGGTCCTCACACTTGCTAGGCAGGTGCTCCACCATTTGAGCTACTGCACCAGTACTGTTTGTGTTGAGTATTTTCAATATAGGGTCTTGCGAATTATTTGCCCTGGACTGGCTTCAAACTGCAATCCTCCTGATCTCTGTCTCCTGAGTAGCGAGGATTACAGGCAGAGACACCAGCGCCTGGCTCTGTGTAATTTTTTCATTGATTCATATTTGAAATATTTCATGCTGCAAGGTTGGAAAACAATCCATGTAAGTTTATGTTCCCTTCATTGTGAAAGATTTTGTTCTTCTAAGTCCCAATTGTTTTTAGATGGCACAGCATTTTTAGGAGGACTTAGCGCAACAAAGCTAGTATTAAAAATGTGGCATGTAAACCTTTAGAGTTCACTGACTAGATTTAACTTGAGTATGTCATATCCTGTTTCAGCAACTGCAATAACTAAAGATAACCTGTTCTTCCCCTTCCAGACTGCTGTGTTTATCAATGTTTGAGAATGCACATGTATTGAGGGAAAGGCTGTTAAGATGAATAGAACTACTGCTATAATATTTTTATATTTTACCTTTAGTATCCAGCCCACAGGAAAGTTTTTAAATTATAGATTTTTTTGAGCAAAGAGGACATAATGTTTCAAGAAAATTCTGGGTCACTTGGTTTCTTTGCTATTTTATACTTAGATATCTTGAGTCTTTCTGGGAATCAGAAGCACTTTCCCAACAGCATACCAAGCACCTGGAACAGCTTTCACCTTAGCACAGTGAAAGGAAATGGTAACCCTGACAAATGAGTGTCCTGAGGTCCAGGGACTTGTACCAGGTCTGAGCTGTGAAGCTGAGGTAAAGGCTTCAATGAGTATTTATAAGAGGGTAGTAACAACTATCCCACCTGAGATGAAAAAGATGGAGGACTGAGAGAGTCTAACACTGTGTAAAAAGGCTTGGAAGGGCTGGGAGCATGGTTCAAGTGGCCAAGCACTTCCCTGTACAAAGCCCTGGGTCAATTTCTAGTATCCAAAACAAACAAAACCCCATAACAAACAACAACTAAAAGGCTTGATAATGTCAACTCTAGATCACTACTGTGCCAAACTGAGCAGCTGCTTGTTTTTATAATAAATACATAGTCACACTATGTTTACATAAGGTCTACAACTCCTTCTGCACTGAACTTGAGCAGTTACTAAAGATCATATGATCTACACAGACAAAAACATTTGCTATATATGGTCCTGTGCAAAACACGAATTGCTGGTGTCAATTCTAGATTGCTATGGGCTTGTAATAATTCCCAAGTGTGTGATGATAAAATGGAGTTAGAAAGGGCCTTTGGAGAACTTGTCCCTTTTGTTGGGTGCTGTCATTTAGATGGATCAAATCTGCAGCTTAGAAACCTTGCATCTAAGGTCACACACTTGACATGGACTTCTGGAGCTCACACTTCACCGAAACTAAAGGTGGGTGGGGTAGAAGTTGAGGATAGTGAGGCCATTCTCAAGTCTGAAGGATTGGTGTGCACCAACCAATTTGTGCAAAGGAAGCAGAGAGAGACTCACGAGGCTGATGTTGACTGAAACCACGTGACCAAAATCTGGGCGTGGGAAACAGGTTTGCAAGACCCCAAGGATGCTCTCAGCAGCCAGTCTTGTAACAATCTAGGTTTCTCGCATCACCTCAGTCCCCTACAGGGGCTTGTGGAGGTGGCTAATCTTCCAGGCTGAGTCTGTGCAAAGCACTTGCATGAACGTACATGATTCCATTAGGTCCTCACAAACACCATATGGAACAGGCAACGTCCCCATTTAAAGCTGCAACCCGCGAGGCTCTGAGAGGTTAACTGACTTGTTCAAGGTCGCACAGCTGTCAAGATGGGAAGCCGAGACTCCACTGATTGACCTGGAAACCTACGTCTTTAATACGTTACAAGGCACAGCCCACAGGCGACAGGACGGAGAAGTCACGTAGCTGACAAGGCGCTGCGCTAAGGCGCCAATCCGGGTCCATCGGTCCCCAGGGCCTGCGGTGAAGTCCAGAACGGTACTTTCCGACCCAATACAAGTTTCCTGCTCTGACAGTTTTTTGGCCCCATCTAGTCTCTCTGAGCACCCGGGTTAGGACTTCCGTCTCATTCCCCCGGGGGATGTCAATCCGGTCTGGGAGCAGCAGGGATTCCGCACCATCAGCCACCAGCCTCCCGGGCGCCGCCTACCTGTCGAGGGGCCGTCAGGGTCCCGTCCACATCGAAGAGGCAGAGCGTGGGGCCGGCGGCAGCCATATCTCCAATTTGCGCTCGCTCTTGACACGACCTGTTGGCACCAGGAACTCGGCACGGAACTTCCGGGTGCGTTTGTTGAACCGTAGAGCATGTCGGGAAGGGGAGAATTCCCACAGGCTCCTCAATGCCTGGGACTTGCGGCAGTCATATTGCCTGGACCACAACTCCCAAGATGCAATGCGCACTACACTTACGCTTACGTCTGAGTACGCGCATGCGTATACAGAGTTTCCGCGCGCAGGAGGAGTTTACTTCCGGCAGCAGCTTAGGTCCTCATGGTAAGAAGGCGGGGTGAGGAGAGGTCGGGGAGATGAAGAGCTTTGGAGACCCGGGTTGTAGTTGAAGCTGGGGGTGGCCAGCAGGACGCCTGGGTCTCTGACTCCCGTTGTCCGCGGGACGAAGCCGTGGCTGGGGTTTTGGTTTGCCGATCTTCGGCCTCTGCGCCTTTCTGGTTACGTGGAGCGACCCCGGTGGTTGCTAAAACTCTCAGCGCTCACCGCGCAACAAGTACGGGCGCTGGTGATTCACATCTGTAATCCTAGCTACGCCGGAGGCAGAGATTAGGAAGGAGGATCGCGGTTCGAAGCCAGCCCAGGCAAATAGTTTGAGAGACCCTATCTCAAACAAACCCATCACAAAAAAAGGCCCTGAGTTAAAAAAAAAAAAAAAAAAGCATCGTCTCGTTGAGTATATTCTGAGTCTCTGATTTGGAATGTGCAGAAACTGAGGCTCAGAGATTGAAGAATAATTTAACCCAGGATCTGCAGGTAGTGACTGATGGAGTCAGAATCTGGGCTTCAAGCCCAGAGCTTTTCCTCTCTATACTACGCACTAATCAAATCCTTGTGCTTTGTGTTGGGACCACCCTGCCTCACTCCTCTGCTATTCTCCTTTGCCCACCTAGGCCCATAGGAAGCAGCACTTCCATCCAACACCAAGAAAATCTAAACCGGGCAGAGAACTTCAAAGTTACTGTGATAACTGTCTCACAAATCTATTGCTGGGGTTCCCCTCTAGGATACTGATTAACTAGTTTACTGTTTGGGAAATGTTCACACAGCCTTGTGAGTCCAGTGTCCAGCCCAGCTTTACCCCTCCCGAAACCTTCCTCTCCCTTCCTCGTCCTTGTTTTTTGTCAGCACTGGGTTTGAACTCAGGGCCTCATTCTTGCTAGGCAGGCACTCTTACTACTTGAGCCACTCCATCAGCCCTACCTCTCCTTTTTTTTTTTTTTTGACAGGATCTCCCTTATGTAGCCCAGACTGACCTCCTACTCACTATCCTCCAGCCTCTGCCTCCCAAGTGCTGGGGATTACAGACATGTGTTACCACTCCTGACTACACCTTTTCTGTATTTACTTGAAACTGGCTGGGGGGAAGTGGAAATGTTCCATCATATTCATTCTGGTGGCCTTGGGTAAGTTCCTTACCCTCTCTGGGCTGTTTCCTTAGTGGTAAAATAGCTGCAGCGGTATCTTTCCTAAATCACATTTGTGAAGCTCGCATGGAATAAAGCATCTGGCTTTACCTTTGTCTCCTTTTCTGGCAGTAATGGTGACTTTGCAGGGTTGGCAGAAGCCTCCCCAGTGGATGCTTTGCAATTGTTCATTGTGTGGTTGGCATGATTGAGTTTCATAAGAGAAATGTCTCCTGTCTCCTTTCCAGGCTGCCCTTCTCCTCCGAGTTGTGCCGAGGTCGCCAGGGCCAGCTGCATGGGGAAGGCCTCTCCATGGGCTATGGTGCTACAGTGGGCAGAAGGTACCCAAGAGGTGGGTGGGGATCAGGTCACCCACCTCAACAGAGAAGCCACCAGATATGGAGACTGAGAAATTCCAGATGGTCTACCGTTTTGGTGCCATTAGAGCTTTGGGGTATGTGTCTCGGCTAAAGCTAGCACAGACAGCCATGACAGTGGTGGCTCTGCCACCAGGCCTCTACCTGTACTCACAGGGTGTCATGACTCTCAACTCACTGTGCCTCCTGAGCGGTGTAGCTGGGTTTGCCTTGGCCATGCTCTATTGGATGAGCTATTTCTTCCGGAGGCTGGTGGGCATTCTGTATGTGAATGAGTCCGGCACCATACTGCGGGTGGCCCACCTGACCTTCTGGGGCTGGCGGCAGGACACATACTGTCCCGTGGCAGATGTGATGCCCCTGACAGAGACCCAGGACCGACCCCAGGATGTGTTCGTTCGCATCCAGCAGTACAGTGGAAAACAGACCTTCTACCTCACCCTGCGCTATGGACTCATTCTAGACAGAAAGCGTTTCTCGCAGGTGTTTGGGACACTGGCTGCACTCAAGTGAACATCAGGGAGCCAGGCCTCTGGTAGCCCCAGGCTGCCTGGATCTCTGACAAGACTGAGGGCTCCTGGGGACTCATCTTGGGATGAAGAAATCCACAAGGCAGCCGGGTACTGATGCTCACATCTGTAATCCTAGCTACTCAGGACGCAGAGATCAGGAGGATCTTGGTTCAGTGTGGGCAAGTAGTTCTGGAGACCCTATCTTGAAAAAACCCATCACAAAGAAGGGCTGGTGGAGTGGTCAAAGTGTAGGCCCTGAGTTCAAACCCTAGCACTGCAAAACAAAAGAAATCCACAAGGCAGAAGCTAAAAACCTGGTTTAGGAAAAGACCCTTAGTGAAAAATCTTACTGTACTTGCTTATCACATTCAGTCAGGTAATGGCAGGAAGTTTCTGTTAAGAGGCAGTTCCTGGAGGAAGCTACAAGTTCACTGACAGCCTGCTGCTGAGAACCTGGAAGGCAGAGGGCATGGCCGTCAAGCAAGGTATCTGGAGTCAAGAGACTTGGGTTTTGTGAACCCTCAGCTCCCTGCCTGGGACAAGGTATCGGCGTTGGCATCTGTGAAATGGAAAGTCCTGTCTGTCTCCTGGGACGAGTGTCACAGTAAACAATCAGTGGGCAATCTGGGAGTGTAATTCAGTGTTGTGCACTTGCCTAGATTGCAAGAGGCCCCGGGTTCCATCTGTAGCAGCACAAAGCAAACACAAATAATAAATGCCAGGTGCTTTGCAAATTCAGCAGCCTAGAGCAAATATTAAGCCTTCGATTAAGAGGTCATGGCACAGAGGATGGCTTCGGGCAGCCAGTGGGGACTTCCAGAGCCCCGTGCTGGTCCTGCTTGCGTACCTAGCAGCAGAAGGAACTGGATGGGGCCTAGAGTGAGCTTGTTTCATCCCAACATACGTGTGTCTCCACTCTGGGGTGGGGGTGTTCACTGAATCCCAGCACACAGCTGAGACTTTATTCACCACTTAGAGGTCCAGAGGCTCTCATGCTGTAGTCATGGCTGAGACTATTATGCTGAAATATCGTCTCATAAACTATAGGTGGTTAATATGCATCATCGCTATAACAATATGTACTTATGAAGGCATGAGCTTTATAATTTGGCCACTCAAAAGTCAACAGTTAGGTAATTAGGACTGGAGCTGTAGCTCAGTGGTTGAGTGTTTGCCTAGCATGCATGAGGCACCAGTACTGTAAGAAACAAACAAACAAAAGTCAACAATTGACTGGAGGCATGGTTGAAGTGGTGGAGTACCTGCTTTGCAGGTGGGAAGGCCTGAGTTCAAACCCAGTCCTACCAGAAAAAAAAAAAGTCAACAATTAAATGTTTTGTTGTGTATCCTTTTTTTGGTGGTTCTGGGGCTTAAACTCGGGCCCTCATGCTTGCCAGGCAGGCACTGTGCCACTTGAGCCACTCCACCAGCCTTTTCCTGTGATGGGTTTTTTCAAGATAGGGTCTTGTGAACTGTTTGCCTGGGGCTGGCTTTGAACTGCAATACTCATGATGTCTGCCTCCTGAGTAGCTGGGATTATAGGCATGAGCCACTGGCACCTCGCCCAGGCCTTTTTTTTTTTTTTAAATTGTAATAAAATATGCACAACAGAGTTATCCTTTTTAAAATTTTTTTTGTGATACTAGGGATTGTGCCTTGAACATATGCAAGCATGCTACCACTTGAGCCAAGCCCCCAGTTGTTTTGTTTTTAGTTTGTTTTTCAGGTAGGATCTCACTTAAGTTTCCGGGCTGGCCACAAACTGGGATCCTCTGCTGTTTTCCTTCTGCCTTGAGTAGCTGGGATTGCAGGCATGCTCCACCATGCCGGGCTTTAAGTTTATCCCTAAGTCATTTTTAAATGTACAATTCAAGGACATATACAGTGGTGTGCAGCCACACCACTATCCATTTCCAGAGCCTTTCAACATTCCCAGCAGAATCTCTACCATTCAGTAGTGTCCATGCCTCAGCCCAGACGGCTGATCTGCTTTCTGTCTCTCCTGGATTCTGGATATCTCCTATAAATGGAATCCCACCATCTATGCCTTTCTGTGTTTGGCATAATGTGTATGGGTGCACCCGTGTCATAACATCTGTGTTGTAGAATGTACCAGAAGTTAATTCCTATTTTATCGTAGAGTAATTATGTTCATTTACTATTTTACCTATTTGTTGCTTTTTTTGAGACAGGGTCTTACCTTGTAGCCCAGGCTGGCCTCAAATTTAGATCCTCCTGAGTGCTGGAATTATAGGTGCATCCCACCATACCCGGTTCCCTTTCCAGTGTTGCTGAACATCTGGATTGTCTCCACCTATTGACTGTCATGACTAACACTGATCTGCATGCTGGTGTGCAGGGGTCTGTTTGAGTCCCTACTTTCAATTCTTTTGGGTACATGCTGAGAAACTGAATTCCTAGATTTTATGGTGTATTAGTCAGCTTTTCATCACTATGACAAAATACCTGAGATAAATCAGCACAAAAAGAAGAAAGGCTTATTTGGCCCATGGTTTCAGAGGTTTCAGTTCATAGTTGCTTGTCCCACTTGCTTTGGGCCTGTGGAGGTACTGTACATCATGGTGGGAGCCAGTAGTGGAGAAGGCCTGTCCACTTTATGGTGGCCAGGAAGCAAGGAGAGAGACAGGAAAGGGTCCTGCTACCCCTTTCTAGGGCACACCCAAAGACCTCACTTCCAGTGGGCTCTACCTCTTAAGGGTTCCACCACCTCCCAGTAGAACCACAGGCTGGTGAACAGGTTTCTTAACACATGGCTGTTTGGGGACACTTCCAAACCACAGTGTATGGAAATTCTTTGTTTAACTTTCTGAGATGATACTAAACTTTTCCACAGTGGCTGCACTATTTCACTTTTTTTTTTTTTGAGACAAGGTATTAGTATGTAGCCCAGACTGACCTTGAATTCATGATTCTCCTGTCTCAGCCTCCCAAGTGCCGTGTTACAGTGTGCACCACTGTGCCTGGCCTGTTTTACATTCTTCTGCAAAGCAGAAGTGTTCAGTTTCTTCATGTTCTTCCCCAAACTGGTTATTTTCCAGTTTTCTATATTGTAATGGGTGTAAAGTAGTATCTTATTGTGTTCCCAGGCTTTTAAAAGGCATTTAGTTCAAGCACCAGTGCCACAAAACAAAAACAAAAAACCAAGGATGTTATACTATACTTGAAGTTGACTCTTTTTTTTTTTTTTTTTCTGTATTAGGGCTTGACTCAGGGCCTATACCTTGAGCCACTCCACCAGCCCTTTTTTTGTGTGTTGGGTATTTTTGAGATAGAGTCTCTTGAACTATTTGCCCAGGCTGGCTTCGAACCATGATCCTCCTGATCTCTGCCTCCTGAGTTAGGATGTGTTTTTACTCCATGTTATAACAAAAGATTATCTCAATTATAGATAATCATTTTAAAAAAATCCAGGAATTGCTTGAGGTGTGGCTCAAGAGGTAGAACACCTACCTAGCAAGCTCAAAGCCCTGAGTTCAAACCCCACTACTGCCCAGAAAAGAAAAAGGAAAAGAAATATCCAGGAGTTGCAAAATATTCCACGAGTGGATTTCGCTGGTCCTTTTAGCCTTTACTATTTAGGTCATTTCCATTTCTCGTTGTTATAAAGAATGTAACATCCTCTCTCTGTCGGCTAAAAATGGCGTTTTGAGAAAAGTGACTTTTTAAAGTAATCAAGGTAACATGAAAGAAGTTCCTCTTTTTTTAGTTGATTCATTCCATTTCAGAAAAGCAAAAAAAAAAAAAAGCAGAGAACACAAGAGGGTCTGTTCTTGCAGACTTCCCAATCAGCAAACATTTGCCTAAACCTCGGTGATGGGGGACCTGCCTTGTGCCCAACACTGTGGATAATAAGAGACTTTTGCCTCTGTGGACATTGCTATCAGTGCCTTTGGTTAGTGTGTGTGTGTGGGGGGGGGACACTGTTAAATAGGTGTATGGAATTACAGATGGTGACAAGTGTATTGCAGGGGTCAGATGGTCTTAGGCAGGATGGCAGGAGGGCACAGCAGGCCCAGTGGGAGGGACCTGATGTGGAAGAAGGAGGCAGGTGCCCCAAAGAGCAGGTGCTTCTGTATGGGACAAGAGCCAGGCTTAGCTGCGAAGGGAGGAGCCTCAGTTGTATCCTAATCATTGTGGGAGGCCCTGGAAAATCAGAGAAAGAAGAAAGGCCAGAGAAAGTTTGAGCATTTTTAAGAATAAGAGGAAAAAGCTTTTCATTTTTACTAATTTTTAGCTAAAGATGTAAATGAAGGAGACAGGCATAGTCTTACACTTGTAATACCAGATACTTGGGAGGCAGAGATCATGAGGATCGTGGTTCCAAACCAGCCCAGGTAAAAAGTGAGTGAGACCCCCCCTCTCAGGTGTGTGATGGTGCACACTTTTCTTCCCCAACTAAGAAGGAAGCATAGATAGGAGGATCGAAGTCCATGTCAGCTCAGGAAAAAAATGTCACACCCTATCCCCAAAATAAAAAGGGGACATGGATCAAATGGTAGAGCACCTACTAGCAAATGTGAGGCCCTGAGTTCGAATCCCAGTACCACAAACAAACAAACGAAAGATGTAAATAAGTGTGCTCACACCTGTGATCTAGCTACTCAGGAGGCAGAGATCAGGAGGATCGTGGAAAAGAAAAAGCTGGGCGTTGTGGGCACACACCTATAAGCCTAACACTCCGGAGGGGAGGCAGGAGTTCTGCAAGTTCAAAGCAGCCTAAAAAAAAAAAAAAAAGATATTTCATTTGTTTAGTCCTCCCTGCTGGAGAGGTGGTCTGGGGAAGGAGTGATTGTGTCTCTCAGAGTTGGGTAACTGTTGTCATGGGTGCATGTGTGGTTTTCCTAGGCAGAGGGGATGTGGGTGCAGGGGCATGCACTTGGCATGCACTGGTTCTGTAAGCGTGGCCCAGAGCTGGCTTGTGGCCTTGGCCAGGCCTGGAGGGCCTGAAATCCGTTCAGAAGTGCTAGCTTGCTTTTCGGGGTGCGTGGCTTACAGTTGTATCATGGCTCTGCTTTCAAAACTGCCCAGACCTTGTGTTGTCATTGTCAACTTCTCCAGTGAATCCAATATGCAGCCAGGAATGACCATCCTGCCCTGGAGGGTCCCCACACTGTTGAGCCTGCAAGGGCCTGTCTCTGGGAGGTGAGAGCCCATTACCCGTATGGCCAGCAGAGGGCTCACGGAGCAAGTACACTACTCATCCCTTTACTGGGTGAGAATCCCAGCCCTCCATGTGACAACAGGAAATGAGTACACCCCAGTAGGGCAGTACCGGGGAGCTATTTGAAAAAAAGCAAAATTGAGCCAGGCGTGGTGGTGAACACCACCACCCTATAACCCCAGCATTCAGGAGGCCGAGGCAGGGGGATCTTGAGTTCTAGACCAGCCCAGACCAGCCTGGGCTACATAGTGAGACCCTGTCTCAAAAAATAAAAAACAAAAGAATCAACGCACCCCCTCCCACCCCCAAATCAACAACAACAAAACCGACAAAAGTTGCCTGTGCTGAATCCTCATAGAGTCTGGAGCACCTGGGCATTTGTGTGTTTATGCTTCCTGAGTAACTCTGAGGCACCCCAAGTTTTGAGAATCCCCCATAGCTATGCAACAACAGGAAACAGGTTCTCTAAAACTGGGAGTCACCTTTGGATTTGGAGGGCTGGGGGTGTGGCTCAGTGGTACTGCACTTGTCTAGGGTGTTTCTCCCCTTTAAAAACAAAATAAGATCTTGGTTCCTTTGTGTGTTAAAACAATTTCCATAGACTGGGTGGTTCAAACATTTATTTCTCCAAGTTCTGAAGGCTGGGAAGTTGACTATCAAGCAGATCCTGTGTCTGGTGAGACCCACTGTCTGGTTCGTGAACAGCCATCTTCGGCTGTGCTCTCACATGGGAGAAGGGGTGATGGAGATCACTGGGGCTCCTTTTATACAGGCACTAATACCACTCGTGAGGGCTCCACCCCCATGACCTACTCACATTCCAAAGTCAAGTACCACTGCAGTGGGAATTTGGGGGAACAGAAATGTTCAGCCCATAGCAGTCATCTAATGGAAATACTCAATCATACAAATGAGGACGTTCACAGAAATATTTCTAACAGCAAAACCCCAGAAAACCACCTAACTTTCCAACAGTAGGCCACACAGTTAAATAAATGTTGATGGATCCATACTGTGGAATACATGTGGTCCAAAAAGAGAATGAGGTTGAGTTGGGGCTGTGGCTTAAGTGGTAGAGCACCTGCCTTACAAGCACAAAGCCCTGAGTTCAAACTCCGTATCACCACCAAAAATTAAATAAATAAATGAAGAGATTAACCTGTATCTGCTGATGTGGATAGGTGACCCTGGGTAGTGTTAAGTGAAAACAAATCAACTGTCAGTGTATTTCTGTGTGATCTTATTTGTGCTTATTAAAAAAAAAAAGCACAAAAAGTGAATGGTTAACTGGTGGCCCCTGGGGGGAGTGTTGTAGTGGTGGGGGTGAGGGCACAGGCAATGGAGTAAACTTTCCACTTCTACCTTTATGCCCTTCTAATAATGTTTACGGTTTTCATGAGCAGGTCCTTGGTTTTAACCAATGAAGAAAACACTATAATAAACACAGTCTCTTATCTCTTTTCTCGCACGCCAGCTTTCTAAGCAGAGTTTTCCAACTAAGTTCCGATCCTGGACTCAGAGGCAGTGTGTAGATGCTAGAAAACATGCGATCATTGAAAAGTATTTGTTTTGATTTTTTTGCTTTTTAGGCTTTTTTTGGCAGTACTGAGTTTTGAACTCAGGCTCTACCTTGTGAGCCACGCCTTCAGACACTTCTTGGTTTTTGGAGACAGGATCTCACTATGTAGCCTAGGTGGCCTCAAACTCATGATCCTCCTGCCTCTGCCTCCCAAGTGCTGGGATTTCAGGTGTGATGTTGAAAAGCATTTGTGTTGTAACCGTGCTTGTCACTCATGGCTTTCCTTCCTGTCTGCTGAGAGCAATCTGGACTTTGCGCCCTTCCTCAGGCTATGGCCGTGTATTTAGATAAGGTTGTTGTGCAAGTCTTGCTGAGGTCTGTTAGTTGTGACCATGTGCCTGGTTTGTACAATGTGTAACATGTGGAATGTGCAGCCCTAGGGTAGCTGTTGTCCTTCCTACTGTTACTAAAATGAGACTTACCTTGTCATAGGGCCAGGCGTCCATCCCAGCCCTAACCCAGTAAAAGCCACCATTGTTAATGCACTGCCTGGAACCAGAACAGGGACCAAGATGGGGGACAGCCTGGAATGCATTGCCCAAACAACTAGGGCTAGAGCTTCCCTCTTGTGGCTGTTTTATGACTTTAGGATGTGCCAGTTCTTAAATGGAAAGCAATAGGGTCTCTTTGAGCCCCAGGCAGAGTCCAACTTTTATGGCCTTGTTTTGATCCTGCAGCATCAATTATAAAATCCTGCCTGATTATAGAGTTAATCAGGCAGGGTGATACCATCTGGCCATGTTTGTACCAACTCTGGGGACAAAGCACTCATTTGACTAATGAACAGTTGAGATATTCAGGCATCAGTTAGGCCTGGACTTGTGTTGGGAAATAGATTCAATTTTGCAGGTGGGAATTTAGCTGTCATGGAAATACAGTGTTGTTAGTGTCACATATGAGACACACTCAGCCAGTCATGGAGCAGCAATGTTGAAAGGACTACCATATATTAAAACCTAACATCTGCCAGGCAATTGTTACTATAGTTTTATTTAATTCAGCAGCAACTGTCTGATGTGGGGAACCCCAGAGAGGCAGTAGAAGATAGGGGTGACGCACACAGCTTGGGGAGCTTGCTTGACCACCAGCCCTGTCACTTTCCAGCTGGGACCTCAGGCCAGTCATACAACCTCTCTGTGTGCCTTGTTTCTTCATTTGTGGAAATAATAACACCTACTGCTTGAAGGACTAGATGACCTGCTACAGAGAAAAGCACTTAAAACAGTGGTGCTCAGTCCCATGAAGCCCTCAATAAATGTTAAAATTTACTGTATTTACTTGTATTTTGCAGGTGAGGCTCAGAAAATGAAATGAATTGTTCAAGGTCATCCAGCCAGAAAGCAGCAGAGCTTGGTTCTGCTGACTTGTCCTGCCTCATGGAGGGAAGATGGACAGAATATTTGACCTTGAAGTTCTGGTGTCTTCAATCCAGCTGCCTTAGGAATGTGCATTCTGGAGCTCACATTAATACTGACTAGTTCATGTTGAATTTCCAAGGTGGCTAGGTGTCTTGACTGTCTAATAGTTCCTATCCTCAACTGATCTTGAGCTGACTGCACGCATGTGTGCACACAAACGTATTTGCACGCTAATGTGTCTCCTTTCATATATTGTGTGTATCAAGTCCTAGCTTCTAATCTGTGTGATTTGGGGCAGGTGCGCTTAACCTCTTTAACCCTGTTTCCTTATCTTAAAAATAGCCATAAAATGCTGGGAGTGGTGGTATATGGCTGTAATCCTACTGTTGGGGAAGTGGAGGCAGGTGGATCACAAGTTCAAGACCAGCCTGGGCTATATAGCAAGTTTGAAGCCAGCCTGGGGGGCTACATAGTGAGACCCTGTTTCAATTCCCCTCACCCCCCAAAAAAGACATAGAAAATAAACACCTCATAGGATTGTTGTGAAAATTACAAAGCAACAACAGAATATGCTTGACAGAGTAGATACTAAAAATCATTGTAATCACTATTTACATATGGGTATTTTTTCGGCAGTACTGGGATTCGAATTCAGGGCCTACACCTTGAGCCAATCCCCCAGCCCTTTTTTGTGATGGTGTTTTTCAAGATAAGATCTCATGAACTGTTTGCCCAGGCTGGCTAAAAATCACGATCCTCCTGATCTCTGCCTCCTCAGTAGCTAGGATTATAGGGGTGAGCCATTGGTGCCTGGCTACATGTGGTTATTTTTAAAAGTACATTTAATGGTAAATATTGCCTTCTAAGTCAATTATTGCCTTGTTGACCTGCTGGATATGTAAGCTGGCTGGAACCTTGGAAAAATGTGGCCCAACCATACATTTCACAAGTGAGGAAAATAAGGATGAAGAAGATTACTAGGCCTCTGGAAGCAGGGGTGGCTCCAGCTTAGGCCATCTGAAGGACCAGGGAGCCGACCGATTCCACAGGTGCCTACGAGGGAGCTGTCTGCCTTTCCCATGGCATTTCAGCCTCCCGGCTTATTGCAGTCTGTCATCAGCATACACCTCCATTGTGGACAAGGAGAATCTGATTTAATTGGTTTGGGATGAGGACCAAGAATTAGGATTTTTTTTTCTTCTTGAGTCAAGATCTCACTGTGTAGCCTAAATTGGACCTGAACTCTTGCCTCGGTCTCCCAAGTGCTGGGGCTACAGATGTGTACCACCACACCCGGCTAGCACTAGGATTTTCTTGAAAAGCTCTTTATAAGGTGATTGCTGAGCACACCCAGTATGGAGACTTGCTGTCCTGTGTTTGGGATTCTGTGCTGTTCTTTACCTCTCCATCCCCATCTGGTTCAGGGCCTGGCCTTGTGCCTCTGCCGCCTGGCAGAGAACTAGGTGTCCTCATCCATGACACACACAGGCAATTGTGACTGTAGTATTATTCTCACCACTCCCCCAGCCTCCCTATTCACAGTGAGCACTTGGGAGTTCCATTTCTCTCTCTCTCTCTCTCTGTCTGTGAGTACTGGGGTTTGAACTGAAGGCCTTGAGATTGCTAGGCAGGTGCCTTCCACTTGAGCCATGCTCCCAGCCCTCTTACTTTTCATTTTGTTTTTCAGATAGGGTCTCTTTCTTTTCCCTGGGCCAGTCTCAGACTTCAGTCCTCCTACCTCTCCCTCCAGAATAGCTGGGATTACAGGTGTGCACCATCACATCCATCTGAAACTTGGGAGTCTTTCTAAATGCATCTGGGACAGTTCCCCTGCTCCAGACTTTGGGTGTGTACATCACCAACATGAGCCTGTGCCCCTTAGCATGGTGAAGACTAAAAGATCCCAGCCCTATCTCATCTCTTCTTCGTGCGTGACCTACCAGTAGTAACCTCAGAGACGCCAGCCCTCACTCTGGCCTGGCTGTTCTCGTGTTCAAAATGCGCCCCTTCCATCTCTCTGCTCAGTCACTTGAGCAGTTCCTGTTCATCCTGAAACACAAAACTCAGGTCTCAGACTTCCACCCTGCCTGGATCAGTCCTGGCCCTGTGCCTCCGCACACCCAGTGTCTGCCCTGGCCCTGACACTGGTGGCTATAGCATTTCCCCTGCTAGAATGTGAGCTCAGAGTTAGGACCACGCCTGTTCATCCCGCTGTCACATGTCACATGGCATGTCCTTAATAAATGTGATGAAATAATCTCACAGTAATTCCAGAGTTCAAGGCAACTTCAGCAGATAGAATGTTCCCATAAGCCATCTCTAAGAGGTATACAGTAGATGCTTAATAAGTGCTTGTAAATAATTATTTAACAAAATTAGGGGGGGAGAAATGACCCAAGCCTTGTATGCACATATGAATAATAAAACAATAAAAAAAAAACCCATTTCCAACCCAAAGAAGTCCACATTCACTCTGACGTTCCATTATAAATATTTTTTTTTTAAATTTAAGAATACCGATTAACACAGGAAACAGGTTTAATTCATGGAATTGTGCATATGGTCATCAGTTACATTGTGACATGTTAGTTTCATTATCATTGATTGGCACTGTCAACAGAATACTGTAAACAAGATCACTTTGTATGCGTGTCTGCAATGCTCCTAGCTATGGTTGTCTACCATGAGCTGATCTACAGATAGAGATATTGATAGGTATAGGTATATAGATACATTAATGTGCACAACTTTGCATGGTTACTGAGTGTCAGTAAAAATTATAAAAAAAACACCCATTTATAATAAAAGAGAATTACTGACTTGCTAGTACTAGACCTTGTTTTTTTTGTAAGAGACAACACACGACTGAGACATTGGCTAAACTTTGTGATACTAGTGTGTGATGGATTCATTTCAAGACCATCGGCCATCTTCTTCATGGGCTCTGCTCTGGACAGTGGCCAGGCCAGTCCACAGGGCTCCCCAGGGTTTTGCCAACCTCTCTCAAATTTCTACAATCTTGAGCTCTGCAAAAAATCCACTTCCTTGGGATTCTTCCAGCTAGGACCTCCCCCCGACCCCAGCCCCAAAGAGGATGTCTCCAGAGCACAGTGTACCCCAAGTCGACAAGAACTTGTAAGTAAATAGCTTAGAATTTTCTTTTTATGAGCAGTAACTTCTCTTGGTAAGAAGTGAATAGTAAATCTGGAAAGAACTTTCCAGATGAAGCAATTCTATTCCTCTGTCAATGCCCCATAGGGAGAAAACAACTACTGGAACCGCTCCCTCCACTGAAGAGAGTCAAGTCTTTCTTTGGACCCTGGCTTAAAACCTTACTGAATCTGTGTACCCCATGCTGAAGTTCTCAGGAGAAAGCATACATCAGTCAATAAATGAATTATGGTTTGCTTTGCATTTTTCTTGCTTGTTAAACAAGACCTTGAACCTTGGGATATTGTGGGTGGAGTCTGGCTCCCCAGTGAAGGGATGAGACCATGAACTGATGTGCGGTTATACATGCTATTCCCTTTCTGCAACACTCTTCCTTGCCTTGCCTTGCTTGCTGGTCTCCTACTCATTCTGCAAAACTCTGCCCAGCCATTGCTTTCTTCTTGATCGCTCCTCTGAGCCTTGGGTGGGTTGGGGTGCCCCTTTGACCAGCTGATGCTCCTTTAGCACTCTGGTTTATTCCTAATTTAAGAGTCTGTGGTTTTCAATGGGATGGGAGTGTCTCAAGAGCAGGGAGTACATTTATTTCATGTTTGTATTTTTGGTGTTTAGCATAGGGTCCAGGACGGCACAGATATTTCTTGAAAGTTTGATGAGTGAATGAATGATAGATGTGTAAATAAGCACACAGATAGGCAAAACCTCATAGAGAGAGGGAGGCAGACATCCTCACATAGCTGGCAGTGTGAATGACCTTGAGCGTGGTGGATTAGCCATGACTGGCAGGGATGCAGAGTACCAGGGTTCACGGATCTGTCCATGAACAGACACATCAGTGCCTTTTATTTCTCATGCTCAACAAAAAGAGACTGATGACCAAGTTTGAAGAAGAGTGGAAGCTAAATCTTTGGATGATTAGTTATTAAAAGAGCAAAGTGCTGACTCAGGAACCATGACATGCCCATCCTCCAAAGATGTCACCATGATGCGACACGGCTTCCTTTGGACACAGAACGCAAGCCAGCCTCTCTCAAATCTACCCATTGACCATCACCTAATTGTAGGACTGTCAGGTGTTCTTTTAGGAGCATTTGAGTTGGAATCAAGACTTTCTAAGAAAATCTTCCCTCCCCAGCCCCCACTGCAGCCTATGTAGGACAAGTTTCATCTGCCTGGTAATCTCGTGCTCAGTGTCCCAAGAAAAGCTTGCATTTCAGGGGCAAGTTCAAGGAAATCACCTTGAGCCAAAAGGCTACTTTTCCTGGCGTGGACCTCTGGCACCTTTAATTCAAGAAGAAATCTAGTCCCGCCAAGGTCCCCTCTGATGGGATGGAGCAAACAGGGATGGAGCAGGAGCTGGGGACAGAGACTCCCAGGGCCAGGGGACAGAAGTCAGAGCAACAGAGGCCCTGGGAGACGGGGAAGTGGCATTGCTTCCCCCTTGACCCTGGGCTTATGTTCTTGGAGCGATAAGCACAGGCTTGTGCTTTTGACCCTTTGGCTCAAGTGTGTCTCTGGACACTAGGCTGATATTCAACAGGAGGAGAGATTGGGGGATGGAAGATGTTGAGTGAGACCCTGCAAGGGCAGAGGCCAGTCAAGGATAGAATTCACAGTTCAGAGGCAGCCCCTGGTGCAATAAGAGAAGTGGTCCTTGCCTTCAGGAGGCCAGAGCCCCCTTCCCAATCCCAAGCTCAGTCCTCATCTCCCCACCTTATTGTCTTCCATGACCCTCCTAGTACCCCCTGAACTGTGGATGGGTGCACGGAACTCCACTCTGGGTGAAAAGGGGGGTGCGCCTTTGCTTGCACAGGGTTCAAGATGGAACGGAACCCAAGGGTCCCAGCTGCCAGTCTCAGACTGGCTTCCAAAGAAATTGGGGTTGGTCCCAAGTGATCAGGAATATGGTCAGGACCCCATGACCCTTCCTAAGACTATGTCCAAGGCTCAAGCAAAATTTCTGGGCTTAGACCAATGCAACCACTGACTCTGCAGGGAGGAAAATCAAAGCCAGGCCCTCCCGCCTTCCCCTCCCTTTCACCCCACAGCCACTAAGAACATCCCCTCCTCACAAATAACCCCTCAGTCTGTGCATTCGCCTCTGGTACTTTTAAGTGAAAACATGAATTAGGCAAACTAATCAATTTGACAACAGTTTGAGATCGGGGCTTTCTCAGAGTGGAAATGGCTTCTTTACTTGAAGTCTGCTAAGATGTCGCTGAAAATATTGAGGAACAGGTGAGCGTGGTGATCCCTGAAGACCAGTGTGGGACGGAAACGGATGGATTTGTCCCCGCAGCCCCCCAACACCACACCTGGAAGGAGAGACAGAAGGCAGGTTAGGCACATGGGATCCTCAGACCATGTGCAGGAGAGCAGCATCGGCTATACTCTCCCACCCATCCACCCACCACCATCTGTCCACCAGGCTCCCATGTGACCTTCCTCCCACCCCCATCCAGCCTTCCCTCCCCTCTTGTCCCCTCGTCCATCCTTCTCTTCCCTCCCTCTCTTTCTTTTTTTGAGACAAAGTCTCAAACTCACTGGCCTCAACTCACTATGATCCTCCTGCCTCAGCCTCCTGAGTGCTGAGATTGCAGGCATGCACCACCATACCCGACACTTCCTAACTTTGAATACCCATTCTCCTCCCCCTGAATTAGGTTGAGTGATAGAAAAATCCTGAGATAAAAGTCCTTGCCTGCCAGAAACCCATGGCATGCTAGGGAAAGAAAATAAGCAAACAAATAAATTACAGATACACCGGCCAAGTCAGAAGTATATGAGGACAGAGCCGAGCTATTGCTGAACAGGGATGGATGGACCCTGCTCACTTTATTTTAAAGGGAGGCTTTGACATTTGCAGATGGTCATGCTTGACTGGCTTGTTTAGCATCTTTGGGATTAGATTCTCTCTCTCTCTCTCTCTCTCTTTTTTTTTTTGGTGGGACTGGAGTTTGAACTCAGGGCTTTGCACTTGCAAAGCAGGAGCTCTACACTTGAGTCACACCTCCAGTCCATTTTGCTGTGGTTATTTTGGAGATGGGGTCTTGAGAACTATTTCCCTAGCCTGGCCTCAAACCAAGAACCTCTCAATCTCAGCCTCCCAGGATTACAGGCATGAACCACAGGCACCTGGCAGATGTTTTCATTTTAAACAGGAGGCTAAGCTGAGCGTGGTGGCACATGGCTGCATCCAGCACTTGGGAGAGGCTGAGGCAGGAGATCACAAGTTTGAGACCAGCCTAGGCTACACAGAGAGACCCCACAAGTCTGATTTGCCCTGTCCTACAGAGATGCTGCAGGAATTCTATAAGAAGGCAACAGAACGCTGAGTGTGGTGGTGCACACCTGTAATACCAGCACTCTGGAGGCAGAGGAAGGAGGGTCGATTGCAAATTCAAGGCCAGCCTGGGATACATAGTGAGACCCCCATCTCAAAAAAACCGAGGGCTAAGGATGCAGCTCGTTAGCAGAGGACTTGCCTAGCGTGCACCAAAGATCTGACTTTGTGCCTGGCACACTGTAGGTGCTCTGATCTACCACAGTATCCCTCCATTTGAAGGTTCTTGGTGGCTTCCTATAGTTTGCAGGGTAAAGTCCAGAGTCTTGAACCTGATCCACAGGCTAGCATGACACGGGCCTGGCATCCAACCCCCCAACTTTACCCCTCCTGTCTGTCTATCTGTCCCCATTTTATTCTCATCTTTCCGTTTCTCCACCTCTGTTATCTGCAGCCTGCCTCCTGTAACTGCACATACTCCTCCATCTTCCAGAACACTCTCCCTCACTGTCCCCACCTGGCCACTTCCTGTTGATATCACAGGCTTTCAGGTAAAACACCATTTCCTCCAGGAAGCCTTCCCTGACTCTATCTTTCCCTAGTCAGTCACTCTCTGACTGCATATAATTGCAGCGGATCTTTGTCCTCCTTCCTGCTAGACTGAGACTTCCTGAAGGAAGGACCCATACGTGTCCTTCAGTGTGATGTTCCCACGGTGGGTGCAGCTTACCCTCCTAGTAGACGCCCACCACATGCATGAGTGGATAAAGTAATCCCACTGGGAACTTTTCTTCTTTAGACAAAAAAGTCAGGCTGTGTTTAGTTCCTGTACCTTCTGTTCCGCACCTCCTCACCCCGTACTTAGCAATATTTGTACCTACACCAGGAAGTGCTGGACACCCACAAAGCTCAGTCCCCTCCCGGCCGCCTTACCTTTGTTTCTGGCTATTAAAATGAGTTTATTCCGTATGGATTCATCTGGAGTGTCGAAGGAACAAAAGGTGCCTCGTCCTCTCACTCTGCTGATGAACTGGGGGTACCGGGCCTGCAAGGAGGAGACAGACCAGTGTCAAAGTGTCACTGATTCTACCTGGGCTCTGTAGCTGTCATCCCTCAATTGCCCCAGGGTGCAGCCTTCGGGTAGGGCCGCTGTTGGGCTAGGAGCTATGGCTCTGAGACTTCCACGCTGGGTTCAGAACCCAACTCCATCTCCATTTCTTTCTCCTGTGCCAACTTGGGGAGTCACTTAAATGGCCTTTGTTGGTCGGACTTTTCATCACTGTGACAAAAGTACCTGAGAAAAATAACTTTTTTTTTTGGTGGTGTGACAAATTTTAATTCAAAATAGACATTCTGAGCTGGGTGCTGGTGACTCAAACCTGTAATCCTAGCTACTTAGGAGGCTGAGATCAGGAGGCTCTCAGTTTGAGGCCAGCCAGGGGAAATAGTTTGTGAAACCCCATCTCCAAAATAACCAGAGCAAAATGGACAGGAGGTGTGGTTCCAACAGTAGAGCACTTGCTTTACATGCGTGAAGCTCTGATTCAAACCCCAGTCCTACCAAACAAACAAAACAAAAAACCAGACACTCGGAGGACAGCAGGTAAAAACAAATAAAGTCCAACAAGTTTTCTCCGAGTTTACAACAGAGCACATCAATCATCACGGACCATTTTCACAACTGCCTGGAAAGGCACAGTACAGCAATTATAGGCAAGTGTTATATTTTAAAAATTCACGTGGCAACATTGTAGTGCTTTCCAGAAGCTGTCACAGCCTCCAGATATGTGGGAGGACCAGATCCCTTCACTGCGCATCCCTAGGAGGTGACCCTGGTCTAAGCTGGCCATCCACTGGCCTGGTGTGCTTGCTGAGCAAAACAGCTTAAGGGAGAAAAGGTTTCTTTTGCTCACAGGTGCACAGGTTTCCATCCATCATGGCGGGAAAGGGCACAGGAGAGCAAGCAGCCCATGCCATGATGGCCAGGAAGGGGAGACAGAAAATGCCTGAGCTAGCAGGCTTTCTTCTTTTTTCCTTTCATTCCACTCAGGCCCCAGCCTATTTGATGGTGCAGCCCATGTTCTGAGGGTCTCTCCCCTTAGTTAATTCTCTCTGAAACAGCCTCAGACACAGCCAGAGCTGTGCTTTACCAGTCTCCTTGGTGTCTCTTAATCCAACCAAGATTAACCAGCATATGGCCTGTGCCTCAGCTCCCTCTTCTGTAAACTGAAGATATAAATGCTACTGACTGCAGTGAGCTGTCATGAGAACTCAGTGGGACAGGATTTCTGTGCCAGGTCCTGTGTCCAGGGCCTGGCACTTAAGGTGCTCCATAGGTTGTCGTCATCTCTATTACTAGCTCTTCTTCTAGAAAGGTGGTGGTTCTTCTCCAAGGCTTTGGAACTGGGAGATGCATTGGGTTGAACAGTTCTCTGCCACTGGGGCATGGCTTAAGTGCTAAAGTCATAAAGCACTTGCCTGGCATGTGCAAGGCCCTGGGTTCAATCCCCAGCACTGCACGTACACACACACACACACACGCTTGGAATCATGTCCTGCCACCCCAGTTCATTCCCACCTGAAACCTGTGAATGTGACTTTATTTAGAAATCGGGACTCTGCTGATATAGACACTTAGGTTAAGATGAGGTCTTACTGGATGAAGGTGGCCCTGATCCAATGACTCACAGCCTTGTAAGATGGAAATCTGGACACAGAGACACACGCCCAGAGGACAGAAGACCAAATGATGCTGGAGGAAGAGGCTGGAGTTATGTGGTGACAAGCCAAGGGTTGCCAGAAGCCACCAGAAACTGGGAAAGACGCATAGCAGATTCTCCATCAGAGCCTCCAAGAAGAACCAAGCCTGCTGGTACCTTGACTTCAGGCTCTGGCCTCTAGGGCTGTGCAAGAATACGTTCTTGCTCAAAGCCACCCAGCTTGTGGTAAATTGTTACGGCAGCCCAAGGGGACTCACATAGGCTCCAGGACCAGGCAATCTGGATTTCTCCCTGCCCTCCACCATCAGTGTGAAGGACAGAGGAATGGCCAAAAAAGCTCATGCCAGGGCGTGGGCAAGCCTTGTTTTATGACCACTCCCTGGCAGAACTGGAAATAAAGTCATGATGCTCAGGTGACGGAGCTGTGCCCTGCATTGTGGTTAGTATTACGTGCCTGACTGTGCGTCCTCACCCCACAGTGAGGAAGGGCTCTGCCAAGATGAGGGGACCAAGGCACCAAAGGCCCTCCAGTGCCTCCTTTTCTACTTTATTTCTTGGCACTCAATGACTGCCTGGGAGCCAGAGACACGAACACCCCCCTCACACACATACACACACCAGAGTGTGGCCTCTGGGGAGGTAGAGAGCAAAGTCTCTTCCAATCAGACATGCCTCGAGGCCCTTGTACCACACACACACACTTTTACACACACAACTCCCACTTACACATACACTCATATACACACACATACTTTTGCACCAACTCATACCTGCATACACTTGCATATTCACCTTCTCACATGCACACATGTACACAACTTCACACTCATACACATTCTTGCACACACCCACATTTGCTCTCTCTCACTCACACACACACACACACACACACACAAGCACACAGAGCAGGGCTTGGTAACGGATGACTTAATTATTAGTGCAGAGCAGCTGGAGCCCTGCCCCTTCCTCACTGGGCGGGGGCGGGGGGGGGGTCTGACAGGCCTCTAGGGGCCTGAACATCTGCACACAGACCTTCCTTGTATTTCACCCATTTCCCGCTCATTCTTTTAGGGCGTTTCTGAGATCCCCATTCCTGCCTGCCTACAGCTTTGAAAGGTCCTGATAGGAACCCACAGCTCCTCGCACTCCTCTAAATTACACCCAACACAGGTTCCTCAAAGCATGATGTTGGGGACGCTTTCATGGAACCCTGGTTTTTTTTTGGCACCATCCTTCACACGGAGCCTGCTTCCACAGCTCTTCTCAGAGCTCGGTCACCTTAGTCCGGGACCTTTACCTTCCAGAGCATTAGTTGGGACATTGAAAAGTTCCTAAGCCTTGCTGTTGCTGGAGCAGCATGACTTCATCCACAGGGTCAGAGGCCATGACTTCTTTCTATGCAATCTGACCATAAGTGTCCAATTGTTCTCTGTCCTACTGACCTATCTGGGTCATCTGAGCCCATTCTGAACTCTTCTGCCTTTTTTCCCCCTAATGTCCTAGTTCTGTGTTCCCATCTGTTCCCCCTGCAGCACTGTGAACTCTGCCTGACCCTTCTCACCTCCACAGCCCATGAAGCCCCACCATCATGGCTCACGAGGAGGGCAGCCATCCGTCCCCATAGACCACACAGGAAGGAACTCAGCTCAAAACAAGGAGCAGGCCAAGGACACTAAGATCTACACCTGGCCTGGGTCCCAGGCCATGTCCCACAATTGCTTCAAACACCTCAAGCAAGGCCCAGATGTCTCCCAGGGAAATAAGTACTGCCTCTGCCACTGGCTGGTGATGGAGCACCGCTGGCTGAAAGGAAGGATTCAACCCTGTATGGATGCACTCCTTGTGCCGTACCCCTCGCCAACCCCAGTCCAAAGTCTTAGCAATCCTAACAGCAATACCAAGCCCTTCACGGTCTTTGGAATGAAGCAGGTATGGATTTGAAACTTGGCTTCCTGACTGCAGCTCAGGCTTGTGCAAAGAACTTATGTCCCCGATTTGAGGCTAAGCATAGTTTCCTAACTTTAAATTGTCCTGAGTTGGGTTGCATGGTAAAACAGAGAGTGCTCAAGTTCAAATAGAATTTCAGATAAATGGCAAATTTTTTCAAAGTAGGTCTCAAATATTTTACACTTATGAAAACATCCGTTGCTGCTTCTCAAATTTAACAAGGAGCCCTGTATTGTAATTTGCTGAAGCTGGTAACTCTCCCTGGAGAGCAGGTAGGACTGTACTGTGTATGGAATGAAGTCCTGTGTCTTGCCCTCTGGTTCTTGGACTTCTGAAATTTAAATTCAACTCTGGTCCTGCCTTTCCTCCCCTAAATGTGACAACTCCATTCTAAGGACTGAATGACACAGGTACTTAACACATGCCTAGTACATAGCAAGTCCTCAATTAATGGACACTGCTATTGTTTGATCCTTAATCATGATTGTCAGGGAGGTAAATACTGGCAAAAAACCCACACTGTGAAGTCCACCAGATTCAGGTTCAAACTCATGTGGTACCACACAGAAGCTGTGTAACTTTTTTTTGGTACGGGTTTGAACTCAAGGCCACACCTTGATCTACTCCACCAGCCCTTTCTTGTGATGGGATTTTTGGAGATAGGGTCTCATGAACTATTTGCCCTGGCTGGCTTCAAACTGTGATCCTCTGATCTCTGCATCTCAAGTAGCAAGGATTACAGGTGTGAACCACCGGCTCCCAGCTAAAGCTGTGTAGCTTTGGATACGGCCGCTATGCCTCAGTTTCCTTATCTCTAAAATAAGGGTGATAATCATGCCTAGATCCAGAGCACTACAATTTAATGTAAATGAAGGAGGGTATGGAAGTCCCTGGATAGGACCTAGCACACAGTAGGCTTGCAATAAATGGAAGCTGTCACTATTATCACCCCTCCTCCCTTTGTCAGGGCCACCCATCACTGCTATGGTTTGGATATGAAGTGTCGTCCCCCAAAATCTCACGAATTGAGGGTTGGGTCCTTCTGAAATATGAAGTTGTGCTGTAAGCTTAAAATACACACTAGCTGGGTGTGGCTAACGCCTGTAACCCTAGCTACTTGAGAGGCAGAAATCAGGAGGATGACAGCTGAAAGCCAGCCTGTGCAAATAATTTTTGAGAACCCATCTTGAAAATACCCAACACAAAACAGGGCTGGTGGAGGGTCTCAAGTGGTAGAGCGCCTGCCTAGCAAGCGTGAGGCCCTGAGTTCAAACCCCAGTGCCACCACTGGAACTGCGTCTTGCAATACCTCCCAGTGGGTGGGGCTGCTGCAGAGGGGAGAGATACAGAATGCAGGATAGAGCAGAGATAATGGACACCCCAGTGTGAGAGAGGGAGTCTTTGGGAGGGGACTGGGAGTGGGGCTGGGATGGAGGGATGTGGCTGCAGGGGACAGGAACCCTGAAGCAGCATGGCCCGATCAGAACTGCTGGGATGGCAGGTGCGGTGCCAAGGTCGGGGTGGTGGTGGAGAGGCACCTGGAGGTCCAGTAGCCCGGTGAGCAGGGCTTTGCCTGCATGGGCTGCGTTGTTCAGCAGGTCCTCACGTTTGATGACGTTGATGACCTCGGCGAGCAGCAAGTTCTTAGATGGGTCCCCCAGCCAGGTGTTGAAGATCCGGTAAGGCTGGAAGGAGGGGGCGTATCAGAGGGGCTGTTACGTTGGCATACCCCAAAGGGGCCCCCACACCCCCAAACACACCTTCTTCTCTCTCTCAGAAAGGTCAGGAACTAACCCGGTGAGCATCTCCTGAGAGCCAGGAGGAGGATAACACACACTCTCTCACCGAAGTCTTCCACCGACACCCCAAAGGTGGCTACTGTTGAGGGACCAAGTTGTCCCGTGCCCAGGGATATCCTTGGGCTCAGGGAGTCAAGACAGTTGGTTTCTTAGCAGCCATCATTAACAGAAGTATGTTCTGAGAGAGGTGTTGTCACCAGGAGATTTTGTCATTGTGTGAAAATCAATGGATGTGCTTCCACAGACCATGACACTAAGGTGTCACTAGACCAACATGAGATGCACGCTCTGTGGTTGACTGCAATCTTGCTACTCGGTGCACAACTGTGTATAACCATCCTTTCACAGAGCAGGAAGCTGCGGTCTGGAGAGGTTAAAGGGTTTGCCCACAGCAAATATGGTGTATAGCAGTCGAGCTGGGAGTAGATTGTTGGCGCACTGACCCTCAAAGAGCACCCACTTTACACATCCATGAATTATTTAGGGTGCAGTGTAGGCAATTACAATACACTTCCCAGTCTCTTGTAGTGTGACTAGGGTTTAGGTAAGTGTTAGAAATAGAAGTATTACGTGGAATTTCTGGGAAAGCTGCTAAAGACAAGAAGAGGTTACTTTGTCTTTCCCTTATTTTTCTTCCCACTGCCTAGAATTGAGATAAGATTGCTGGAGCTCCAATAGCCATTTTGGACCATGAAACAATCTTAAGGGTAGGAGCTACATGTAGGAATGATGGAAGGATTCTGAAGCCTTCATGTCTGGGTGTGTGTGTGTGTGTGTGTGTGTGTGTGTGTGTGTTCATGTGTGTGTGTGTATGTGTTTATAGGCCAAAGAGACTATGCACACATTTCAGTACAACGTATTGCTTAAAAGCAAGGGCTCTGGGTTTGAATCCTGACTTTTCCACTTACAGTCTGTATGGCCTTGGGCTGTACATATAAACTTCTCTGTGCCTAACTCCCTACTAGTAGGAAGGGATAAAAGAACACCATGAGACACATGTCAGCACCGAGCAAATGCCATCTAATATTGTCTGTGACATCAGAAGACTGGCTAATGACTGTGACAAAGATGGGATGACTGTACTGTTGACTAGTTAAATCGGTACAAATTGGGCCATCTAGGGGCCCCTTAATTCCTCGTGTGTGAGAAACAGGTGGTGTGAAAAGGACAGGGAAAGAAGGCCGGGTCTAACTCACAGCGCTGGGCCGGAACTCCTCCTTGTGGAAGAAGCCCCCTGTCATCATCTTCTTGCTGAAGGTCATCACATCTGCTGGGTCATCCAAGCCCCAGTGCTCGTGGGCCCAGAACTTTCCTGTGCAGCCCCCTCCTGTCTGGACCTCATCCACTAAGAAGGCACAGCCATGCTGGCCGGAGACAGAAGAGAAGGGAGAGAGATGAACACATGTCAGAGGCCAGAGACCCTCTGTCTCAGGGCCTTCACCTTGAGCCACTCCACCAGCCCTTTTTTGTGACTTTTTTTTTGAGCTAGGGTCTCACAAACTATTTGCCTGGGCTGGCTTGAAACCACGATCCTTCTGGTCTCTGTCTCTTGAGTAGCTAGGATTACAGGCCTGAGCCATGGCACCCAGGACCATCCTTGTTTTCTAAACTGCAACCTAAACCCACATTCCTGGGCTAACAAAACAGAACACCTAAATAGAGCAGTTCCAACCACAGCTGCAGCTGAGTGGGTCCTAAAACTGCTGGACTGAAACAAAACCAGAGCATACACCACTCCCACGCTGAAGCAGAGAGCACTGCTGCATTGGGCTATAGTCCTGGGGCCTGACCTGGCCAGAGGCACTGTGTCCAACCATGAGGCTGAGACTTCATTTCCTACACATCAGTTGCTACGTTCCAGAAACGTATCACTCAGCCTGCTACTAATTCACCGTTTGTATTTAAACTGACTCGCATCCTACAACTTTTATCAGTGGACTGACTGGTGTGATGTCAGTCCCAGCCCATTGAAGGAAACACAGGAGCTTAACACTGACTTCTCATTTTACATCTGCTGAGTACAGGTCTCTAGAAAGGAAGTGGGGGGGGGGGGGCTTCCCAGGGACCTCTTTGTTTGCTTGCTTGTTTTTTGTTGTTGTTGTTGCTGTTGTTTTTTTGGCAGTTCTGGTGTCCAGAACTTTACATACCAGGCAAGAAATCTGCCTCTAGCTACATCCCTAGGCCCTCAGGGACCTCTTAATTGAGAAAGTTCTAGATTAAGATAGCAGATTGGAGGCTGATTTTGCAAAAAAGACTTTTTTTTTTTGTGGAACTGAGGTTTGAACTCAGGTCTTCATGCTTGCTATGCAGGCACTTACTTGAACCACTCCACCAACCCTTTTTCTGTGATGAGTTTTTTCAAGACAGGGTCTCTTGAACTATTTGCCCAGGGCTGGCTTCAAACCAGGATCCTCCTGATCTCTGCCGCCTGAGTAGCTAGGATTCTAGGCGTAAGCCACTGGTACCTGGCTTGCAAAAAGATTTTAAAGAAGAATTTTTCAAGCTTCCCTCAACTCCAACTCCTCTCTCTCTCTCTCTCTCTCTCTCTCTCTCTCTCTCTGTCTTTGTGCTGGGTTGGTACCAGGGCTCCAGGCATGCTAGGCAAGTACTGTACCACTGAGCTGTACTCCAGCCCCAACCCCAGCTTTTTGGCCATGGCATGCAAGCCAAAGCTCACTCAGACCCCAAGCAGAAGTGGAGCCAACTCTTTGCTCTGTGAACCCAGCCCAGAAACCCCTGCAGCTCCATCCAGCCTCACCCCATCCTCTAACCTTCCTGGCAATGTCTCTCAGCTTCCGGAAGAAGTCATCTGATGCGTGGTTGTCTCCGCCCTCTGACTGGATGGGCTCCACAATGACCCCAGCCACTGTCTTCTTCTTTTTCCGGTATTTCACAATCAGATCTTCCACCTGGATCCCAAGGGGGGAAATGGCAATTGTTCTCACAGGCTCCCAAGTAGTGTCCATAGATGGGCCTCTGGGGCTACAGGAACCCTCAAAATTCCATTGAAAACGTGTTTGTGACATTTTCTGTGATGATATGGTGCTGATGGAAATGTGTCCTACTAGGAATTGTCCCTAGGACTGTGGGGGATGCAAACTGCAAATCATACAAGGTCCTCAGCTTTCTGTAGTCTCACTCTCCTGATCTGTGAGGCTGGCAAAAGGAAAGAACCCAATGAAAGAGCAGAGTCAGTTACCAGCTACTGTATGGTTGCTATTGTTATGTCATTACTGGTTTTTTTGTTTTGTTTTGTTTCATTTTTTCCGGTACTGGGGTGTGAACTCTGGGCCTATCCTTTTTTGTGATGGGTTTTTTCAAGATAGGGTCTTGTGAACTATTTGCCCATACTGGCTTTGAACCATGATCCTCCTGATCTCTGACTCCTGAGTAGCTGGAATTACAGGCATAAGCCGCTGGCACCCAGTGTTATTACCGTTCTTATTGTTTGGGGAGAATCTGAGATAGAGCCTCATTTTAAAAACTGCCACATGGCTGGTCTGTGGTGAGAGCAATCTCATCTATGGCTGTGTGGAGTGGGGCTGGGGAGGGTGTGGGATGGACCCTTCAGATGGACCCAAGGAAAATGTCCAGGGTGGGGTGATCGTGTATTTATTTGTCAAAACTTATTAAACTGAACAGTTAAGTGGGAGCATTTTATGCTACATAACTTACATGTTACTGAATTAAAAATATCCATGGGCTAGGGACCTGGCAAGCCTGAGGGCCTGAGTTCAATACCCAGTGCCACAAAAAACAAGCAAACAAAACCCTAACTGTAACAGCAATGAGGTATAAGAACAGCACCTGGTTGTCCCCAAGTGGTGACATTTCTTGAGTTCTTGTTCTAAAGTGGTTGTCATCTTATAGATGATAACCAAGTAATAACTGTGATTAGTTTATTAAGTCTGTAAAATTAAAAAACCAAAGCACACAGCTACATAAAGTAAGAAAGGCAATGTTCTTTGTTATACAGAGAGGAGGAAAGCCTTCTGTTTGGATGATTTGGTCCGGATCCCCTCAGTCACCCTGGGGATTGGCGCTTTTCAAGTCACTTATAATCATCACTGTTTGGGTTTGTTTATATATTTGTTCAAGGCTTTCTTTCCCACTACCCTGAGCTCTCCAAGATGGTAGCCATGGACCACATGTGACATTGACTACTGAGCATGTAGTTGGTCCAACTTGAGCTGAGCCATCAGAATAAATCACACACGATATTTCAAAAACTTAATATGAAAGCGCTCGCTAGTAATTTTTAAATGTTAATCACATGTTGACATTACTTCAGATATCAATACAATGCTTAAAATTTTTTCTAATTTGTTTCTTTTTACTTTTTAAAATGGCGATGATTAGAAAATCAATAATTGGGACTGGGGGCGTGGCTCAAGCAGTAGAGCACCTGCCTAGCAAGCTCAAGCCCTGAGTTCAAACCCCAGTACCACAAAAGAAGAGAGCAGCTGTAACTATGTATGTGGCTTGCATTGTATCTTTATTGGACAGTGCTAATCCTTTCTCTGTTGCCTTTCATTTACCACCAAATGTCCAGTGCTCACACCTAGCAGGTGTGCAGTAAATATTAATTGCTTGAAAAACTCTGACACACATAAGGGGAAACCCAGCAGTCACATCTGAGCTCAAGTTCAAACCGGTAGCCATTTTTGCCTCCAGGAACAGAATCTTTTCCGTGTAAAACACGGAACCTCAATACTTAGGATAGCTCAAAAGTGGCATTTCTATAGAAGTGTAGTCCCAGAGACAGGAGGTTGTACTCTCCTCATTCTCTCTCAATGTGGCCCCCGAGGAAACCCAAGGAAGCCCCAGGACTCAGGGGACCAATGTAAACCAGTGCACTTAGCATCCTGTGGTGTCATTTTTTTCTCTGAGATGCCCCATAATCTTTCAACAAATCCATTCCCCTTTATTTTAGTCACTGACGTTTGCCTCTAAAGAGACGTAAATGATAGAGGAGTTGGTGGCAGAAGTGGGGGTGAATGCTGAGTGGGTGCAGCACAGTGCGTCACTCTCTTTCCTAACAGGGAACGTTAGAGGCCCGAGGCGTCCCCCTGTCTCTATTTCCTCCCCGGGGAGCAGCACCCTGGGCCCCAGGTGAACGCTCCATCTGTCCACTTCTGGGCCCACACTCAGGAAGGTGAGGGAAATCGGGAGGGAGTGGGTGGAGCCCCGGTTACCTCCTCCAGGCAGCGGGCCTCCTCTTGCTGGTTGTCCTTCACAAACTCCTCCAGTGGGTATTTTAGCCGTGGGAACGGCGCGATGGGCCAGTCGAAGGAAGGGATGTCGAGCTTGTGGATGGCTTTAGAGTGGGTGGTTGCTAAGCAACCTGAGTCCGGCAAAACAGAGAAGCAGTGATATGGAAGGAGATGCCAGGTGGGTATGTCAGCCTCAGACCCGAAATTCCCAAGGAGGCTGCTGTCTGCAGATCCCCAGCTCTTGTGACACCCCCACTCCGAAGTAGAACCCTTGGGCCATTACTGTGCGTGTGCATGTGCTTCATGATCACACACAGCTTCTGAAGATGGGAGACAGGGGTTCAAATTCCAGCTCTGTCATTGAGTGACTTGGAAAGTTCTTTCTTTTGCTGATCCTCAATGTCCACATCAGCAAAGTGGACGTAACAGTTCTCCACCCCCACCCCCTTCCACCCGTGCAGGGAATTGTGCAGAATCAATACAACAGTATATGCAAACCACCAACACCAGAGCAAAGGCAGCTGTCCCTATTGTTACTGTTATTATAACTCTAAACGCCACCTTGGGACCATACTGGTCCTTCCTTACCCATGGTCCTCCCGTGGAAAGCACCCATGAAGGACAGGATGCTGTAGTCAGGGCACCCGGGAGCCTAGAACCAAGAAATACAGTCATTGGTCACTGTTGTGGGTCCTGGGGACTGTGTGCCACCCTGCAAACCTGGAGAGATGGAAGTCCACGAGAAGAATTGGGGATCTTGGTCGCAAACTGGACCCCCAGGCTCTATACCTAGTATACACATGTTTTGATTTGCTTACATAGTTAATTTTAAGAAAAGTCAAATATAGAACCAAGAGATTTCACATAAATGTCTGAACTTCTAGCTTCACAGAAGGTCTGCCCTATGGCGGCATTTTTCTCATTGGTATGAGTGGGTGGTCACAGTGTCCATTGTCAGCCCTTCTGCTGGATGAGGGCGTCTGATATCTGCCTCTCCAGCCTCTCCAGCTCCTTCTGCCTGCCTGTCCCTCATGGAAGATGTCCCAGGCTTTGGAAGAGGTTTTCTGGATCAGGAGACGGACCCCCCTTTCCCCTGCCCAATGGCAACTGCTTTGGGAAGGGCATGAATGCAAAACACAACTTTCTAGCCCCTTTCCAGCCCCTTCCTCAAATTGCTTCCAGACACTCTATCCAGCCAGGGGCCTCAGACAGGCCTCCTCCCGGCTCACTCAGCGAGAACAGCTAAGGCTCCTCAGGGTCCCCTCCAGCTAAGGCTCTGGGAGGCCAGTGCAGAATTTTTTCTGAGACCCTGGGGAAAACTTCAAGACCTTTTCCCACAAATTCCAAAATACCCTCTTGTCACTTTTTTTTCTTGTCTCCTGCTTATACATGTAATATACACATCACTATGCATATTTGGACAGTTACTAAAAGTGAGGAATGAGATCTAAAAATGTTGATAGATTAGTATGTGCACAGATATTAAAGAAGGCATGCTTGGAGAAACAGGTAGAGTGAGATACATTTAGAGAAAAAAAAGGGCTGAGGCAGGAGGACCACAAGTTTGAGGTCAGTCTGGGCTATACAGTGAGACTCTGTCTCAAAAAAGCAAACTGAACCCACATCCCAAAAAAACACTCCCCCTTAACACTCCTCCAAAAAACCCCAGCCAGGTGTGGTGGTACCTGCCTATAATCCCAGTACTTTGGAGACTGAGACAGGAAGAGCTGAAGTTGGAGGCTAGCCTGGCCTTTAAAATAAGTTTCAGGCTAATCAGAGTTGCATAGATACTCTATCTCAAAAAAGAAATAAAATTTCAAGTTTATGTAGGTCTATATGAATACATTTGGTAGAATGATGCAGGATTAAGAAAAATATATATGAAAACAAGCATAAGAAAGAAAACAAAACAAAAGGAAGAAACTCCAAATCAATCTGTCTCCTCAGAGGTAAGCCATTGTGAACATGCCAGCAGGGTTTCTTCTGGTGTTTTCTACATGTTTGAGAGCACAGTGTCTGCACAATTTACACTCTACTGTTTTCACTAAATTACAGCACACTACTAGGCCACGAGGAACCCTTTGCAATTATTTTTGATTCAGAATATTGTGGATGTAAGTATCAGTAATTAAGTAGAGTAGCTCTTAATATTTTCCCCTTCCCTCCTCTTTTCTCCCCTCTCTTCCCCTGCCCTTCCCTTCCTTCTCCTTCTTTTCCCTCCCCTCCCCTCTTCTTCCTTCTGTCTAAACCTTAACAGGACCCCAGACAAAGAGGACAAGGCTGCTTTGGTTGGGACTGTGTGGGAAGCTCACAACTGTAGACACTTGGTTTTCCCTACATCACTGGCTTCCCTGCTGTCTCAAATTGCTAGGGTTGCACTTGAAACTCCTGCATTTAACTAATATTTCCCCATTCCTGGATATATAGGAATGGGGGATGTATAGGGGCTTCCAATCTTTTCTGATTATCACTATAAACACCAATGGGGTGAACACTCTGGAATCTTCTGTCATGCTGATGCTGTGGGTTGTTCTAAATAATACATTAATGGCTTCTGTAGATCTGTCAATTGAGGCAGGTGTCCTGGGAACCTACTGGTGGGTAGACCAGGCAGAGCTCTACTTAGTCCTGATACCCAGAGAATGAACTCAACAGTGATAAGGCTTGGGGACCCCTCCTAGTTGAGAAGGAGAGGGTTCATCAACCAGTGTCAGTCCAAGGGGACCAGGACAGTTCCCCAAATGGCTGAGGCAGGAGGCCCAGATGCACCTACCTGGTTAATCATGCAAGTGTCCAGCTCCTCTTTGGAGAATCCCCTCTGTCCTCTTTCCTTGCTCTGCCAAAACAGAACAGAACAAAAGCTGAGATGCTCTGAGTGTAGATGGGGGATCCACTCTCCTCCCCCGCAAACTGAGGTTTAGTCTAGACGACCAGAACGTCTTTCTCGACAGCTGACCTCGTGTACTGACCAGGACCTGTCTGCACTGAGGCAGAAGATTGTTAATTATGCTTGCAACAAAATAAATAGATGCACACACTCATGCACTAATAAATATATTCTATTGGCAAAAGCTAAGGTCTGTTGAGATGGTGTGAGTTATGCCAGGAAAAACAGCACAATGACATTGGGTGGGTTGTCAAAGCCTGTCTTTTTCATGGCAACACATTGGGATGCTGGGAAAGCCCACCTGGGCCCTCCCTTGACTTTGACCCTGGCTACTGAAGTCTAACACTCCAGCCTTTCAGGATGAACAGTCACACGAGGGCTGAATGAGAGTGGGCGTGTTCGTGGCCCAAACCTCACCCGGTACCACATGAAGATAGTCTTGAATGCGTTTTCGTTGGAGCAGGAGCCACAGGCCATGGTGATGAGCTGGGACATCCCCTTGGGAGCCACCTGCAAAGGAGCTGGCTGTGAGCCCAGGCCCGTTTGGACCCCTGCCTTCCCTCCCTGGAGCTGTACCTCCCAGGGGCTGAGCCTTGGGCTCTGCATCATCCCAGCATCAGAGGAGGCCAAAGGAGAAAGATGGAAGGAAGCAGGGATGTCCTGAAAGCAACCAGAGTGGGCTCAGGCTTCTCCAGGACCAGGGAGACCCTGAGGCCAGCACAGAGGAAAGAAGGCGCAAGAGGCCGCTTCTACGTCTTGTGAAGTTGCTAACCACCCCCTAAGACACCCACACTTTCCAGGTGGGAAGTTGACGTCCTTAATGACTTTGATCCTTGCAACAACTAAAAACAAAAAGTCGGGGGAGGACCAAATCACTCATGCAAAGCTCCTGTGATGGAACAATACTAATTTCCCCAGGGTTCCTTTGGTCCTGCACACAAAAACTCCTTTCCTTTAAAAGGAAAATTAAAAAAAAAATTCCTCATGAAAGAATAAGAACAGGGAGCAAGATTTCAGCAGATACACCTTATCTATCCTTCCTGCTTATAGAGCGAAGTCTTTTCCTGTCTCTGCCAGGGCCACCTCTGAGGACAGTGGGGCTGGAAGGCAGAAGAGACACAGCAACTGTGGAAGGACATCCCCGGAACTCACCGACAGCAAGGAGTCTCGGAGCTTGTCCACGAAGTTCTCTGGAGGCAGGATGCCAAGGGCTGGTCTGTTGATGAAAGTGCTCTGCAAAAGGCCAGCAGACAAATGGTGACTTCTGGGGGTCTGACCCAGGTCCCTGTCTACCTCCTGCCTTTCCATAGAGGATGGTTCAAATTGGCATGGTGCTGGAGGCTGATGGTGTGGCAATGTCAAGAGTGAGTAAGTTCTTGAGCTCTGTTGTGACACTGCACTATAAGCATGTAAGTTGCTACCACTGTGGGGAACGGAATGAATGATACCAGGACCTCTTCATACTCTTTTTTGCAACTTCCTGAAGATCTATAGTTTTTTTTATATTAGAAACCCATCAGAAGAAAACAAAAAAAGAAAAAAAAAAAGGAAAAACCCATCAGAATGACTAAGTACTGCAGGTGGGAAGGTGAAATGATGCAGACAGTCACCTTGGAAAGCAGAACACACACTTGCCCCGTTATCCAACCATCTCCTTCTATGTGTTACTTAAGTGAAATGAGAGCACAGGTCCACACAAAGATGTGTACGTGAGCATTTATGGTGGCTTTTATTAGCATTTGCCAAAAAGCTGGAAGCAACTCAAATGTCCCACCCAGTGGGAAGAGGATAAAGTGTGGTTCATGTACACGGTGCAGCTCCACCCAGCAGCATAAATGAGCAATCTGTTGCCAGTGCCTGGTGGCCCACACCTGCAATCCTAACTACTTGGGAGACAGAGATCAGAAGGATTGTGGTTCGAAGCCAGCCCTGGGCAAATAGTTCATAAGACTCTTATCTCAAAAATACCCAATACACACACACACACACACAGACACACAGACACAAAAGGTCTGGTGGAATAGCTCAGGTGATAGAGCACCTGCCTAGCAAGCCTGAGACCTAGAGTTCAAACCCCAGTACTGCAAAAATAAATATAAATAAATAAAAATAAAAACATAAAGAACAGGCTGCCAACACACACACTTCCATGGAGGAGTGTCAGTGTCACCATAATAAGCGTAAGAAGGCAGGCAGAAGCAAGGCATCATAGGGTGTGGGTCCATTTAGGCAACATTCTGGAAAAGGCAATACTACCAGCAAACAGCTCAGCGTTGCCAGGGACTGGAGCAAAACTGACTGACAGGCACAAGGAAGAATTTGGGGCAATGAAGTGTTCTGCCTACACTCTTTTTAAAAACTGTGGTTAAAAACTACATAGCACGTCTGCAATGCCTGCACTGGGGAGGTGGAGGCGGGAGGATGTTGAGTTCAGGGCCAGCCTGGGCTACATAGTGAGATCTTGTTTCAAAACCTGCATGACAGAAATTGAACCATCTGAACTGTTTCTTAATGGACAGCTCAGTGACATCAGGTTGTCACTGTGCCCATGGTTCTGCAACTGGGACACCCATCGAACTCCAAACATTTTCTGTCTTCCTAAAGTGAGTCTCGGTCCACATTAAACGCTAGCTCCTCATTTCCCCTCCAACCATGCTATGCCACTGTCTGTTCCAATATGATGCTCTAGGGACCTCCTGTAAGTAGAATCATACAGTATTGTCCTTTCGTGACTGGCTTATGACCCTCAGTACAATGTCCTGAAGGTTCATTCATGTATCAGCATTCTTTTCTTTTCATGGCTGAATAATATTCCCTTGTATAGACATTGGAATTTTTGTTTCTCCATTCATTCAGGGGTGAACACTTGCGTTGCTTCCACCCACTGGCTACTGTGAGTGTGGGTGTACCAGTGTGTCTGGATTTTGACTGCAGTTACATGCATTTGTTGAAATTCATAGAACCATACACTTAAAAGGGTAGATTTTACTGTGTAAATTATACCTTAATTTTAAAAATTGAAGAAAAAAGGCTCTATGAGGCAGAGGCAGTTCTGGAATTTCTCAATAGAACCAGGATCTTACAGAGGAGCTAGCTAAATAACCAGAGAAGACAGAATGGAAAAAAAAAAAAATCCACACTAGAAAATGACAAAAGTCTCCATGGCAATCTGTCCCCCTCCTTTTACTTGCAGTGCTGGGGATCAAACCCAGGGTCTGGTGATTGCTAGGCAGACCCCTCTACCACGTGAGCCCTGTTCCCTGCCTACTCTTGATTTTGATAGATGTGGGCCCAGAGAAATAATTCCTCTGCAAGGAAATCAACAGTGTGAGCTGATGCTGAACTGACGCTCGCTCCTGACACCTTAGAAATGAGGGCCGAGATGGGGACTAAGACGGATTTGCTTGTCCAAGGACGGGGCAGTCCTGCTCTGCAGGTGGGTGAGGAGGGCAAGGCCTCCATATTTTCAAAGAAAAGAGAAATATACATTTTTATGTGTATTAACTTTAAGATTCTGGTCAAAAATCTTTTTTCTTTTTTCTGTATTAGATTGGGGTTTAAACTCAGGGCTTCAATCTTACAAAGCAGGCGCTCTACAAAAGTATCTTTAACAACCTCTGGGGAAGGGGAAGTGCTGTTAGCTAAATAAGGCAGGTGCTTTGATGGACAAACTCCTATATTAATACAGCTTCATAGTGTCCTTTCCTGGGCTGGGGTGTAGCTCAAGTGGTAGAGTGCCTGCCTAGCAAGCACCAGGCCCTGAGTTCAAACCCCAGTACTGCCAGAGAGAGTAAGAAAAAGAGAGAAAGAGATAGAGAGACAGAGGAAGACAGAGAGAAAGAGAGAGACAGGGAGAGAGAGAGAAGCAGTGACACAGAGAGGGACACAGAGAGAGAGAGAGAGAGAGAGACAGAGAGAGACAAAGAGAGAGAGAAGCAGTGGCTCATGCCTGTAATCCTAGCTACTTGGCAGGCTGATTGAGAAGACTGTGGTTTGAGGCCAGTCTGGGCAAACAGTTCTCAAGACTCCATCTCCAAAATAAGCAGAGCAAAATGAACTAGAGGTGTGGCTCAAGAAGTAGAGTGCCTGCTTTGCAAGTGTGAAGCCCTGAGGTCAAACCCAGTCCCACTAAGAAAAAAAAAATGCTCCACAACCTTGAGCTAAGTATGCCCCAAAACATGTCCACCATCTTTCCTTCTTGGGCTGTGGTCTTGCACTGAGCAAGCTCAGGTTTTCCTACATGAATATGCCTGGGCTCCTGAATAACCCCACTTCCTTTGAGGAGGGCACTACTGTGGAGATAACTCTCTCTCCTCACCTGCTGCAGCTAACACATCTTTCTCCCTCTTGTCTTGACTGTGCTTGTTTTGGTTTGCATTTGTAAGAGGTGCTTAACCACTTTTGCTGAAAAGCACAGACTCCTTATTTGGGCCCACGAATTAACTAAAAAAAGGAAAAGGCTTGGCATCTCTGTCTCCATTTTGTAACTGTTGTCCTTTGCTCTGAGCCTTTCTTTCCTGCAGCCACGTTGGAATCAAGGAAGGACAAGGATGATCAATAATATCCTTATGACAAGGATCAAAACTTCCCCTAAGGAACAGCAGAGCCTTGCAGGACAGACCACCCCAAACAAGGACAATTACCTGTAATGATGAGGCTGCACCCTGGAGCAGGAGCAATCATGTCTTGGGAACCAAACTTCAATTGAACCCTTAAAGAACAAGGACTGAGATAATGGTCAACCAGACCACACCTGTGACCGGAACTGTTTTGGTTATTGTTGGCACTGGGGTTTGAACTCAGAGCCTCACATTTGCTAAGCAGGCACTCTGCCACTTGAGCCACTCCATCAGTCCTTTTTAGTGATGGGTATTTTCGAGATAGGGTCTCACGAGCTATTTGCCTAGAGCTGGCTTTGAACTGTGATCCTCCTGATCTCTGCCATCTGAGTAACTAGGATTACAGGCGTGAACCACCAGCGTCAGGCCTAGTGACTGTGAACTATGCACTTCACCCCCTGCCCTAACTCTCTGTCTATTTAGAACTAAATCTCATGTCTGCACCCTGAAGAGGAGCTGAGTGCTTACTCTGCCTCTTTCCACAGCATGTCCCTGGCTGTGGAATAAGTCTCCTTTCTCTGTTCTGCAGCATGCTTCTTTACTTGGCATGTAGGGGAGAGTGTCCAGACCTGCCATGTGGAAGCCCACACGTCACATGGTCACATGACTGGTGTCCTAAACTCTAGTTTCACATCCACCAAGACGCAAACCCACTGTAGTCGGTTACAGTGCCATTCTTCCCACACTGTCTCTAAAACCCAGGTAGGGTTGCTAGCTGCTCACAGCAGGGCTGACTGTCCTAATCTCACCCTACAGGCTGTGTCCTCAATCACTTTCATTGGATTCAAAAGGAAGAAAACCCCAGTAACAACCAATCCTGGAAAGACACAGGCGGAGGCAAAAGGTTCAACATAGTGGGTTGTGTGTGTGTGAGGAGCCAGTATTTTATACTCTGACCTGATTAGCTCACTTCCAGACCTTTAAAGAACCCACTTCAAATGTGGACAAAGGCCATGGGTCCACTTATCATACAGTATCATTTATAACCGAAAGGAGAGACACTCAGTGTCCAACATTTGGTTAAGTAAACTCAAGCACACTGACTCAAGGTAACGTAACGTGCCTATTAAAAAAGTGTTTTAAAAACATCACAATCGGTTGGTGGGGTGGCTCAGGTCCTAGGGCTCCCGCCTAGCGATCAGATTGGGAGGTCGAGAGTTCGAGACCCACAACCACCTAACGTAAAAAAAAAAAAAAGTCACACTCACATGGCGGCAGGGGGGTCTAAGTAACCAGGAAGGTTTGTACTTCCAGCTCCAGCCTTGGCCTTACTTATTGAGGGCTATTATGAAAACCCAGCATTTATTTCAGGGCAGTTAGAAAGCATTCATACATGCAATTTCATTCCAGAGCCTGTTAGGGGAGTGTAAAAGAGCCAGGTCAGGAGTTAAAGCAATTAGGTTAAATTTCTTAAAATCAGTGAGCTTCAACTACTTTATCTTTAAAATTGGAAGAACACAGCCTGCCCTTCCTTGCTCATTGAGGTGTCAGGAACACCCTGGGAAGTAGTGACTTTCTATTTAGTTGCCCCAGGCCAGGAAGGAGTGGGCAAGTTCCTTGCTACAGAGGGGGCAGGGATGGTCCCAGAGAGAGTGGAGGGGCTCCCACTATCTGGCAGTCTCTGGGCAGGGGCTTTACATATCCTTCAGATAACCTGTCACTCATACTGATAAGAACAGCAATTGTACTGGAGAAGAGAGATATATTACATTTAGTGGCAAAAGATTGTTAAGCCAGTGAATTCAGAATAGTTCAGCTCTGCAAGAAACAGAGCTGGAGGCTGAGGGAGGGGAATGGGGGAATTACTCTGGGGAACCCCAGGAGTGAGGCAAGCCAGGGACACAGAGGAAGGTTGACCTGGAGCCCAGGTTCCTCCATTGTCTTGGTGTTGGAGTTGTCTTTCACACTAATGACCAAAGACACCTGCAGATGGAATCAGAGCAGATTCTCCCCGCCCCGCCCCCACCGCCGCTGCCCAGGGACTGGGAAGGGAACAGGAGGGGCTGCACTAGGGATGAACAGTGAGGTCATGCAGAAGTGAGTTTGGGTCATAAAAGGAATCCTACTAAATGCAGTATGAGATTGGCTGTGGGTGCACACCTCTGTAATTCCAGCTATTCAGGAGGCGGAGGCAGGAGGATTTCGAGTTCAAGGCTAGCCCTTGCAAAGTTATTGAGTGCCTATCTCAAAACAAATGCAAACTAAAGGACTCGGGGGGGGGGTAACTCAAGCGACAGAGCTCTTGCCTAGCACATATGAGGCCTTGGGTTCAATCCCTAGTACCGAGAAAAAAAAAAAAGTGACATCTTGGATTGTGTTCAAGACAACAAGACAAGGACTGGAGTTGTGGCTCAAGTGGTAGACAACACAAAAGGAGACTGGTGAATCCAACTAAAGGATGTGGCTTGTCACCAGTTAGTGTTAATTTGCACCATGTACCACGGTGAGCTTAGCTTTATCAGAGAGCTAGAGAAAGGGAGGTCAGATTTATCTTTACAACAAGCTATAAATCTAAAGTGAGTCCAAAATAAGAACATTTAGTCCCAATAGTGACATTGTTACCTGGGGGAGACTAAGGATGAGAGGCCTCAGAGTTCACTCTCCTACTGTCTCTGGGCCTTGACTTGGGCCACTAAAAATTGTGACCGATTCATGTCACTGTCACTTTCTTGCTTTGGGACCATCCATGTGGGCTAAGGATAAGTACAGGAGAAGGTTGACCCTCCCTGTTGTAGAGCTGGGGAAATTGAGGACCAGAGAGCTGTCTCAAAACACACAGAGAGGAAGCAACAAAACTGTGACCAAGACGCAAACTTGCTGGCTTCAGAAACAATTCTTGGTCAGACACCCCAGGCAGCCTCCACCCAGAAATGTTAAACTGTGTACAGGTTTGCCAGGCACATCCCAGGGACCTTGGCCCGCCAGTAGAGGCCTTGAAGGAGCATTTCCTTCTGGCTGTGACCTGTTCTCAGGCACACCATGAGAACAGGGAGGAAGCAAACCGCCATCCTGGACTGCAGAGGAAATGGCTCCCAGAGGTGGCAGACAGGCTGACAGCTTGGCTGCCTATCTGGGCCCAGGAAAGATGTGGGGGTGATTGTCTTGCTCAATAAAGCATGACATTTAGAAGAGAAGACAGCTGGGACATTGGGTTACAGAATCAAATGAGGGCAGGCTTCTAGAAGCCTCACCATCATTCTCTCTCTCTCTCTCTCTTCTGTTTTTTGTTTTTGTGAAATAGGCTGTATAGCCCAGGCTAGCCTTGAACTCATGATCCTCCTGCCTCAGCTTCTCAAGTGCTGGGATTACAGGCATGCACCAACATGCCCAGCTAGTTCAACAGTCTTAAAGTGCAGCATGAAAAGAACAGGCTTTGGCTTAAGTGACTGTGCAGCCTTGGGCAAGTCACTTGACTTCTCTGAGCTTCAGGGTCTTCATCTGTCCACATGGGTACTTGTAAGGAGCTGTATAGTGACACAGAATACAGAGCTCCATCTTGAAGAACAGAGCTATGCAGGTGGAAAGGCTTGGAAGTCATAGACTGGCATCTTTCTTACCAGACCAGGCCCCCTGTGTGACACCCATTCTAGATGTAGGGAAGTCAGACTGCAGTCATCTTTCATGACAATGTGACTTGTATACACATTGCATTAACTTTTTTTTTCTTTTTCTGGTGGGACTGGGGTTTGAATTCAAGGCTTTACCCTTGCAAAGCAGGTGCTCTACCACTTGAGCCACACCTCCAGTCCGTGACTGCGTATATACAATGCCCCATAATTATTGCACAGAGTGGGGGCAATGAAGTGAGATGATCCTGGTGACATAAAGTCCAACCTCAAGCCAGGTGTGGTGGTGAATGCCTATAATCCTAGCCCTTGGGAGTTGGAGGCAGGAGGATCATGAGTTCAAGGCCAGCCTGGACTACTTAGCAAGACCCTATCTCAAAAAACCAAACAAACAAAGAGCCAGAACCCAGATCTTAGACCTGGGAGAGAGTGTTGCATTTTTGCAGTCACATGAAGTCACTGTGTTGGAGTTCTTGGTGGTACTGTTGGGGTACAAAAGGGTGGCTAAGCTCCTTTTCAGGACTTTGATGTCCTGGCAGGAACCACCACGGACAGGTTAAAATAATGTGCCCACAACCTGGGCATGTCCTCAGCCAAGAGTCATCAGTCAGCGTCATCAGCCTGATGCCCTAGAAATGTTAGCTTTTAGCATGTGGTGGTCAGCTGCCACTTCTCTGAGGCTGCGTCGGGGGCTCTTTTTACCAAGCCCCATCCAGGCCCTCTACAGAACAACTCACACCACTGCATAGGAGACCGATCCCCCCGTGAAACCCCAGCCCCAGATCCAGCTCTGTACACAGCAGCGGTTCAACGGATAGCCAGAGAAGGAACAGATGTCAGGAAAAAGGCTGAAGTTTCTCAAAAAGTGGGATCTGACCCCCAGAGCTTTGCATGTGCGTCAGAGGAGCTGTAGTCACATCCTGAAGGCAGTGGACCTGGGAAGGGGTCCATGCATGCGTGGCACAGCTTGGAGGAGGTGAGAGGGATGGCTGGAGAGAGGCAGCTGCTGAGATCCAAGTGGGAGAGGTGAGGGTTAGGACTGGCCCTCACCTGGTGAGAGGTGGGAAGCGCATGGGGCTGGGGGCTGGCGGCGGTGGGGGGGAGTTCCTGGCAGGACACAGGTGGTGCCATCTGGGAAATCAGAATCACTGAGGCTCCCAGTCATGTGTTGTTGGGGAAGACTGTGCCTCTGCAGTCAGCTGACATTGCAAATGTGTTTGACATGTTTGTTGATACGTTCCTTCAGCACCAACTGCCAAAGCATCTGGGATCTGTGGTGGTGTTTCACCACAAAGCCGGCTTTGAATGCAAACACATCCACAGAGCCTCCAGCCAGCCACAAATGGCCTCATCAGTCACCTTGAGGGAGTTCACGAGAGTCCTCTGTGGCAGTCCCTGCATCTGTCGGCTAACTGGAGCCAGAATGTCCTCAAGCTCCTACACAGCAGGGCACAGCCATCCATTTATCAGGAGAGAAAGATGGTTCTTTCTTTTGGAGGATCCCAAATTCTGTCAGTTAAAAGGTTTTTTTTTGGGAGGGGGGGCAATGCTGGGGTTTGAACTCAGGGCCTCACTCTTGCTAAGCAGGTGTTCTTACTGCCTGAGCTCTTTTTTTGTGAAGGATTTTTCGAGATAGGGTCTCACAAACTATTTGCCTGGGACTAGCTTTGAACCGTGAGTCTCCTGATCTCTGCCTCCTGAGTAGCTAGGATTACAAGTGTGAGCCACTGGCACCTGGCTCAGTTAAAAGAGTTTTAAGGCTGAGGACTCAGGTCTTGAATCGGACTGGGTTTTGGTCCTCCCTGCCTTTCTTAGATTTATTATTGGAAATCGAGCTCCTTGTCACGTGTGGACATGGATGTCCCTCTCTGGGTGAAATGAAAACCCTCCAATAATACTGAGCTTTGGGGAGGATGTGGACTGGGGGACCCTCCCACACTGCTGGTGGAAGTGGGAGTTGGGACAATCAACTTGGAAAGCTGACAGGATCTACGACAGCTGGAAATGCACACACACAACGGCCAGCTATTCCACTCCTAGCTCTGAATTCAGTGGAAACGCACAGATGTGCCCATCAATGACACAGACTCCATAGTTCACAGCAGCGCTCCTTCTAACAGCCCCAACGTGGAGCCCACCCAGGTGCCCAGCAACAGTCGAATGGACAAGCTGATTACTTACACGCACAGTTGGATGCCGTGGAGCCACGTAAGAGCTGAATCACACAGATGTGGATTTTGAGTGAAATAAATTGGAGCAGGACTGGGGCGTGGCTCAAATGGTAAAGTGCTTGCCTAACAAATGCAAGACCCTGAGTTCAATTCTCAGTACCACCAAATAAAACAAAACTAAACTAGACATGATGCATGATTCCATTTATGTGACAATAAATAAAGGGAGAATGTCGGTGATGGTGGCTCACACCTGTAATCCTAGCTTCTCGGGAGACAGAGATCAGGAAGATTGTGGTTTGAAGCCAGCCCCAGGCAAAGAATTCACCAGACGCTATTTCAAAACAAACCTTCACAAAAAAGGACTGGTGGAGTGGCTCAAGTAGTATACCAAAAAACAAAAACAAAAAATTTAAGCCAGAGCCAGTGGCTCATGTCTGTAATCCTAGCTACTCAGGAGGCAGAGATCAGGAGGATCATGGTTTGAAGCCAGCCCAGACAAATATTTCATGAGACCCTATCTCAAAAAACCCTTCACAAAAATAGGGCTGGTGGAGTGGCTCAAAGTTCACTGAAGACCCTGAGTTCAAACCCCAGTACCACACACACAAAAAAAAAAAAACCTCACTATGGGCCATATCTAGTGTTGCAGGCACAATTACAGACCCCAGGATGATGGCATGTCCTCATCCTCATGCCATCCCTGGCACCAGACATGTGTCACATGGAAGATGTCACAAAGGTTTCTTTTATTTGAGACAGGGGCTGGCTATGCAGCCCAAGCTGCTCCTGAACCCAAGATCCTCCCGCCTCAGCCTCCCAAGTGCTGGGATTGCAGGCGTGTATCATCCTGCCCAGTTCATTATGGTCCCTAATAGGTTAAGACAGGAAGATTATCCCAGATTTCCTGCCGGGCTCAGTGTAACCACAGGATCCCTGAATCCCAGAGGTAGAAGAGGAAGGCAGAGGATGATGGAAACTGCCATTGTGGTGTCATGATGGAGAGGCCCAGGGGAGACAGCAGTGAATGACCCCAGAGCCTCTGCTAAGAGCCTGGTGGCTGACCCCTTGATTTCAGCTTTGGAGACCCTAAGCAGAGTAGTCAGCTGGGCTCACCAGCCCCCTACCTTCCACAAGCGTTGTTTTAAACCAGTGGTCATCTGTTACAGGAGTAAAATAAAACGAATATATGGTGCTATGAAAATTTCATCATGGGAGGAGAATTAGGAAATTGATGTCTAAAAAGCCTCCTTAAAGGGATCCAATGAAAAACAAAAAAAGGTTGAGATGGCCCAGGTTACAGGGGAAGTTCACTGAGTAGCACATCAAGAAGGATCGCATGTCCCTGCATGTGTGTTGCACTTCAGAGCTCAGCTTCCTGCCACCCTCTGGACAGACTTCAGTCTCCATCACGGGGGATCTCAGCCAGGGTGGCTGCACCTACCAGGGGACATTTGGCCATGTCTGTAGACATTTTTGTGGACATTTGGCCATGTCTGTAGACATTTTTGGTCAACTGGAGGAGGGGGAGGCTACAGGGATCTAGTGGGTAGAGGCCTGGGGTGCACAAGAATGTCACCACGATGTAGGATGATTTGGTTCCAAATGTCATCAGGCTGAGAAACCCTGTTGTGGGTGGTATCTAAAAGCCACATGTGGTCCTGCCTGCTAATTCCAGTCCTCCTTGGATTCTTTTTTGCTATCTCTGTTCTGGCCACAGTCTTTCATTCCCCAAGTAAGCCCTCATGCTCCCTGGCTTGGGGAGTCATGTCCTTCATCCCCAAATAGCTGTTTCTGGTTTATTCCCAGCATTTGGACCAGCTGTTCAACCTTGGGCAGACACTTAGCCTCTCTGTGTCTCAGTTCCCGCATATATAAAATGAGAATAACAATGGTACCTGCTTCACAGGTTTGTGAATTTTATAGCTGCTAGGGACCAAACACAGGGTCTGGTACCTATTCGTTCTTCTTAAACACTAGCATTATTACCAGTATTTTATGCCTACACAGCACTGAACGCCTTTCTCTGTAGCACTAGATGTGGTTGTAATTCTCTCCTTATGTGTATGGCTGATCAATCCCCTCCACAGGAATGGGGGTGGTATGTTTTTGGTCACCAAGGCAATCTAGGTGCCTAGCACATAGTAGGAGCTCAATAAATACGTGTGACATGAATGAGCTGTGTCTGAAGGCTGCCCAGTGACTCTGTGGGTGGTCATGAGTACAGCTGGGTTTTTTTCTGTGTAATGGGGAGACATACCACATTTTGAGGCTGTTGGATCAGCTTCACCAGGGCAGGGTGGTTGTAGCCTGGGGAGAAAAAGGTAGGGTTAGGGGATTAGCACTGAGTTGAAGAACTCCCTGTGCCTCTTCCTCCTCCCTTTCAGCCCCACAACTCTCTTCACATGCCAGAGGGTCTTTTACCCTTTACAGACAAAAAGAGATCCCTGGTCCCTCACCCCCAACTCAGCAGCTCCCAGGGTGCAGTGTGCCCAACAAGCCCCTAGGAGGTCCTGACACTTGCTCTGGTCTGGACCTGCTGGTCCAGATACACCTAAGAAGAGGCAGATGCTAGGGCAAAGCAAATATGGAGGCCAGGGCTAGACAAGGTCCATCCCACAGGCCAGTGTGAGGAACTGGTTTCTCTCCCCCAGGATCCACAGGCTGAGGTGGAGCTCATCCTTTGCATTGCCACCTGCACTCTGGGCTTGATCCCTGGGCCTACTGCATTTATGGTCCAGATGGGGCTGGGTTACATGATAAAGGTCAGGATACTCTTTGACTCTGTGAATTTATCCTACTAATATATCTAAAGACCTGTGCACAGGCATCTCAGTGTGACACTGCCATCCCAGGACTTGAAAGCAACCTGACATCCATCAGTAGTGGATCAGAGAAATAAACTATGAATCGTGCACAGGACAAACGACTTTCTTTTTCTCCAGTACTGGGGATTGAACTAAGGGCCTTGTGAGTGCCTCTGGTCCTTTAGTTTGTACTTTGGCTTTGAGATAAGGTCTCCAAACCAAAATAACTTTGACTAGGCTGGCCTCCTGAACAGCTGGGATCACAGGCCTGCGCCACTGTGCACAAGACAAATGCCTTTTAATGTAACTATGCAGTTGCAGGAAAGGATGAGAGAGTCATCTGTGCTGAGTTAAACTAATCCCTGTGATCTACTGCTAAGTGAAAAAGGAGACACATGGGGTATGGATGTGCTTATGAGTGCACTGAATGTCTTTCGAGGAAAAAGCAATGATCATGGCTGTTTGTGGGAGAGGAATTGAGGAGGGGTATTGGGCTCAGTAAAGACACTGCTCCCTCCTAGATAAAATTTAAAAACAAATTTAAAGATTCTAATCCATAAGGCTTACTCTATAGTTATGTTAAATTTGAGCAAGATTGCTTTAGATTTTTTTTTTCTTGCAGTACTGGGGATGGAACTCAGGGCCTTGTGCTTGCTAGGCAGGTGCTCTACCACTGAAGCCACGCCCTCACTCCTAAAATTCATCTTCCAGGGCCTGTTTGAAGATGTCTCTCCATGATTCCATTGCATGTTGGCCTTTCCTAAGATGTCAGCTGTTTTCTCTCTCTCTTGGCAAAGCAACTGCCCTTCAGGTTGTTCCCTGTCAGAACTGGGAGACAGTTACCATCATGTTGGAGCATAAGATGGTAGCAAGGTCTCTCTTGGAGAAAAGAATTCAACACTGAGCTGGGTGCTGCTGGCTCATGCCTTTAATCTTAGCCACCTGCGGGGACTGAGAGATTGGGAAGATCCAGGTTTGAGGCCAGCCCAAGCAAATAGTTTAATCTTAGACACCTAGGGGAGCTGAGATTGGGAAGATCCAGGTTTGACGCCAGCCCACCTCCAAAATAACCACAGCAAAATGGACTGGAGGTGTGGCTCAAGTGGTAGAGCTCCTGCTTTGCAAGTGTGCAGCCCTGAGTTCAAACTCCAGTCCCATATTAAAAAAAAAAAGAATTCAACACTGGATCTCTTTTCTTTTTGACCTTAGTTTCCTAAAATCACAGCTCTCATCCAATGAATGCACCCTCACTTTCACTAGTCTTCAGTCCGTGGGAGTGGCATTGTCACCCCTGAAGCCAGTGGAGGTGGACAACGACCCTTTCCACCTCTCCTTGTGCCGTGTCCTTTGTCAGTGGTAATGCTATTCCACAACTCCCAGAATGCTCTGTGTTGAGCCTGGCCCTTGCTGGCCAGAGGACCAGTGGGAGGGAGTCTTGGGGATCTCTACTGGGGTCACCAGGTCTTGACAGGACTCTCCGGAACTGGAATTGGACTGGCAATGCTGATGGAGGGAGGAGTCAGATCTTAGACAATGTTTTGGTGGCCCTGTGACTTTGGAATCCACTTTGGACACTGCACAGAGAAGGGAGGATGAAAAAGGGGTCTGAGCTCTGTGCTCTGTTCAGGCAGGTAGCTTTGCATTCCATGAACGTGCTTGTCTGCAGGGTTAGGTCACACTGCGCCTCCTGCCTCATTTCTTTGTGCCTCTGTATATCCGAATTCTTCTGCCTCAAAGCCCTCAATTGGCCCAGCCACTTCTAGGAAGCCTCATGCCCAGATCTAAAGCCCATTTCATTCTCCCTCCCACGGTGTGTCTGTCTTTTCTAGGCTTAGTATTTACTATGTTCTGCTTGAGTGCAACGCATCCTATCCATAGAATAAAGGGTGGGCCAGGCATGGTGGTGCATGCCTGTAATCCCAGTACTCAGGAGGCTGAGGCAGAAGGATCAATAGTTAAAGGTCAGCTGGGGCTACAGAGTGAGACCTTCTCTTAAAAACGAGCAAACAAAAACTTCAGACCTTACATACAAGCTTGTAGAACATAAAATAAAGAGCATGCATGTAACTAACGAGATTATAATTCCCATCTATTGAGCACTAACCCTATGGCCAGCCTCTCTGCTAAAGCTTTGTATGCAATATCTCTCAGTCCTGACAATAGCCCTGGGAGTCAGGCACAGCCAGCTCAATGACACAGATGAGAAGCAGGTTTCGTCCAAGGTTAGAGAATATCCCTGTCTCCTTTATCTCAGAGGCAGGGTTTGGTTCAGGACATTCTGGCTCAGTTGTGTGCAGTCGTCTCCATCCTCCCTTCCTTTCATGATGGCTTCTAGCTCCTGAATATCTAAGACGTGCTGGAGGCTTTCTGAACATATTTCTGATCCTGGCAATACCCTGGCAGGAAGGCCAGGTTTGTAGGAGGAAAGCATGGTGGTTGGGAGACCAGACGCAAGCACCAAGTGTTAAAATATTTTAGTAGAATTTAGTGGAGTAGTGTAGAGATCCAATGATGTGGGCAGGAGCTCAACTGTCTTTTTTTTCTTTGTGGTATTGGCATTTGAACTCACCAGTCCTCTTCTATGATGGTTTTTTTTTTTTTTTTGAGATCTGAACTCATTTCCCTGGGCTGGTTTTCAACTGTGATCCTTCAGATCTCTGCCTCCTGAGTAGCCAGGATTACAGGTGTGAGCTACTGGTACCCGGCTCAAACTGTCCTTTTTTTTTTGGATGGTGCTGGAGTTTGAACTTAACAGTTCATACTTAAAGCAGGCACTCTACTGCTTGAGCCACATCTCCAGTCCATTTTGCTCTGGTTATTTTGGAGATGGGATCTTATGAACTCTTTGCCCAGGCTGGCCTCAAATATTGATCCTCCCAATCTCAGCTTCCTAAGTAGCTAGAAATAGGGGCATGAGCCACTGGTGCTTGGCTTAAACTGTCTTCTCATGTGAGAAAAGACTACAGTGTCAACGGATTATGGGGGGGAGCAGGATCCCGATCTGAAAGTATCACGATGTTTATCATACATACTGCGATGGTCTCAGTGTTTGTCCCCCAAATCTCATGTTGAAATCCCACCCCCCAAGGTGATGTTAGGAATGTTGTGGGGGAGGCTTTGGGAAGTGATTAGGTCATGAGGGTGGGGCTGTCAGAAAGGGAGAGGTGCCCTAATAAAACAGGCCCCCCAAAGTCATGGAAGGGGGAGGACTGCTAGGGAGGTGGAAGAGGAGGGGAAGAGGGGAGGAGGGGGATAAGAAGGAGAAAGGGGGTGCACATGATCAAAGTACATTGTATTCGTGGATGGGAATGGAATGATGGTCCCCTCACTATGTGTGACTTAATGTACATCAATTTAAAAAAAGAGGCCAAGCAAGCTTGTCTGTAAGCCTCCGCCATAAGGAGTCTTTGAGAAGGCAGCATCTATGAATTAGAAGGTGGGCCCTCCTCAGACTCTGGATCTGCCAGTGTCTTGCCCTTAGGCTTCCCAGCTTCCAAAACTATGAGAAATAAATGTGTTTTGCTTTTAAGCTTGTTAGTCTAGGCCATTTTGTCACAGAAGCCCCAATAGCTAAGACACATACCTTGTATTTATTTTCTTCCTTCCCCTTCACCTCCCCTCCCCTTTCCTTCCTTTCCCTTTCCTTCCACTCCCCTTCCTTTCCCTTCCCTTTAAACCAATTCCCTTTTTAATTGAAATACTTACTTTGAAAGGACACTTTATATCCCGGGGGCTAAAAGCTGAATGCAGAGGGAACACTCTTTGATGGTGTCTGCCCAAGGCTCTGAGCCTGGGGCCAGTTCTCTTCCATAATAAGAGATTAGCAAGTTTAGACAGGTATTAGAGACCCAGGACCACCCAGGGGAGACTTTCTCCTTGGTAGGATCACCTGCTGAGGAGGATGGGTGGGGAGCTGAATCAGGGGGCCATGAGGAGAGAGTTAAAATTTCCAGCTCCTTCTCTACCCCACCCTGAGGCTCACTGGGTCCAAGGCTGGAGAGCACTCATCACTCAGAACAAACACAGCCTGGGTCTTTCCAACTGTTTTCTAGCCAGAGAGCTTTAGGTTCTGGCTCCTTATCAGCTGCCTGGGTGTTTATGACTTTTCTGCCTTGGTAGATAAGCGTGGTCCAGGTAAATGTCACTAAACTTCAGATGCAGGAGGCAGACATAAAAGCAGAGCTGGTCATCCTGACCAGGGAAATGCCACCCCGGGCTTGGATGCTGTGGGAGTCCCCACCCCGTGCCATTGCAGGGCAGGTGTCTGTGATGCTTACAAAGAGTCGGGTGTAGAGACAGAGTCACTGCCCCATATCCTGGCGTGGCCTTGGATTTCTTGTACCCACTGGGCAGACCCATGACCTCCTGAAACTTGGAATGATACAAGCTGGAGATGAGGTGAAATGACCCTGGTAGAGGACTGTTATGGCCATTTAATGTGATAACGTGGGAGACACTTAGGCATCTAGTATATTTTCAGTGAGTATTAGCTTAAAAAATAGACAGGTGCAGTGGCTTATGCCTGTAATCCCAGCACTGACTAGGGTGGGTGAGGCAGAAGGACTACAAGTTCTAGGCCACCCTGGACCACATAGTGAAACCCTGTCTCAAAAACCCAAAAACAACAATGACAAAATCACCTCAAAGACTATAGATACAGGAGAAAAGGTGGCCAGAAAGAGAACTTTTAGAACTTCTAGTCTTTTAACAAATGCAGAAGGCCTAACCTCCTCATGTCTGTACACACAGGGCCAGGGATTCAGATGAGGGAGCCCTAGCATGTGGGTCCTGTGATCATGGCTAATAGATGGAGCTAGGATTCGAGCTCATGATAACTTGAGAGCTGGTCCCTTCCGCACCATCACAAAGGGGAGATAGGGTTTTATGTCTTTGAATCCAAAACACCTTCAAAGCCTGAGGCACCCCTGAATGAGGAACTTCCCCTCAAAGAATGAGTCATCTGCTGTCTGATCACACTGGAACGGGAATTAAATAGGTGTGTGGAATTGGGCTGGGGAGATGGAGGATGAGTGGACGCCTAAGATTGGGTCTCAGGGGAAGATCCCAGAGCTGCTGATGGGGAGTACAGAACACCCACGTGCCCTCTGCGGCAAACAAAGCAGCATCATGTGCAAAATGACCAGCTCTATCAGGCACAGCCTGCTGACCACTGGATGCAGCCAGGTATCATCTTGTCAAACGTCAACTAGAGACATTAACCATCCAAGTTGCAAACAATAGTGATCACACTTCCAAATTAACCCTGCCTGTCCCGTTGTCCTTATCCACTCTGTGTGGCCAGGAGGTGAGCTTGGGGAAGCAGGTGCTGCTGGCATCCCACCAAGGTCATTTTCCCAGCCAGGTCATTCATATCCCAGCTGCTGTGCATTGGCCGAAAATGGCTCCAGCTGCCTCCTCCTCTGGAAATCACCCTAGATGCACGGAGGCGGCTGCTTTGCTGGGAGATGACACACATTCTCTCCTGTAGCAGCTGAGAGGCAATGACTGGCACAGAGGTGCAGAAAGTCTAGTCCCTTTGCCTTGATCTGGGACCAGCTCGGGGGGGGGGGGGGCGGGTGGGGTAACTCAATTCCCCCAGGTCCTGGTGGGACCAGGCTGTGGACAGTCTCCAGCTGGGACCTCACCGTCTGCCCTGTGCTGTTTCTGTGACTTCCCTTCCTCCTGAGCTCTCTCACTCAGTAGACAAGTTACCCGAGAGTCCCTGCCTTACCTCTTCCTCCAGGAAACCCAACTAGACATCGATATTGTGAGTAGAGAATCACCTTAACTAGACATTGATATTGTGGGCACCATGGTTACACCAACTTGGGTCCATGCCCAAACTGTGATGGCTTTGCAAGCTACATTACCTCTCTAAAATTTCTTTACCTATCTGCAGAATGGGTATATGAACACACATTCACCTTGTAGGGCTTAGGGGAGGAATAAATGAAAGAAGATCCATTAGGAACCACACAACCTGTACACATTACTTATTTCTTCCCTTTGTTCTGTGGCCGGCAACACCCAGGAAGGCTTCAAGGAGGAAGATCTATAACCTGTGGTCATGACAAGAGGGGGAAAGAGGAGCCTTTCAGGGACCCATTTTCCAGCTCTTACCTATGGGGACAGAAGAGATCTGGGAGTAAAGGTCTAACATGCGGTTGCCATCCACGTCCACCAGGTAGTTGCCCCGGCTGTCTTCATAGTTGCAGAAGAAATGCACGGCTTCTGCATTCTTGGGGGAAGAGGACACTGGCTCAGGCTCACTTAAACCTCAAGTCAATGAAGTGAACCCTGTCCTGCCCATTCCTTGGACATAGGGGATCTCTATGGGTGCTGTCTGGGAGTAAGTATATGGGTGGCTTGCTTTATAATAGTTCATTAAGTTGTGATTTTTGTGTTCTGTGAAATTTTCCATATGTGTTTTATATATCACAACAAAAAAGGTTGAGATATAAGTCTGAAGTACATTCTGAGAAGTTAAAATATATGTGGCAAACCTTAGAGAAGCCATGAAGGAAACTAGAATCATTAAACAAATGAAAATATAACATGAGAAAATATTCACTTAATTCACACATGAAAGCAAAATAAAACAAAGCAACAACAAAGAGATAGTAAAAGAGGGACAGAGGAGAAAAAAGAGACATATATAGAACAAAAAGTAAAACAGTAGACACAAATCCAATCATATCAATAATAACATTAACTATGCATGGACTAAACAATCCAATTAAAAGTCACAGATTATCAAACTGGATACAAAGAACCAACTGTACACTATCTATAGGACTCATGCTTGGTGGCACATGCATGTAATCCACTCCACCCAATAGCAGCAGAATACACATTCAGCCCAAGAACACATGGAACTTTCTCCAGGACAGACCAGAGGTTAGGTCATAAAACAGGCTCAATAAATTTCAAAGGATTGAAATCCCATGAGATATTTTCCATCCACAATGGGATGAAGCTAGGGATCAGTAACAGAGAGAAATCTGGGAAATTCACAGAAATGTGGAAATGAAACGACACACAGAGAGCCAGCAGGTCAAAGAAGAATTCACAAGGGAAATTAGAAAAAAGGTTTAGAATAAAAGTCAAGCACTTTTTTTTTTTTTCTTTTTGCAGTACTGGGGTTTGAACTCAGGACTTGCATGCTCGCTAGGCAGGCGCTCTACCACCTGAGCCACTCCACCAGCCCCTCAAGTACGCTTTTTTAAAGAGTGAGAACAGATTAGGCATTGTTCCCTCGACTAAGCAGCAAAAAAGAAGCAGTAGCAGGAACATTTCGTCACCCCCACATACCTGAATTATATTCAGCTGTTTCATCAACTCCTGCAGACAAGCACAAAACAAGCATTACAGCAACCACACACTCTTGCCAAAGCAGCTTAAAAATCTTTCATGTGTTCCCAACTCTTGGGGCTTTCTTTTTACTCTCTTGCCAATAGCTTGATAGTTTACCAGCTGGTCATCAATATTATAAATATTTTTAAATGACATGATATAAGAAGTTGGCAGGAAACTATTCTACTATCTAGTTAAATTCCAAGTACAACAGACTGGAGAGTCACATACCTGGAAGATAAAGATAAACCAATATTGAATAAGAACTTTAAACTGAAAGTGTTTTTTTAGTGTCTATACAGTCAACTGTTCAAGTCAGTCCTGGGGTACACACCTATAATCCCAGCCCTTGAGAGGCTGAGACAGGAGGATCATGAGTTTGAGTCCAGTCTGGGCTACATAGTGAGACTCTGTCTCAATCCTGCCCTCCCCCCAAAAATCCTAAACAAAAAGTCAGTGGGTTTGCTTTTTATTTTTTTAAAATGGCTTTAACACTTCATTAGGAAATAATATCAACTGAAATATTAATTTGTGTATCAAAGAATCACTTATAATTTCAATACAAACATTCCATAAACTGTACAATTCTATACAGAAATTAGGAGTGCAAAACTAGTTGCTTTGAGGTGGGCATGGTGACACAGAGCTGTCATCCCAGCCACTTGGAGGTGGAGGCAGAAGGATTTTGAGTTCAACACCATCCTGGGCAGAGTTATTGAGATGGTGTCTTCCCGCTTCCCCTTCCTCCCCAAGTATATATAGATGGGGTGAACTTGATCGAATATCACAATGAAACTCCTTTGTACAATTATGTTATGCTAGTAAAAATTTCTAAAAATACAAATGAAAGAGCTGTGGCTCAAGTAGAGTGTTTGCTGGCATGTGTGAGGCCCTGGGTTCAATCCCCAGTGCCACCAAATAAAGAAAAAGAAACTAATTGCTTTGATATTACAAAGATTTCAGCTCCCAAAATAATTAACATAAAGTAAACTTTATTTTTTTTTATTTTTTTTTTTTTCATTTTTCTTTTATTATTCATATGTGCATACAAGGCTTGGTTCATTTCTCCCCCCTGCCCCCACACCCTCCCTTACCACCCACTCCACCCCCTCCCGCTCCCCCCCCTCAATACCCAGCAGAAACTATTTTGCCCTTATCTCTAATTTTGTTGTAGAGAGAGTATAAGCAATAATAGGAAGGAACAAGGGGTTTTGCTGGTTGAGATAAGGATAGCTATACAGGGCATTGACTCACATTGATTTCCTGTGTGTGGGTGTTACCTTCTAGGTTAATTCTTTTTGATCTAACCTTTTCTCTAGTTCCTGGTCCCCTTTTCCTATTGGCCTTAGCAATTAGCATCATACAATTATATATTTCCACACAAAAATGTAAAATATTAAGGAAAAAAATGGGAAGCTATTCCAAGTATTTTATTCCTATTAAATTAGAATCCGGGAGGGAGGAAGGATAAAGGAGAATGATGGAGGGTGAAATTCAACTATGATATTTTGTAAGAACTTTTGTAAATGTTACAGTGTACCCCCAGTGCAACAATACTAAAAGTAAAAAAATTAAAGTACCAAAAAAAAAAAATTAGAATCCACCCCCAACAGGAGTATGCACGAGAAATCTCTTTTTGTTAGTCAAACGCTATTCCAAATAACCAGTCGATGCATTAGTATGAAGATTTGTGAACTTATAAAAGAGTTGCAGAATCTTCCTGTCTCCTTAGTGCTAGGATTACAGGCATGCACCATCATGCTAAGCTCAAAAGGTTTACACTGTTCCCTTCTTGCCCAGCATAGAATGCTCTCCTCCTGTTAAACTGGTGCTTATCCTTCAAGGTCAAGGTCAAGAGTCTTGGCTACCTAGGCCCTAGGCTATGTGATACCACTATGTCCTTCCACTGTTTCTTGCATGTTCTGCCCCAGCCCTGGACTCTGGACTCAGGAAACCATGGGACTTGCTTTGACCAACAGAGTGAGGTGGCAGCACTAAAGAGCCCGTGTGGTGCCTCTGCCTCAGGGGCATAGCAGGATGAGGATGAGTCCAGTCCAGTGTCCTAGAGGATGAAAGACACATGGAGCACAGCCAGGTCACTGCAGTGACTGAAGTCCCTCAGCTGGATCGGCCAACAGCCAGCTGTCATCCCCCAGGCAGACAGGTGAGCCCAACAGAGCTGCCTGCCCCACCCTTGTCAGCCCTAAACTCGAGAGCAATCTGAATGCTTTGTGCTCTGAGGCCTCTGTCATTATCGTGGCTCCAGAGGAGGGACAGCTCTCCCTTGAAGCCTTTCCCTCTTTCGCAGAATGGCTCAGTTTATTTTAGTCCCAGACATCTAGGAGAGAGGTTATAGAAGCAGCTAACACCACAGCGCCTGAGCTCTTGCCTCCTGGGTGGCATTTTCTTTTTTTCAAAACAAAACACTCAGGTGTGCTTGACTCACCAGAGATCTGGGCCCTGGGACTTCTGTCTTCATCAGAGGTCCGTCATAATCAAACTCAACGTCAACTTTGGCTGCGGTTTGACTGATGTGTCTGGATCCTGCAGTGAGGAAGACAGTGAGGATCGGTCCTAACAGATGCCCCAGGTCCCTAAGAGAGGCGGTGTCCTGGCCAGACCACCACCATTGTGTCGCAGACCTAGCACTATAGGACAGTGCAGGTTAAAAAACGGGAGAGGACAGCATTAGTGAGGTTGTAGCCTAACAGGCATGCTCCATCCTAGTGGTGTGAGAGTGAGCAGATGTCAGCTTGTTCCTTTCGGCTGAGCACTTAATTTCTTCTCCTCCTTCCTCTTGTTTTTCTCCCCTTTTACCCCCTCCTCTCCCTCTCCCTCCTCCTTCTTCTTCTTTTTGGCAGCACTAGGGTTTGAACTCAGGCCCTTACACTTGCCAGGCAGGCGCTCTACCACTTGAGCCACGACCCCAGCCCTGAGCATTTCATTTTGAAGGATTTACCCTAAGAAAATAGTGTGGTCAGTACACAAAGATGTAGGTCAAAAATATTCATCATAATATTTTCTATAATATTCTATATTATTATATTCTATAAGAACAGCAAAGGGGAAAAGAACCTATACATCCAACCCTGGAGGGTGGCCAAGTAAAAACAAGACATAGCAACTGTTGCTTGGAATATTCTGCACCCATTGTTTTGAAGTAGACATTTTGAGTATTTATAGACACGGAAAGATATCCACTGTATTAGCATACAAAAGATCAAATTATGAAATTGTCCAAATTTTGTAAAAATTTAGTCCAAATATATGTATAGACCAGAGACTCTCAACCTTGACACTGCTGGCATTTGGGCTTGATAATTCTTTTTTAAATTATTTGTTGTTTTTTTCAGTACTGAGGTTTGAACTACACCTTGAGCCACTCCACCAGCCTTTTACTGTAAAGGATTTTTTTGAGATAGGGTCTTGGGAGAACTATTTGCCTGGGTTGGCTTCGAGCTGTAATCCTTCTGATCTCTGCATCCTGAGTAGCTAGGATTATAGGCATGAGCCTCTGATCTTGGCTTGGGTTTGGTAATTCTTTACTGTCCATATGTTGTAGGATGCTCAGCAGCCTCTTTGACCTCTGACCACTAGATGACAGGTGCACCTATCCACAGTTGTGGCGATCAAAGTCTCCCAGGAGGAAAGCTGGGCAGGAGTCAAGACTCCTTTAACTCAGGAGTTGAAGGTCAGCCTGAGCAACATAGTGTGTTCCTGTTACAAAAAAAAAAAAAATAGAGAAGGAGGAGGAGGAGAACAGTAACACCCCCACTTTCCATGAAGGAATAATCAAATTTCTAAATTAAGGTGGTTTTAGCAGACTTTTTTTGTTGTTAAAAAAAATTCTGGTCACAAATCATTAGTCTGAAACTCATTTCACATTTTGCACAGAGCAATACTCTCACAGAGGGAGCTTAACCCCATGAGACGTGTTAGCTTGGCATGTGACTGAAACACAAAGGTGGCCTCAAGCCCAAGCCTGGTTCATCCCCGAGTGAAAACCAGCTGTGATGGACCCCAGAGAAGCATGTCTGGATTTACAGTGTCCACTCGAAACCCCTTTCACATCACTGTTTGTCTGTACCTTCCCGGGACATGTGTGCCAGGTGGGTGACGTTAGCTCCTTTCCCTGGGATTGCAAAGTAGGGGCCAATAGACACTTTAGATAAATCACATGGGTGATTTCATTGTCATATAGAATTTAGAGAATATAATATATATGTTATCCATCCACCTATCCATCCACCTATCCATCCATCTATCCATCCATCTATCTGTCCATCTAACCATCCATCTAGCCATCCATCTAGCCATCCATCTATCCGTCCATCAATCTGTCCATCTAGCCATCCATCTATCCATCCAACCATCCATCTATTCATCCATCCAACCATCCCTCTGCCCATCCCTCTATCCATCCATCTATCCATCCATCTATCTGTCCATCTAACCATCCATCTATCCATCCAACCATCCATCTACCCATCTATCCATTCATCTATCCATCCATCTAACCATTCATCTAACCATCCACCTATCCATATCCATCTATCCATTCATCTATCCATCCATCTAACCATTCATCTAACCATCCACCTATCCATATCCATCTACCTATCCATCCATCTATCCATCCATCTATCTGTCCATCTAACCATCCATCTATCCATCCAACCATCCATCTACCCATTTATCCATCCAACCATCCATCTATCCATCCATCTATCCATTCATCTATCCATCCATCTAACCATCCATCTATCCATCCATCTAGCCATCCACCTAGCCACCCACCTAGCCATTCACCTAACCATCCATCTATCCATCCACCTAGCCATCCACCTAGCCATTCACCTAACCATCCATCTATCCATCCATCTATCCAATCATCATCCATTTATCTGCCCATCTGTTATCTATCTATCTATCTATCTATCATCTATCATCTCTTTGTCTCTATTATACAGGAGAGGAAACTAAGGCTCAGAGAGGTTTAAAGCAAAAGCATATCAAGGGCTGGGTTGTGGCTTAGTGGTAGAGCACTTGCCTACCATGTCTGAGGCCCTGGGTTCCATCCTGAGCACAGAAAAAATAAACAAAAGTAAATGTGCCAAGATTTCACATCACATCACATCACACACACACACACACAGCTTGTCAAACTGTGCAAAGTCCTATGATTTTAGAAAGCATATTTGTTTATTTACTTTAGGAAGCATATTTAAATTTATTCTTAATTTTCTACAATTGCTTTGGGTATCAAGTTTCTGAATTAATTATACAACACAATGTAGCCTTTTGAAGTGATATATCTTGAAGCCCAGTTAAAATACAGCACTACACTTACTTAAAGATGAAGAAAACAGCTTTTGTTTTCTTCCGTTTGATCCTTAAAAGGGCGTCCTAGCATCACTCCATTAGATGAGAATTAAAGGGCAGGGAACTTTTCACACTAAGCTGCTCCTCTCAAGCTGGCCAGAACGCAGAGTCTTGGGACAACACTGATTAGTGAGATCTGCATGGAACAGAGGTATGTATTCCAACAAAAACGATTCTTCACCTGTGCCATCTGGTGTCGATGTCAGCCAAGGGGGAAGGTGAGAAATTAGAAACCAACTAGCTGTCCTCCAAGGAGGGCACAGAAGTTCTTTCTTTTCTCCAGAAAACATCCTGGTGTCACATTGTGGTGATCAGACTTCTTGGGATTGGACAGTGGAAATACAGGGAACCGTGAGAATATGGGCACGGCTTGTGGGTCCTAAGATAACACATGGGGTGTGGGGGGCCATGTGGAGGTACAATTAGGAGGACTGTGACAAACAGGAGCTAGGCAGCCAGCGAGGTGGTGGAGAGGGTGACAACTGGCTTCTGGGAACTGCGACCAATGAGACTCGAGACAAGGGATGCTGAGGGCAGGTGCAAGGCAGATGTTCTAAGAACTGTATCATTTCCCACCACGTGTCCTGAGAGCGGTGGGTAGAGGAGGGCAAAGACTGCTGGGCAGAGACCTGAAAACCAGAGCCTGTTGAGTTTGTTGGGAACAGTGTTATTAAAAAGGGGTGGGGGTGTGGCTCAAGTGGTAGAGCACTTGCCTAGCAAGCACAAGGTCCTGGGTTCAATCCCTAGTATTAGAGGGAAAAGAAGTAAGGCTGGGTGTGGTTGTGTGCACCTGTAATACTAGCTATTCAGGAGGTGGAGGCAGGAGGATCACAATTTACAGGCCAGCCTGGGAAAAGTGTGAGGCCCTATGTTCAAACCCTAGTACTGAAAAACAAAAACAAAATAAAAACAAAAGCGCTGGGTGTGTACCTCAAGTGGTAGAGCACTTGCCTAGCTTATATGAGGCCCTGGGTTCAATAACCAGCACCGTGACAAATGAGGGGAGGGGAATAGAGTGGGGAAACCAATAAGAATAAGCTTCAACTATGTGCTAGGTGGCCTTTCCCACACAAATTGCCACCCGCTGCTTCAGCTGTGAGAGTTGTGTCCCTCCCATTTTACAGATCACAGAGGGTAAGTGACTTTTCCAAAGTTACACAGCTAGCCAGTTGCAGAGCCACAATGGAACCAGGTCCATGCAACTCCAATACTTTTATTTTAGCTCTCATGTTTCAATATTTTAATAGAGAAAGAGAACCATATACCAGTCTCAATAAATGTTCTCTTAATGGTGCTACATAATGTCATACCCCACAAGAGAACAGAGCACAGTTTGATGGATTAAGGAGACCTGTCCTCGGATCTCTCTCTCTCTGTCGGCGGTATAGGGGTTTGAACTCAGGGCCTCACACATGGTAGGCGGATGTTCTACCACTTGACCACCTAAGCCACGCCCCAGTCCTCCTCGAGTCTGTCATTTCAAGTCACACAAGCAGGTGTCCAGTATGTATTGAACATGTGTAGTGAACATCCCAGGAATTATCCCAAACAGTTTACACGGTTACTATTAAATGGTTATTCCATTTAATCCTCACAATACTGTACGAGACAAATGGTCTTCTGTTTGTTTATCTTTTATTTTTGTTTTTTTGAGACAGGGTCTTGATATGTAGCTGAGCCTGGACTGGGACTCACTATGGAGCCCAGCCTGGCCTCAAACTGGTGATCCTTGTTCTTTGGTCTCCAGAGTGCTGGTATTATAGGTGTGAACCTCCAGGCCACACTTGATTTTTTTTTTTTGTATGAAAGGATGTCATGGGGTCACTTTCTTTTTTTTTCTTTTTGCAGTTCTAGGGCTTGAACTCAGGGCCTATACCTTGAGCCACTCCACTAGCCCTATTTTTGTGATGTTTGTTTTTGAGATAGGGTTTCACAAACTATTTGCCTGGGCTAGCTTCAAGCCAAAATCCTAATCTCTTCCTCCTGAGCAGCTAGGGTTACAGACAGGAGTCACCAGCACATGGCAAGAGTCACTTTCTTAGGCCATTAACTCTGGTCACATTCCACAGCCTCACAGTGATGGACAGGTGGAGACACCATAGAGAAGCACCTAAACCGAGTGGGATAGGAGCAGTCGGTGGCCGCTGTTCTGGGCGCTCCCCTCTCTCACTCTAAGGAAGCACTGCCATGTTGTGAGCTGCTCTGTGCAGTCCACACAGCAAGGAGCTGAGCGTGGCCTCTGGTTGACAGTCCCAAAGAACTGAATCCAGCCACAGCCACGACAGGGAGATTGGGAGTGAATCCTCCCATCTCTTAGCTGAGCCTTCAGGTGGGACCACAGCCCCACTAACAGCGGGATGGCACCCTCAGGAGACACCCTGAGTCAGAGGCTCCAGCTGAGCCACCCCAGACGGCCAATTCACAGGGACTGTGACGCATTAGCATGTTTTATCTTAAGCTGCTAAATTTGGGGTTATTTGTTACATGGTGACCGATGACCAAAGTAGCTAGGCAGGCCCTGGAGCCTGACTGGCTTAGCCTGAAGTCTTGGCTCAGCCATCTGCTAACTCTGGGCAAGTTACTTAATTTCTGTGTCTTGGTTTCATTTGCTTTCTAGAGTTGGGGGAAGAACCAGATGGGTTAAAAGAAAGCAGTTATTTTTTGGCTGGACATGTGACTCAAGGGGTCCAGCACCTGCCTAGAAGCCCAAGACCCTGAATTCACACCCCTACACCACAAAAAAGTAAGCAATAATTTCCATCCTTTTACAGCCACCTCCCTGTTGCTACTTGCCTAGCGATCGTGTATGAGAGCCACATGGTTCCTAAATCTTTGCCAACACTGTTTTAGCGTTTTAAAAAAACCAGTTCTATGTTGTATACTAGATAAGACAAATTGAAGGCCAAAAAAAAAATTAAAAGTTTCACTATTTGGTTTTCTAAGTCTGTCACAAGTGTGTCAAAAAAGATTCAATTTCAGTCAAGAAAATGCGCAGGTAAAGAACTCAGTGACTTATCCATTTCCTTTTTTTTTTTTTTGGGTGTGGGTCTCCATGTCTATGTCTATAAAATGGGAGCCAGGGCACTTCCCACCTTATAGCAAATAGAAAGGACGCACTTTCACATTTGCCATTTCTTCCGAGTCAGAAATCTGTGAAATGGGCAGGCTGCTACTACTCTTCACTTTCCTGATGAGAGCACTGAAGCTTGGAGCAGACTGGTCTAACATGCAATGAAGCCAGTAGCCCAATCATGCAAATTCTAATCTAGGGACTGCTATCTCCTTGGGAGGACTCACATGACCTTAAGGATGACCTCAAAATGTAATACCGCACATTCTCCAGGCAGGAACTCCACAAGAGCCCATCTCCTTTCTTTTTCTTTTTTGGTGAAACCAGGGTTTGAACTTAGGGCTTTGTGCTTACAAAGCAGGTGCTCTACACTTCAGCCACAGCTCCAGTCCATTTTGTTCTGATTATTTTTGGAAATGGGGTCTTGAGAACTGTTTGTCCAGGCTGGCCCCAGCCTCTCAAACAGCTGGTATTCCAGGTGTGAGCCACTGGCACCCAGCTAACATCTCCTTTCTCGGGAGTGCATCCTCTACATCCAGGAGCCTGTGGTACCCAGCAGGTGCTCCACAGCTTTAATTACGGGATGATGGAATCACTGAGGCTGAGGACTTCTCCTACTTGGAACATGACACACCAGGGTCTTTCTGGTTTGGGTTAATTTTATCATAATTTTGGATAGAAAAAGAAAAAAGTAATTATGGGTAAGTATTAAGATGCCTCTCTTACAAATAAGCAAAACAAAACCAAGATCTTAAAATCCATTTGTTATTCCTCGAACTATCAAGGTCAAGAACAAGGAAAGACTGAGAAACTAACACAGACCAGTGGGAACAAGGGACACAGGATGCTATGGTTCCAGTATGTCCTCACAAAGGGTCAGGTGTGGGGAACTTGGTCCCCACGTGGTACTATTGGGAGTGGGTGGGACCTTTATGAGGTGGAGCCTAATGGGAGGTCTTTAGGTCATTGTGGTGCTGCCCTCACAAGGGATTATGGTAACTCTTAGGGAGGGTTGTTATAAAAAGAACAAGCCTGGCCCTGCCCAGCTCTCCCCGCTTCCTGACTGTAGTGTGCCCTGTGGCTCCATGCATTCTTACCATCACTGTCCACCATCTGCCCTCAGCCATGGGGACATTTGCTTGAGCCTTCACTATCTTTTGAACCTTTATTTTACAGAACTGTGAGCTAGATAAACCTGTTTACTTGATAAGAACCCTGCATCAGGTGTTTCGTTACAGTGATGAAAAGCTGGCCAATGCCAGCTGAATGCAACATGGAATCCCGAACTGGATCCTGGGGCAGAAGAAGGCATTAAGGTGAAATGCAAGCCTGCAGTCTTGTTAATTGGCACACTCAGAACACAGGTCAGCGTCTCAGCACTGACGAATGTATCTTGGTATTCGAGATGTTCACAATGAGGAAACCAGATGGGGGCTGGGTAGGATCTTTCTGTACTATCTTGGCAATGTCTGTAAAAGCTGAAATTATTCCTAAATGTTTAAAATAAAGCCTGCCAGTACTGTGGGAGAGGAAGTGAACAGTCCTGTCTTTTTTTTTTTTTATGGTACTGGAGTTTGAACTCAGGGCCTTCACCTTAAGCCACTCCACCAGCCCTTTTTTTGTGATGGGTCTCTCAAACTATTTGCTGGGCTGGCCTTAAACCTCACTCCTCCTGCTCTCTGCCTCTTGAGTGGGCAGGATTACAGGGGTGAGCCTCTGGTTCCTGGCTGCCCTGGGCCCTTCGGACTGGGAGGTCACCACCTCTGAGCAGACAGGGTGGCTCCCTCCCCTCCCACCACCTGCAGAACTGTCCACCTGCAGACAGGAGAGAGCGGTGGACATGGAAGATGGGAAGGGGGTAGCCATGAGGACAGCTTTATGAGGGGTGGTGGGGCAGCCCCAGAGTTACTGGCTGGCAAGTCCTTTTGACCCCATGATTCTTCAACCCAGGAGTCCCTAGTCTGGTTTGTGGCTCCATTAGGACCAGGCTTGGTGAGACCCCAGGGCTTACCTGGCACAAGGAGGCGGAAGGAGTGCTGGAGGCTGCAGGCTAGCCGCCGGGTGAGCAACATGAAGGCCATGGCCCCTCCTTCAGGACAGGGACCCCTTTACTCACTGCCTCCCTGAAAGAGACCACAAATACAACTTAAGCCAGGAGGACTGCACCCCTGCCCACGATGTATCTTACCCCCACCATTTCCCCAACCGGTGCAGGAGGCTCTTCCCACATCAAGCCCTTTGCTTTTCTTATTTGCTTGTTTGTTTGTCATTGTTTTTCTTCTTTTGTTTTGGGGAGGGGGTCTTACTATGTAGCCCAGGCTGACCACAAACTCTCTGTTTTCCTGCTTCAGACTCCCAGGTACTGGGTTTATGGGTATGCACAACCATGCCAGGCATAGCCTTTGCTTTTATACAGAATGCTCTCTTTAATTAAGTGCACTCTGTTCTGAATATTTACTTTAATTCACATGCTTTTTCTTTCTTTTTTTTTGCGGGACTGGGTTTTGAATTAAGGGCCTCACGCTTGCAAAGCAGGTGCTCTACCACTTGAGCCATACCTCCAGCCCATTTTGGAGATGGGGGTCTCATGAACTAATTACCTTTGCTGGCCTTGAACCTCGATTCTCCCAAACTCAGTCTCCCAAGTAGCTAGGATTACAGGCTTGAGCTGCCAGCGCTGTCGGAAGCCTGGTAATTTGACAACAGAGTAAGTTGCTACAATCATTCATCTCAGACAGAGATGAGACTCTATGCAATTCAGTTTTCTATTAAATATGTTTGGTGGTCCTGGAGTGTTGAACTCAGGGCCTTCCCACTTGCTAGGCAGGTGCTCTACTGCTTGAGCCACCCCACCAGCCCCTACATGTACTTTTGTGAATTTGAGAATCTTGGAGCATTTGCTCACTAACATTTGAGCATTCTGTTAAAAACTGAGAACCACACCCTCACTGTTTCAATTACACAATGTCACATTGGAAAATGTATCTGGGTGACATGCAATATTTCGATGGCCTGCAGTTGAAATTGACCTTCTCACCAAGGGTGATCTCCATCAGACATTAATTCTTAATACAACACATTTCAAATAATCCGAAGATATAGCTGTTCATTCATTTTTGCTCTCCCACTAATTCAATCAACAGAAGGTGATTAGGTAGCAGTTTTGGGAAAGGCACGGAATCATCCAGAAACAGGAAGACTGGTAAAACACGGTTCTCTTTTGGAAGCTCATAATTCAGAGGACTATGATGGGAAAAAAAGTGGGAGAATTTAATGTACTAAGCTACTTTACCCAAGCTGTCATTAAATTATTAAAATAACCCAGCAAGGAATGTATATAAAGTTTTTCTAGCTCACTGTCAACCATGAATTCTGCATAAGACCGGACAGAATTGTGAGTGTGTGGCTGCTATATGCAAGGTGCTATCGGAGGTGGAGAGATTTGTTCTGGCTGGTGTTAGGCAAGGAGGCGTCCCTCAAAGTACAGGTGATTACAGAGCCAAAGGGAGGACAGGTGACGAGCTGGGGCCATGGCTCAAGTAGTACAGCGCCTGCCTAGCAGATGAGAGGCCACTGGGGGAGGGGAGAGAAGGAGGAGGGGAGGAGGAGAGGAGAAGTGAGGCCTGGGCCAAAGTTCAGAGATGTCAGATGACCAAGGACATCAAGGATTCATTCACACCATGAGGCCATTGGGGAGAGAGAGGCAGGGTTTGCTGGGCTGACCCTGGGGACAATGTCTGCTCTGCTCTCTGCAGATGGACCACTCTGGAGACCCAGTCTAGGGGAAGAGGGACCCCAGCTGCTCCAGTGTCACTCACAAGGGTCTGTGCTCAGCTAGGCTCCTGGGAAGGGGCACATGCACTCAGTATGTCCATGTGACACCAGGATCACCACAAATTCATGAGGCAGGCTTGGTGGAGGGCACTGACTAGGACAGTCGCTGATGGGGAGGGAGAAGGTAAAGCCCTGAGTTCAAACCCTATTCCCTCCCCCCCAACAAAAAGAATTATGAAGTAATAAAATCCACTAAAGACTAAAATCCATTAAAAACAGGGAGAGGGCTAAGAGACAGTAATAGAGGGGGGGATTTGATCACAATACCAATATACGAATGTGGAAATAACCCCTCCCTCCTTTTTTGGTGGGGGAGGGGCTGGAGTTTGATCTCAGGGCCTCACACTTACTAGGCAGGTGCTCTACCACTTCAGCCATGCCTCCAGTCCATAAGACCCCTTTGTACAATTAATTTATGCCAAAAAGAGGAATTATGGGTTCCTAAATAGCATAATGAAACCCACTAAAAACCATGAAAGAGGGAGGAGAGAGAGGAAGGCATAAGAAAGAATAACAGAGGGGGTGAATATGATCAAAGTCCAATATGTGCCATATGCAAAAGTCACAACGAAACCCCTCTATGCAGTCAACTTATGCCAACAAAACAAGGAGTTACAGGTTCCTAAGCCAGGCATGGTGTTGCACACCTGTAATTCCAGCACTTGGGAAACAGAAACCAACCTGGGCTACTTATAGAGACCCTGACTCAATAAATAAAATAAAATAAAAAGAATTATGAGTTCCTGAAAAAGTCAAACATGGAATTACCATACGACAGCATAATTGTACTCTGAGGTATGTACACCCCAAAGAATTGAAAATAGAGGTTCAAACAAATGCTTACTTATACACATTCATAACAAGCAGTATTCTGCCGGATTTTTCCTTTTCTCTTTTTTGCAGTGCTGGGGTTTGAACTCAGGCCTTGGGCTTGCGGAGCAGGCACTCTAGCACTTGAGCCACACCTCCAGCCACCATAGCAGTGGTGTTCTTGAACAGACAAAGGTGGAAACAATCCAAATGTTCACCAGGGGATGAGCAGATAAATCACCTGTGCTCCAGCTATGCAATGGAGTGTTGTGAATTCATGAAAAGGAGTGAAGCTCAGATTCATGCCATATCATGTGGTCATTATGTGAAGAGAAAATATAAGCTGGTGCCAGTGGCTCACACCTGTAATCCTAGCTACTCAGGGAAGACTGCAGTTCGAAGGCAGCCCAAGGAAACAATTTGTGAGACTCTTATCTCAAAAATGCCCAACACAAAATAGGGCTCAAGAGTGGGCAACTGACTCAAGTGGGAGAGCACCTATCTAGCAAGTGTGAAGCCTGGAGTTCAAATCCCAGTACCACCCAAAACCAAAAAGAATCCAGATATAGAAGGCTACATATTGGATGATTCCATTTGTATGAGACTTCAAAAACAGGCAAATCCTTGGGCTGGCAGTGTGGCTCAGGTGATAGAACACCTGCCCAGCAAGCACAAGACCCTGAGTTCAAACCCCTCAGATGCCAGGGGCCGAGGGAAAGGGGAACAGGGAGTGACTAACTTCATGTGTATTGAATCCCTGTAGGGTGAAGGTGGCAAGACCTTGCAAATGTACTAAAAGTCACTGAATTATTCACTTAAAACGGTTAATGGTTAAATTTATTATGTTTACCTCAATAAAAAATAAAAATAAAAAAGAGATTTACAGAGTTGGTTCTGCTTTGATAGATGAGGACAGAGAAGTGTGTGTGGAGTAATGATGACCTCCGACGACAGCTCCAAGACTTTGCACAAGTCTACCGACGCCCTTGTCTGTCTTAGAAACCAAGGACGCTCACCTCTGGGGCCCTGTTTCCCTTGTGGAAAATGTGTGGATACTGGCTTGGGTCTTTTGGTTCTTTTCGTGGTGTTGGGTTTGAACCCAGGGCCTTGAGCTCGTTAGAAAGGCGCTCCACCCCTTGAGCCACGCCCCAGTCCTGCTTTCTATGACTGCTGACTGGAATCATCTGTCTAGCATACTAAGGGTTTCCCTAGTCATTGTCCCCACCCCTCTCCCACCCAGAGGTGGCATTAGTGTCTCCTAGTTGTTTCCAGCAGGCCCTCTGCCATTCACTGGACCTTGGATATGCACATCTGGGAAAAGCTGGTCATGAGAGGGCCAGCAGGGCCCCAGGTTTTGGAAGTTGCTTTCAGAACTGGGTCATACCTTCAGGTTTGTCACCAAAAGAAGACTGGTGAAACCCCAAAAATCTGAAAGAAAAGCAGGTTGCTTGCTGACACCCCAAATCTCCCCTTAGCATTTCCCAAACCTCAGGTTTTGTTTGTTCATTTGAGACAGGTCTTATTAGGTAACCCAGGCTGCCTTTCAGTTCATTGATGCTCCTGCTGTGTCAGCCTCCTGCGTGCTGGGATTACAGGTATGAACAACCATGCCTAGCTCCAAACCTTAGTTCTTAACACAACTACCTCTTCCTGAGACTCGTATTTACTTAACATTTTTCTTGAAATTATGTTTTTTTTTAAATGAAATGAAGTTATGTTTCTAAAACTCTTTCTAATCACTATCCCTGTCTTCCAGTTTTAGTTCCTGCAATAAAGATGACTGAGAAAAGAACATAATAAAATCAAAGGGGTGGGAGAGGGAGGCTGGTGGAGTAGCTCAAGTGGTAGAGTGCCTGCCTAGCAAGCATGAGGCCCTGAGTTCAAACTCTAGTCCCACCAAAAAAATTAAAAAATCAAAGCAAGGCGCTGGGGGTGTAGCTCAGTGGCAGAATGTTTGCCTAGCATGCACGAGACCCTTGGCTGGATCCCCAGCCACATACACATGTGCGCACGCAGGCACACACACACACACACACACACAATAAAATAAAATAAAACTTGAAAGCAGGTTATTCAGTTGAAAGCCGGACACAATAATTGCCCAGGCTTCAGCTCAAGGCCTGATCCTTGGCTTTTGCTAGGAGGAAGACTAGGAGATGATAGATAGATAGCAGGTGTTAAAGGCACGCTTGCACTCGATGGAGACTTTTCCCTTGATGCACTCAGAACTGAAGGTGAAATTTAAATCCATCAATACATTAAACAGAACAGACTTATCAGAGTACAAAGCAAGAGAAGGTAATTTAGTTTTTGTTACAACGCTGTGGTGTATGGGCAATCAATCCTATTTCTTACTGTGTGTCTCTGTCAAGACATGAAACCCTGGTCTAGCCAGACAGTGAGCCCCACTGTTGCACCCACATCTTTCCCTGCCTTTTCCTTTTATCAAAATGCTAATTAGTGCTCTTATCTGCTGTGTGCATTGGGAGAATGGGGCAGGGTGGGATGGGTAAAGAGGTGGAGTTCTATGTTTAGGTCAACAAGGTGAGGTGGGGGCTGGAGGCATGGCTCAAGTGATAGAGCGCTTCAAACCCCAGTACTGCAAAACCAACAAAAATACAAGAATCCCTCCAATTTTCCCTGGAGGGAGAATAAGAGTAGGAAAGTTCTTGGTTGCTATTTGTGACACCTGCTATGGTGTAATTTCAGTTGTCTGGAGGATCGACCTAGAACAACAGGCCCAGAAAGTCAATGTACTTGCCCAAGGTCTCAGAGCTCACAGGCCACCTCACCACACCCAAGGAGCTTCACACCTGGTCAGCCTCCTACCCAGACCAACTACCCCTGCATCTCACAGGTCTGAACCAGGTACTGGGGAGCTCTGGAGGCAGAGTTCGGAGCTGCTGTTAACTACCCATAGGGTGGACGGTGGACTCTGCACATGACTGCAGGTCAACATGATCTCAAATCGCTGGAAATATAGGACTGCTGACTCTGAAAATCAAGCACCTCAGAGACAAAGGGAGGAGAAGCCTGATATGGACACCTGGGAGGAGGGTGTGCAGGGCCTTGGTTATGAAACCAGCCTCAATTGCTTCCACCTGGGACCTTGCAAATCTTTTCGTCCCTCCAAAAGATTACACACCAGAATAGACATCCCTGGTTCTTCATTTCCCTGATGTGTGACTTTGGGCGTGTTAAGTCACTTCACTTTGTCTCAGTTTTGTCATCTGTAAAATGGGGATGAATAACAAATGAATCTACTTTGTGGGTTAGCAGAGGGCAAACTGAAATCTGGCCCGTGGGTCCCTACTGTATTTCCCTTCCAAGAGCAATGCTTGGTTGCAATGAGTCATTGAATAAACAGCAAACACTTCACAAACATCCTAAGAAGATGGTACCTGACTTGGGTCTGCAGCGTGCTGCTTCCCAGGCAAAATCTTTGCACCCATCATTGGCTAGAAATGGACCCCCCAGGCCTCTCTGGGGCCTCAAAGACATGTCTTTGCCTTCCCCTATCTCAGCCTGACACAAGGAACGGGCAGGCTCTCAGGACATTGCTGACAGCTTGTGAGCCCCAGCCATCAGCTTTTCTGAAAACTCAGTGGGACACAATGACACACTCAGTCGGCCAAGTGCAACTCCATTGTCAGGGCCAGGGGTCGCCATGGCAACCAATAAAGCTGGGCCTCTGCAGATGGCCATCAGGGCCCCATTCCCAGGCGCTGGGACAGAGGCTTTATCTCAGATCCACTCCAACCCCAGGTCTAGCAGCCTCTCTTGGCTTCTCCCCCAGCACAGCCCTCCCTCTCTGCAGGTGTGATGTGCCCCAGCCTGCCTTAGGGGGCCTTTTGCATTCTCCAGTGACTTGTACAAAGAGAGGGGAGCACTGTTATGTTGACAGGTGTGTGTCAGCACCTAAGGAAGACTGAGGGGTGCAGCTGAGAAAGTAACATGGCAGGAATTGAGCACCAGTCAGGGCCCGACCATATATGAGCTTGGAGACTCTGGGCAAGTTGATTCACTGCTCAGGAACTCAGTTTTCTCATCTGTATAATAGGGAGAAAGAAGCCTACCCATGAAGTCAGAAGGCACCCAACTTGGGAAGGGCCAAATGAAGAGTGTACACAGGGTATACTGGCCACTTGTCAGTTTCTAAAGAGCTCTCTGGCCTTCTAGGGAAGGCATTTTCTCTATGGCCGGTGGTATGGGTCCATATGCACATGCAGTGGTCCTGCCATGAGCCTGGACGTCCAGGTTCCACGAGAGAGAAGCTGGGCCCCCGTCTGTCTCTCATCTTCAGCCCCTGGGTCCGAGCACTCTGGGCCCAGGTTCCCATCACTAAGACTCAGGCAGCATGAACACACGACTGCTTGCAGGCTGGTGGTTACCTAGCCTACGAAAAAAGTGAAAACAAAAGACCCTGCAAGTAAGTGACACAGGGCCTTTGCAGGAGATATGCAGGAAGAAATGTTCCCAGATGGACGAGCTAAATTTGGATTCTAGATCCCACAAAGAAGCAGGCTGGGAAGGATGGAATCTGGGTTAGGAAGGAAGCTTGTGTCAGTGCTGATGAAGCTGCCCCAGTCAAAGCCACAGAGGGGTCGGGTGTCAGTGGCTCATGCCTGTAATTCTACTTACTCAGGAGGCAAAGATCAGGAGGATCACGGTTTGAAGCCAGACCAGGCAAAATGGTTCAAGAGACCCTATTCAAACAAACCCATTACCAAAACAGGGCTGGTGAAGTGGCTCAAGGTGTAGGCCCTGAGTTCAAACTCCAGTACAGAAAACAAACAAACAAACAAACAAAAAACCCGCAGAAGATCCTGGTTCCCGAATCTGCTTGCTCAATTCTGTAAGAGTTCACTGAACACCTGTGCGCAAGGTGTTGGGGTCACCGCGGTGAGTAAGGACAGGTGCCACTCTGTTCTCTGGACCTTGTGTTCCAGTGGGGAGGACCAATGACAAACAAAGGTCAGCACAGCTGGAGCAGATGTTTCCCACCCAGAGACAAGAAGCCACTTTTAAATGCTCCAGGAGCTGCTAACTATGCAAACAGAGCAGCGTATAACAAATAAAGAGACCCTGCATTCTATCAAGATTGGATGGCTATGCTTTCCTGGTGGCTAGAGTCATGGTCTGTGTGGACAGTTCTGTGTCCCCTCAAAGGATCTTTCCTGAATGTGAATGGATGGGGTTGGTGGAGTGGCTCAATTGGTAAGAGTGCCTGCTTAGAAAGTGTGAGTTCAAATCCCAGTGCCACCAAAAAACCCCCCAAACAAACAAAAAAACCTATGGAATATCTGGATGAATGTGAGTGAATGCAGGCTGCTCTGATTTCGCTAAGAAATGCCTGTGCACCCCGGCTGCATGCTGGGCTGGGGCATGGTTCAAGTAGTAGATAACTTGCTTGGCCATCGTGAGGCTCTGAGTTTAAACCCCAACACCACTGGAAAAAAAATGGCTGCACACACACCATCTCATCTAATCCTGGAAGGAAAATACTTCTTCCTATTCCCATCTTTCAGGTGAGAAAACAGGCTCAGAGAAGTTTTGCTACTTGTACAGGACCACAGAGCTGGAGATGGCAGAGCTGGAAGATGGAGTTTCTTTGGATCTGGAGATTGATCTCAACACATTACCAGGTTGGTAGCTTTAGTCCTTACCCCAAAATGTCATCAGACAACAGACTCAGACCAACACACCCCTTCTCCCAGAAAAAGGAGCTTTGATATTCTCACAAGGTACAGCTTTCTGAAGACCCATCTTCTAGCCGCACACCCACTCTCCATGGCCTAGTTTTGCTCTCACTGAGCAGTTCCAGCCTCAGCCCACATTTGGTACTCTGCCCACCTCAATTTTTGTCCCTCTGTCCCTTCTAGAAGGAGTCAGAGGTTCAAATTCCCTGAGGACCCCATCCCACCCAATGGAGAGTAAGGTCTTTGCAACAGACTGTGCCCTCCTGAAATTCATGTTCTATGGGATAATACCTGAAAGTGAGGCCTCTGGGGAGGTTATTAGTCCATAAGGGTACTGCTGCCATGAATGGGGTTAGGGCCCTGACAAAAGAGACCCCAAGGGCTGATGGAGTGGCTCAAGTGTTAGAGCTCTTGCCTAACAAGCATGAGGTCCTAAGTTCAAACCCCAGTACTGCCAAAAAGAGAGAGAGAGAGAGAGCGCCCAGAGAGCTCCCTTAACACTTCCACCATGTGAAGAGTGAGAAGTCAGTCATCCAAGAGTTTGGAAATGGATTTCACCAGACACTTGAATCTGCCAGTGCCTCCATCTTGGAATCCCAGTCTCCAGAGCAGTGAGGAATAACTTTCTATAAGGCACCTAGCCAGGAGATATTTTGTTACAACAGTTGGAATGGACTAAGACAGTCCTTTCAACACAAGAATCAACATTGTTACAGCTCCAGACAACAGAATGTTTCATGGATGTTTTCAAAATGAGTCTGTGATAAAGAGCTGGCTTACCTTTTGTTTACTCATCTGCTAGCCAAACCTTTAAACATCTTGGTGCAAAAAGAGCTAGTGAGGGGGTGGCTCAAGGATGTGGCAATGAATAAAGCATCCTCACTCATGGATGTACCTTCCTTCAAAAACTATTTCAACCAAATGGGCAGGCTCACCCCTAGTTTTATATGTGTATATTGTGTGTGTGTGTGTGTGTGTGTGTGTGTGTGTGTGCTGGGGATCAAACTCAGGTCTTTGTGCATGCTTAGCACAAACAGGGCTATGCCCCAAGCCTTAAAGCTTATATGTATAATATATATTTATTATATATTAATATATATAATATATCAATATAACATAAAATATATATTAATATATTATATATCAATATAATATATTAATATAACATAAAATATATATTAATATATTATATATCAATATAATATATTATATATAATACATAATATTTTATATATAATATGTATATATTTTTAGCCACTCCAGCAGCCCTTTTTTGTAATGGGATTTTTCGAGATAGGGTCTTGTGAACTATTTTCCCAGGCTGGCTTCAAACCGTGATCCTCCTGATCCCTGCCTCCTGAGTAGCTAGGATTATAGGCGTGAGCCACCAGTGCCAGGCATGAGCCACCGGCGCCCAGCTTCCTAAAGCGTATTTTGAAATCAGTATTACAATGTTCCTGCTTTGTTCTTTTAGCTCAAGATGGCTTTGGGACTGGAGGCGTGCATGGCTCAAGTGGTAGAGTGCCTGCCTAGCAAGTGTGAAGCCCTGAGTTCAAACCCCAAAACTGCCACCCACCCACAAAAAGATTGTTCGGGCTATTGAGGGTTTTCTTGTAGTTGCATATGAATTTTAGGATTTTTTTCTATTTCTGTGAAAAGTGTCACTGGACTTTGGATAGGGATTGCACTGGGCCTGAGGTCACTTTGAGTAGTGTGGACATTTTAACCATGCTGGCTACCTCATCCATTAACACAGGACGCCTTTCCATTTTTTGTGTCCTCCTCAATTTTTTTCTTCAGTGTTTTATAGTTTTCATTGTAGAGATCATTCACCTCTTTGGTTAAATTGATTCCTAGGTATTTTGCTTTACTTTTTATAGCTGTTATGAATAGCATTGCTTTCTTGATTTTGTTTTCAGTTCATTTGAGATTGGGGTATAGACAGGCAACAACAGAATGTAAAACCAAGAACGTTGCTGGATTCATTTATTAGTTGTAATAGTATTTTGATAGAGTTCTTGGGATTTTCTGTATATAAGATTATGTCATCTGCAAGCGGTGACAACTTTGTTTCTCCCTTTCTCTCTCTGGCAGTCCTGAGGTTTGAACTGAGGGCCTCACATTTGAGCTGCTCCACATCAGGACATTTTCATACATATATATAATCTGCTTTGACCATATCCACCTCCCTACTACTTGCTCTTGCCCCACTCCCATTCCCTTCCCTGAAAGTTCTTGATGCCTATTGGCATGTGATGACATCTACACATTGAAGGATTAGGTTATTTATTCTGGCTTTATCTGTGCCTCTCCTTTCAGAAATTCTAAGCAAGCTGCTGTTTTCTCTGTGGGCACTGCTGTTCCTCTAGCACTAAATGCCGCCCTTGTTCCAGGTTTGATGTGCGTTCTAGTTGATATGTTGCCACTGTGTCAGTACTAGAGGATGCTCCAAGTCCAAGTTTGTCCCCAAACTGCAGCTAAGAGTTCAGGATAGACTGGGAGGGTCTGTCTGTCCAAGTTCCTGCCTGGGACCATGGCGAGCTCAGACAACTAATCCACAACCAACAGCCACCAGTCAGGTACCACACCCTTCTGCTTGGTGCTGGGCTTCACCACAGAGGGACTGGTACAATGACTTAGTGCCTTCCTCCATCTTCTCCATGGACAATGACTTTCTCTGTGTTGGTTTAGAGTGGGGCTGGTAAATGGGCAGTCCTATGACCACTGACACTGGTCATACCCAGAGTCTGCAGCCTGACAAGACCAGAGCCAGGGTCAGGATCGGGGCCCATGTTTCTGTGGCCTGCCTTCTGTTGTGATGTTTTCATGGCCCAAGAACACTGCAACTGGCTGGAAAGGACAGAGGCTGGAATACAAGGCCATCCCACTGGGGCCAAGGGTTTCCACCTGGTTCCTGGGTAAGTCCAGAAGCTCTGTCCATGGGTTCTGGCCTAAAGGCAGGACTGTAGGACTCAACTCAGTACTGGGTTTCACTATGACAGATTCCAAGTCTCAGACCTGGATTTAACTCCTTCTGTCTTTTCCAAGTGGGCAGCTTCTCTCTCCATGCTGTGTTGTTTAGAGTTGAGAGGGGGGAGTAACGTGGACAACTCTTTTCTTCCTGCCTTCTTTAGTGCATCTTTTATTATTATAATATAAGCAGACACTGTGGTCTCTCACCTAGTTACCTTAGTTCTTGTGAAGGTGGTTCCACGAGTGAATAGCTGTTCAAGTAGACATTTCTGTGGGAAGGGGATCACTAATGAATCTCACTTTCCAGCTATGTGCCTCTGCTTCTCCTCTCTGCTTGCTTCTGGTGTGGCCATATGGCCATCAATCATAAGACAGTGGTCAAACACATTCAGGACTTCTGGATGGTTCTTGTAATTTTTTTTTTTTGATGGAGGTACTAGAGTTTGAACTCAGGGTCTTACACTTGCTTGGTAGGTGCTCTACCACTTGAGCCATTCCTCCAGCCCTGGATGGTTCTTATATGTTGATTTAGTAGATCCTCATACCCAGATCCTCATACCTACCTCCCCATCTGGTAGCCTGTAAAACTTAATTAATCCACTTAAGGAGTGCTTGGAGCCCTCATAGGATTCCAAAGGTCAGATGGCTGGAGCCTCAACTGTACCACCCACAGTGCCTTTTTAACTCATGTAGCTCAGGCTCCTTTAGTGAAAGGAGTGGGGCCCAGGGAACAGCAACAAAAAAAGAAAGGGTAGCAGAGTGAGGGTGGGGACATGAAGCTATCTCTGGGGAGGAAGACTGACCACAGGATGCTGTTGGTTATCAAAGTTCAAGGTCATAGAGTGTTACCTTTGTCTCTCTCCTTGAAAAAGAAATCAGTCGTCCTCCAAGGTATTGTCCACACAGAGCTAAATATCTATAGGAAATAAAACTGGGGCAGCATTTATGCTGAGTGACATCCTTCACGGGGATGGGGCTTTCTAAGTGAAAAAGAGCAAATCTCTAAAACAATACTCCTGGAAATGTACAACCACCCTCCCACCTCAGCTCTCCCCCAGGTGGACAGGGCAGGGCTGCAGGACTAGCTTGACAGCTTTTGTTAACCACTTTATTTTCTCACCTAGCAAAAATGACACAGTCACTCTCTTGTTGGAACATTCCCTGACTCCCTGCTACTCCCAGAATAAAGCCTAGATCTTGGCTGGACACACAGCATCCCTAACTCCCTCTCCTGAACTTCTGCCCTTCTTTGGCTCACATGGTATTGTCTGTTGGCATGTCCTTTCTGTCTCCTTCTCCTGTAGACATTCCCTGAACCTTTGTGTACCTTTTCATGGTGTATCTCAGGTCACCTCCTCCAGGAAGTCTTCCTGACCCTTGATCCAGAATTGGATGCAACTTGTCTGTATTTTTCTAGTAACCCATCTTTTTTTGTTGTTACAAAAAATTTCAAAACACATATTGTAGCTGAATGAACTTGGTTATGGTCACCTCCTTTCAGCGACTGTCAACATTTATCTGTAAACTTATAAAACATGTTCTCTCGCAATTTATCTAGGGTGTGTTCACATCTCTGACTCTACCTTTAGCCTGCAAACTTCATTCATTCATTCATTGCTGGGCACTGGAATTTCTTGACCACCTAGTTCCTGAAGATACAGTACTAAATCCTAAAGACCCAGATGGGGATGGTAAAACCAGACAGCAAAATCTGTCCACTCTAGTCTACTCCATCCCCTCCCATCTCATTCCATCCAGTGGGAGAGAGAGACCACAAATAAGTGAACACATCATGTCACAGCATGACGAGCCGACAAGAGTGAGTGACTGATCACCTCTGCACACCCGGTGTCTAACACCAAGTCCCACCCAGCAACGGCTCAACTGGTGTCCGTTGTACTCAGTGCTCCAATTGCAGGTCCCACCGCCACACCTGGGGTTCTGTGGTCACTATGTGGACAGTCCTTTGCTTTCTGGCTCACTGGAGGGGACCAGATGACTGATGGGGGTTCACCTCTCGGCCTCTCTGCTCAGGACTGCCGACACCTCCTTCCATACTGTACTCTAAGGATGGCATTTCAAATGTGTGAACATCTGGCTCACAAAAGCTGAAGAGCCAGGAGTGAGTTTACAAATGCTTTGTGTCTGGGTTCTTTCTTGATTGCTCTAAGGAGCGATAATGTCAAGGAAAAGAAATAACACAAAACAAACAAAATATAAGAGCCTGGTCCCAGCCCTCGGGGTAGAGTTTGGAGGAGCTGGTGAGTGTGTGCATTTATGTGACTCCTGTTGAACAGGTGTGTTTACTTGAGGGTTTTTTTTTTTGCGGAGAGAGGGTGTTGCTAAGTTTAAATTCAGGGCGTAATATTTGCTAGGCAAGCACTTTACCATTTGAGCTATGCCCCCAGCCCTTTTTTGCTTTAGTTATTTTTCATGTAGGGTGTCACATTTTTCCCCATGGTGGGCCTCAAACCATGATCCTCCTACCTATTCCTCCTGTGTAGTTGGGATCACAGGTGTATGTCACCATGCCAAGCTTATTGGTCGAGGTGGGGGTATTGGTAAGTTTTTGTTCAGGCTATCATGAAAGGCAATCCTTCAAATCTCTGCCTCCTGAGTAGCTGGGATTACAGATGTGAGCCACCACACCCAGCCATACTTTGGAGGTCTTTATAGAACACCTAGGAGACTCTCAGCCCTGGAAGTAGAAACCAGGAGGCTGAGTACCTGGTTTGTAGGGAAGTTCTGAGGGCAGTCCTGTCCTGGAGGAGGGTGGGGAAGGGAACTTTAACATATTTAAGGACTTCCAGGAGACCCCAGAGGCCAACTCTAGAAAGCAATGCCCGGAGGGCAGTGTTTACCAGGGACTAGAATGGTACCTGACAACAGTAGCTGTTGGATTCCATTACGGAATTCCCTACATTCTGATAACACAGAAATCAGAGCTGAAAAGCTACCTCTGAATCACTCCTCCCCAGTACTGGGGTTGAATTCAGGGCCTTACAAATCCTCTACCACTTGAGCCACACTTCCAGCCCTGTCTTTTTTACTTTGGTTTTGAGATAGGGTCTATGTCCAGGCTGACCTTGAACTCTTTATTCCCTTGCCTGCATCTTCTAGCTGGCCAGGGTGACAGGCATGCCCCACCACACCCGACTCTGCCTCCGAATCTTATCCACCTCATTTATGTATCTCAAGCTTTTCTTCATTATCATTTCCCTAAGGAATCTTGCAGACAAATCCCCGTGATGTTAATCCCACAGATAGACTGTACATCTGCTTATGTATGGGAAACCCGTACTTAATATATGAGCAGTATTTTTTGTTTCTCCATGAATCAGTGTTTGTCCTCTTAAGGACAACAGTGATCCGGCTGCAAGTGCAGGGATTCAGGGCACACTCACCAAGAACCAATTGCTGGGTTGAGCGTTTGCCCTACTTTGTCTTGTTCCATCCTTGTGACAGTCTTACAGCGCATCATCTATCCTATTGCAAGGATGGGACTGAAGTTCAGAGAGGTTAAAGACTTGTTGTATGTCACCTGGCTCGTCAGTAGCAGTTTAAACACTGGTCTGTGAGACTTTACAGTTACTGCTGCTCTGCTTCCCTACACAGAGAGCTTAAGTCACAAGTTCAGTCTGCTCTGTGCAGAAGGTGACTTAGAGTTTTAATTCTTAAGTTACCTCTTCTGATTCCACTGTGCTGCCTTGATACTCTATGGATATCAAATCAGTGTTTTGGGGTGTCTCACAAAGGAAAGAAAAAGAAAAGAGGGCAGCACCAGGAAAAGGTGCCTGCTGGGTTGTTTGGGACACTCAGGTCTAAGCAGGAACATGAAAGTGTGGCTAAACTAACTTGGAAATTGATTCTCTGGTCTGTCCCCTGCTGGCCTGGTTTGTTTTGAGATCAGGATGAAGTCACACAGTCTTTGGTGTAAGGTAGGATTGCCCAACAGAAATATAATTCGAGCCTCAAAGGCAAGCCACAAGGGTAATTTCACACTGTGTAGTAGCTATGTGAAGAAAATCAAAACAAGCCAGGTGCAGTGGCTCACACCTGTAATCCTAGCTACTCAAGAGGCAGAGATCAGGAGGGTTGCAGTTTGAAGCCAGCCCAGGCAAATAGTGAGACCCTATCATGAAAAACCCTTTACAAAAAAGGTCTGGTGGAGTGGCTCAAGGTGTAGACCCTGAGTTCAAGCCCCAGCACAGTTAAAAAAAAAAAAGAAAGCAAGCAGGCAAGAAAGAAAAAAGTCAAAACAACGAGTCAGGCACTGTGTGACCATACAGCACACAAACACATGAGGTTGGTTCTCAGTACAGAAGGGGGCCTCTAGGTTTCCATGACTGACTGGGCCGGGGTGCAGGATTACAGCAGCAGCAAATACAATTGCAGTGACAGCAGAAGCCAGGCAGCAAACCCTGGTCACTTACGTTGGACCAAACCCTATTCTAAAGTCTTTACATACACTGACATTTTCAGAATGTCCAGAATAGAAATGTTATTACCCACTCTCACAAAAGAAAAAAAGAGTGAAGAGAAGGAGGAGGAGGAGAAGAGGAGAGGAGAGAAGAAAGAACAGAGAGAGGTTAAGTGACTTGCCCAACTTCACAAAACTCTTAAGTCACTAAGCCAAGATACAAACCCAAACTGCCTCTAGCTTGTAACCTTGACTCGAAGCGAAGGGTCAGAGTCAAACTCAAGCGCTAAGTGCTTCTTGCAGAGGTGCCTGACTGTTGATTATCTTTAGTGGAAGGACAGCATAGGTTTGGACTTGGACTTGAATCTGGGTCTGCCTCTATTTTCTCAACTGAGCAATGGGTACATTAGTCTTCTCCCAGGCTCACGCTGCCCTGAGGTTTAAATGAGATAATCTAGGCCTTGAGCTGGTGGCTCAAGCTTGTAATCCTATCTATTCAGAAGGCAAAGATCAGGAGGATCATGGTTCGAAGCCAGCCTGGACAAATAGTTCACAAGACCCTTTCTGGAAGAAACAGAAAAGAGCTGGTGGAGTGGCTCAAGATGTAGGTCCTGAGTTCAAGCCCCAGCACACCCCCCCTCCACACACACACGAAAAGGGAAATAATCTGTGTACAGAGGTGGGCAGAGCACACAGCACCTAGAGGATGTTCAAAATTTTTTTTAATTTACAGGAAAGTTACAAGGATAGTTCAACAACTACTGGCAATTCCAGCAACACCGAGTGTTGACACTCAGCCACATTCCTTCTCTCTGTCTCTGCCTCCTTCTGTTCCACCTATCTTCTGAATTACTTGAGAGCTAGGCACTGCCATTGGGATATTTTACCACTTCATCCTTCAGGGTGAACCTTCTAAGAATAAGGAAGAAAGTATCTGATCTACAAAGTATTTCACCCTCAGGAAATGTATCATTGAGAAAAAAAACTATGATCTAATATAGTCTATGTTAGTATTCCCCCACTTGTCTCCAAAACATCTTTTGTGGCTATTTTTTTGTTTTGTTTTTTTGGTTCCCAGGATCCAGCTCTGCCCCAGGATCACACATTGCTTTTGGTTCTGTGGCTGTTTAATTTCATTTAACCAGGAACTATTTCTCAGCCATTTTGCCTTTGAAGACATTAATATTTTAAGATCCCAGATCAGAGCTGAGGGTGGGGCTCAAGTGGTAGAGCATCTGCCTAGCCAGCACAAGGCCCTGAGTTCAAATCCCAGTACCACAAGAGAGAACAGAGCAGTTACTCTGCATATTTTTTGTCTTAACCCATTTTTTTCTTTACTCCTCTGCAAAATAAACTGAAGCTCAGAGGCAGATGTAGAGAAAGAGGTCTAAAGGAAATATAAGACCATAGGACCGGGCACCAGTGCTCATGCCTATAATCTTAACTGCTCAGTAGGCAGATCAGGAGGATCAGGGTTCAAAGCCAGCGCAAATAGTTCATGAGAACCTATTTCAAAACAAAACAAAACAAAACCCTTCACAAAAAAGGATTGAAGGTGTAGAGTGGCTCAAGGTGTAGGCCCTGAGTTCAAACCAGTACTGCAAAAAACAAAACCAAACAACAACAAACCCAAAGGGCCCTGGCATTTGGGGGCATGCCGAGGAGGATGTACAGTGCTAACCTTAGGTGGAAGTTAAGGATTTCCTGAAAGTAATGAGAGAGGAAGTTTAAAGATGGTTACAGCTCTGACAGGGGACAAAGGGGGCCATAAGAGACATAGGCCAGGGCAGGGGAAAGAGGAAGGCATCGTAGACGAAATGCAAAGGGTAGAGAAACCTGAGTGAGGGCCTGCATGGGAACTGTTAGGATCATAATTGGAGTAAAAACTTCCTGAGGTCGGAGCTGCATCTTGGTTCTGTCCTCTCTCCTGGGATGCCCGGCCAGTGCCCAGAGCACAGTTATTCAGCCAGAGCAGCTGGCTGCCAAGTCTCCCGAGTACTCAAGGGACAGGCCAAGCACAAAGGATTCCCTTCCAGGGTGACTTGGCCGCCAGCTCACACACACTGACCACAGAATTTTAACGGGCAAGCGGCCAGCATTCTCATGTCTTGCCTTGCAAATGGAATTTCATTTTAAAATTGCTTCCTTCTGGCTGTCTCTTGGGGCCTAGGCTGATTCTGAGAAAAATTCAAGATGAACTTCTAATTGACCACAAGAGGTGCAGGAAGCTGTGATCCAAAGTGGCCTTACTCCGGCTTTTGGCATGAAGGAGCCTTCCAGGTCATCAACTGCAAACGCTTCTATCTAGTGTAGATGAGGAAGCAAAATACCACTGACAGCAGCCCCAGCCCCTGTTCCTCCTGGTTTCAAAAAGAAAGGGTTTGAACATGCTCTTTCAGCCTTGAGATGGGAGGAAAGGGTTTATTTTGGGGCTTGAGTGAAAAATGCCTCTCCAAGGTGACCCTCACTTCATTTCCTGGAACCCGATACATGCAAACCTCTTGAACAAATTCCTTATCTATCTTTATGTACATTTTTTGTTCCCACTTTAAGGGGCTCAACCTGCTGTGTGCTCTCCACAAAGCAACCATCAGTCATGTATACCTGTGTCCTTCACACAGAAAGCCACACACGATGTGCCTATACACATGTACCTAGTGCACACACACACACACACACACACACTGGCACATCCCAACATCACATTGAGACACACCTCTACACACCAGCACACGCACCTGCACTCACGTGCCTGGTAGTGTGGGTCCTGCAGCCAGCCCGACTGTCCTGCTTAGAACACCTCCTCTATGTCATTCTCCAGCCTCGCAGGGACACAGCTGCCTGGACTTGTCCTCAGAGGTGCCCTGGTACCAGCTCCCCACCTCTGGAGGGGGCTCCGGACTTCCAGGCAGTCCTCAGGTACAGGAGGGGGAAAAAGGGCCCCTGGGAAGCCACGCTGCTTTGGGGAAAGATGCATTCAGCAGTTCCCCAGCAAGTGTGTGAGGGAGAGGGATGCAGAAGATGATGGAGGAGAGGCTGAAGGTGGATTCAGAAAGCAGGGTTTGGGGAGTGAAATGGAAAGAGAAAGATTCAAAAGGAAACAAAGAGAAGCAGACAGAAAAGAAATAAACACAGAGAGAAACTAGAGCATAGGTTTTTTAAAAAGATGTTTTAAGCCCACCTCATCTTGAACCTACTGAAATTGGCTCCCCTCACCACACACTTTTTCCCCCTTCCAGGGCCTCCTCTAGGTTTTTTTCCTTAGCAGGCTCTGGTGCAGAAAGGCAACACTTCAGATTCCCAAATGGCTCCCTAGGACTCCGGCAAGTGGCTCAGCAGATTCGGTCAGAGCCAGGCGGGGGCTCTGAGTGGCACCCAGCCATCTCTACCCTCCAGAGCCAAAGGGCTGCTCTGGCTCTATGGCCTCCCTAAAATCCCTCCCGGGGGTGGAAGATGACCTTAGGGGATCAATTACCTCCCCCACCACACCCTTATAGCCTAAGCTGGGGGCAATGCCTGTCCACCAGGGTTCAGAAGAGGAAGTGTGGATGACTGCAGGATAGGGAGGAGTGGGGGGTGGCACAGCTTTTGGTCATGTGCTGCTCATCAGTTGCCATGGTGACAGCAAGGCGGTGGGGGCACCCAGACAGGAGGCTGTTGGTTTTAAATCACTGCAACAGCGCTTCAGCTGGGCAATTATGCCGTTGCCCTGGCAACCAATGGATCAACTCGCAGAGGAAATCTATAATTATTACAAACCAGATACCGGCGTGCTCAGCGCAGCAATCAGCACGTAAGGGCAATTTAACCTGAACCCTGGGAGGGAGAAGCGTTAACCTCTGGACCCCAAATCTGGGGAGAATGGGCCAGAGGAGACTCTGCAAGGAAGAACTGTTGATGTTATGCATCAGGAACCTGGAAGGATCTCTTGGCCAAGTGACAAATAAGTATTAGGTGAAGTCACATGAAATTGCTGATATTACCGTTGAAAATATTTCTAATTACAGTAAAGTTGCAAGACATTTTACAGTGAGAACTTGAAAACCCGTGACATAACGTCTACTGTGACATTACCATGCTTGCTTTCTCACTGTCCTCCCTCTGCCCAGCCATTAATTAATCCTTTCTTGTTTTTTTGCAATTTAAAGTAAAAGCAAATGGAAGGCATCCGTACCTTTCCCCTAAAATACTTCAGCCTGAATAAAATCAAGGATTTAGTCATTTTCTTTTTCTTTTTTTTTTTTTTTGCCAGTACTGGGCTTGAACACAGGACTTTGGCCACTTGAGCCACTCTACCAGCCCAGATTAGATCATTTTCAAACAACAAAAATAGCAATTTCCTATGGTTTGATCTAAATAGAATAAAATCTAGGCTTCTGTCAGTCTGTCATTCATACGTCTACTCTTTTCTCCCTCAATTCCTGCGTTCACCCATCCATCTAACCACCCATCCCTCTCTCCACACATCCATCTTCTCAACATCCATCCTTCCACTCCTCCATCCATCCATGCACTCTTCCATCCATCTGTCCATCCATCCATGCACACTCATGGTTTCCAAAAATCAGTCACCATACCCAAATCTTCCTCTCTGGCCCAGCAGAATCCTTCAACAGGATGTCTTGCTTATCAAGCTCATGTGTTCTCACTGTCTTCCCTTCACTACGCCTATCCATTTCTTCATGTTCAACTTCTCAGTATACCCAAGCACCATGTACCCACTTGTCCAAGCCAGAACCTTGAGGAATCCTTGATTCCTCCCTCCATTCCTTCACCCACCACCACAATGGAGACTTGACTCCCACACTAGCTTGGGGCTCCATTCTCCTTCTGCTTCTCTTGTCCAGCTTCAGGCACCTGTCATCTCTTAGCTGGATACTTGCCCCAGCCTCCTGATGGTGTCCCAGCTGCCATTTTAAGCCCTCTGCTTTCTCCACACTGACTTCCTATCATGCCATATCTGGCCATGCTGGTGCTATGGGGGAGTTGGCCAGTAGGAGGGCAAATTTATGCAAATGTTTTAGAGAGCAATTTATCCAAATCTCTAAGATTTTAAACGCACCACTTTCCTCCAGCATAATTCTACTTAAAAGGATTTGTTTCATTGATAACAACTGAAAGTAAACTAAATATCCATCAGTAGGAAGTTGTTTAATAAATTTTGGTACACCTATAATATAGAATTACATGCATCTAATCAAAAGAATGAGGTAGTGCTTTTGTTCATCATTTCTTTTTTTGGTACTGGTGATCGAACCTAGGGCCTTACCCATGCTATACCACTGAGCTACAACCCAGCCCAGTAGTGCTGTATGTACCGATATGGGAAAGTATTTCAAATATTAAGTTAAAACAAGTTGCAGCCGGGTGTGGTGGTACACGCCTGTAATCCAAGCTATTCAGGAGGTGGAGGCAGGAGGATCTTTGAGTTTGAGGCCAAGTCTGGGCAAAGTTAGCAAGATCTTATCTGAAAAACAAATAAACAAACAAAAGCCAAAAGGCCTGGAGCTGAGGCATAGCTCAAGTGATAGAGTGCTTGCCCAGCAAGTGCAAATTCCTAGGTTCAATCCCCAGGACCACGTCCCTCCAAGAAAAAATGAGTTGTGAGTGAGCACATGTGGTATAACATCTCCCATGGCCCCAGCACCAACTTATACTTGGGTATTACACTGGCTTGAGATATAAGTAGATACAATATGTCTAGGTGTCAACACAAGTTCTCCACCAGACAGGGAAGCAGAAGGGAGGCTCAGGAACCCTGTTCCCACCCTGCAAGTCTCCCTAGATGATAACGCTCTCTGCCTGCACCATCAGGAAGTCAGCGCTGCAGGCTGTCAGGCTGTACTGTGTTTGGTCTTCTCTCTTGTTCTGGGAACCACTGTTCCCACTGTGTGGGATCCACTGTGTGGATCCATGGAGGCCAGTTATGCAAATAAACATGCGAAGGAGGCTTGGCTAGTTCCCGTCAAGACCTCAAAGTGTCCCCGAGCCTCAGTACCCCTTCTCTATAAGGAGTTGCCCATAACTCCTAGTTTTGTTCTGAAGAGCTAATGCATCTTTGGAGTGGAAACAGCACAAAAAAGTATTTGGGGTTTAAGAGGCTCTTTTGAGAGAGTCTCTTTAAGTAGGTCAGGCTGGCTTTGAACTCATGACTCTCTTGCCTTTGCCTGTCAAGTGCTGGGATTATAGCTGTGTGCCAATACAACTGGTGCAAATGTCCGTCTTGCTAAACAAATGCAAGTTACTGTTTTTCATTTACCTTCAGGATTTACTTAACCCACTTCTGAACACTAAACACACCTAATGTAAGGTATAACCTTTCTTTGTGTCCGTGCGTCTACTTTGTGCCTAAGACTGAGCTAAGCACATTACATATATGATCTTATTTAAGCTTCCAAACAACGCTTTTGTGGTAGGGGTTTTTGCTCCCATTTTGCAGAAGTGAGCAGAGGTGCACTGAGGTTGGGGACTTCGCCACCAGGGAGTGGTGCTGCCCAGGTCAGCCTCTAAATCCTCCTGATGCAAAGTTTCTCATCTTTCTCATTGCTTAATCATTCCTACTGCTTAAATCATACCTTTGAACCAGTTCTGTTAAGAGAAATATAAATGTGAGTGTCATGTGCATTTCAATTTTTCTAGTAGTCACAGCAGAAAAGACACAGATGAGATTAACGTTCGTGGTATATTCTGTTTATCCCCAAGTCTAGAATCTGAGTTCAACACCCAGCACCACTTAAAAATGAAGCAAAACAAAAAACATAATTAATTAAACAAACATTTATATTCTTTTGTGGCAAACTTAGTCCTTACCATCAGGTATATATTTATGCTTACACCATAACTCGATTCAGACTGGTCACATTTCCGGTGCCCTATGGCTGTATGTGTCACTGGGGAAAGTAGCTTAGGAGAACTGATATTTACCTGGCATGAGTCTAACCCTCGAACAAGGATACCGACCACCATTTATTGAACACCGGTATTTATTCTCACGATCCTGGGAAACAGGAGCTCTTCCAAGCTAGGGAAGAGAAACGCGAGGCTCCGGTGGTGTACGAAGATGTCTAACTTCCTACACGTAACATGAGGAACTGGAGCTTGAACCTAAATTCATTCAAAAACCTGGCCTCTTGGGGTGTTGCCAACTAATGCTGAACGCACTATTACTGCATGTTGGTCACATGTCTGCAAAAATTAAACTGGAAAGAGAATTTGATTTGTAGCACTTAATTTTAAACATGAGATTAACCAATAGGTAAGTTTGTTTAACCATTTGTTAAAAGTATCCAAGTAACTCCGAACTTCTTACCAGTGTGAGGCCTTAAGAACTGAGTAGTAAACCAGAAAATGTGTTTTCCCACCAGTGAGCCTTCTTGTCTCAGTGGATCTTGAGCTGGAGCGGAGGTCAAGTTCAAGTTTCTCCCCTCAGAGCAGCTGCCGGTGGGAACACAATGCTGGTTTCATTCTTTCATGGGATCACATCCTGGGAAGGCTAACGGGCTCCAGCTCCTTGCTCAGGCCAGGCTGACCCCTCATTTAAATTAGGATGTTAGTACTGACTACATTTCACAGTGATGGTTTTATGGTCCCTCCTGGCTCCATTCTGGATCCATTCAAGGCCTGGGCAATACAAGACCTGGGGCGGCCACCACTCCTAACTCCTGGCTAGGATGCTTAGGATGCTTGGGAATTAAGTCCCGCAGTGTGGCTGCTGCTTTAGGAATGTAGGCTGTCCTCCTGCATCTTGCAAACCAGCATAGAAGAAAACCAGTTTCGCTCTGACTTTTTTTTTGCAGTGCTGGGGTTTGAACTCAGGGCCTTCACCATGAGCTACTCCACCAGCCCTATTTTTGTGAAGGTTTTTTTTTTCGAGATAGGGTCTCATGAACTATTTGCCCGGGCTGGCTTCAAACCATGATCCTCCTGATCTTTGCCTTCTGAGTAGCTAGGATTACCAGTGTGAGCCATGGATGCCCAGCTAGCTCTGACTTCTTGAACAAAACCAGAATTACCTGCTCATCAGAACTTAAATTTGCCTCTAAAATGTCTTTAATTTATCTGCTTGCCTCTCCCCATTTCTGTTACTCCTCCAGATTCCATGGTCATTGGTCATCACTCACCAGGAAGAAGGACATCCTAAGCCCGTCACTCCTCATCAAAGCTGACCCCCAGTCTTTCAGGAGGCCTCTGCCTAAGCCACCACCACCTACCTCTCCCTGCTAATTCATGTCACACCAGTCTGTGCTTTCTAGTCTCTGATTCCTGGAGGACTCAGAGCTCTGTGGCCTCAGGACTTTTGCACTGGCCACTCTTGCTGTTTGGACTCCTTCCCTCATTCTTCCTTGGCCAACTTCTTATGCACCATTCAGGTCTCAGCTATTTCACGTCATTTCTTCAGAGAAGTCATTTTTAACCTCATGGAAAGATGAATTCCATATTTCTGTAATTTCCATATTCTGTAAGTTCTTATAGCACCCTGTGTAAGTAACTGCCTTGTCATGTGTCACGGTTTGTACTTGCACGGTTATTTTCATGAGTATCTTGAACGCAAGCCTTCCGTGGTAGCCTAACTGTTTTCCAGAGATGGAGTCCGTAGTGCTGGGCACACACAATGGGCACATTCAGTATTTGTTGAGTGAATTCTTATTATTCCCATTTTCCAGATGAGGGAGATGAAGGTGCAGCAGAAACATAACTTCTGCAAATGACTTAACCAGGGGTCATTTGCAAGTGCAAAGTCCTCGCTCCAGGGCATAGAAACTACTGAGAATCCTGGGCAAACGGCTAGTGTTTGGCTACACACGAGATAGCATCCCCTGCCTTCTCTCTTAACTGCCTTGTTAAACTGAGGGTGTGTGGGGGAGGTATGGAGTCAGCCAACCAGGTGCCCACCCAGGAGTTATGCTGCCTGCATGACTCAGCTTTGAGAGTCCGGACTGGCAGAGTGGCTCCAGTAGTAGAGCGCCCTGGCAAGCATGAGGCCCTGAGTTCAAACCCCAGTATTACCAAAAAAAAAAAATTTAATTATTCAGGTTCCAGAGTCGATCATCACCCAGGCTCCTTGTCCAAACAGACACTGCCTGAGCCTAACCCTTTTGCAAAACAGTGGAGCCACAAGGGTAAAGAGGTATTAAATGTTTTGACCTTAAGCAATCCCACCACTGGGAACCTAGCTCATGCAAATGACACTAAATAAAGGAATAGTTCCATGGTCAGAGATGTCTAGGATGGTATAATTTATAAGAGCAGACATGTCAACAACTAAAACCAGAGGACAGCTCAAGTAATTGTCAGATGAAAGTTTGATTACACTGACACTTACTATGGAGAAAGACAGAAAAATGTAGTAAGAGAGAAAAAAACCAGTAAGTTTTATATGCTGTCTGGCTATAATTTTGAAGAGGCACAAAAACAGAACCAAAAACCAATACATGATAAAGGGAGGCTGGAAAGAAATCTAATTTTTGTTTGACGCTGTTTTTTGGTTTTGGCAGTACTGGGGTTTGAACTCAGGGCCTCCTGCTTGCTGGGCAGGTGCTCTTACATCTTGAGCCACTCCACCAGCCCTGTTTTGCATTGGGTATTTTCAAGATAGGGTCTCGCAAACTATTTGCCTGGGTGACTTAACTGTGATCCTCCTGATCTCTGCCTCTTGAGTAGCTAGGGTGACAGGCAGGAGCCACTGGTGCCTGGTAAAATATGAATGTCAGTATATTAAGCAAGTGTTATGCAACCTTGCTGTAATCTACTGTTAATTCCAGACTTTTTGGGTTGCTTTTGGGGGAATTTCTATGTAAATGTGATGTCATCAGTAAGCAAAGACAGTTTATTTGTTCCTTCTTCATCTCAGTTCCTTTCACTACTTGTTCTCTTATGTTTTTTTCTACATATGTTAGTATGATCTTAGGAGTTTTGTTCATTAGCTTGTTACTATTTTGGCAGCACTGGGGTTTGAACTCAGGGCTTCATGCTTGCTAGGCAGGCGCTCTACCACTTGAGCCACTTGGCCAGCCCTGCTTAATGCTGTTTGATCTTGGATAGGAGGCTATGGAATGGCAGACTACTTTTTCGTTTCTGATTCTTTGTTAATGACCTATATGATGCATTTTATCAAGTGTTTAGGAAATGGAGTCTCTCTCCAGCTTTCTCAAACAATTTACAGAAAGGAACTGTAACAGAGCACAAGAGAAGCTCGAGTGGCTGGCAGCCAGATGTGCAGACATTTAATTATAGGGAAACAACTACTGAAAACTTGACGGGGCGTTAACAGAGAACCTTGGAGGCAATGGAACATTGATCCATATTCAGTTTGTCTCTGAAGGTGTGGAAAGAGGAGATGAGCCTCCAAATGGACTATAAAAAAGGACATTAGTTTTCTGGCACAGAACCAGGTCAAATAGTGGCTTCTAATCCCCAGGTGGAAAGACTTAAAGTTGAAAGTAGGTCAGCACAAGTGGGAGGTTAAGTGCATTTGTAGTACAGAAGGAAACTTCTCGAGCCATCCCCAAACAGTGAAGGACAGGAAAGCCCGGAGTGAAGCAGTTTAGAACTCCTAGAAGACCAGGAACGAAGATGTTCTTGGGGCCAGGCTGCTGTGAGGTTCAATTCCAGACTAGGTATTGAAATCACCACCATTAGCTTGGCTTTGTTAATAAAGTTTTATTGTAACTCAGCTATGGTCATTTATTTATGGCTGCTTTTGTGCTATGATAGCAGAGTTCAGTAGTTGGGAGAGAAACTGGGCAACCCCCAAGGCTGAAAGTATTTAGCATCTGGCCCTGTGGACCTGGTGTAGGCATGCCAAGCTTTCAAGTGGTGGTTTCTCCTAGCTTCCTAATGACAAATGGCTCTAAGGATGGAGCTCAGTGGTAGACCACTTGCTGGGTTCAATCCCAGGCACTGCAAAAAACAAACCCAGAAAGACCTTTCCTTGAAGTTACCTTTTTTTTTTTAATGCAATAAATTGTAGTGCAAACATTAATACCACTATTGTATCTAAAAAGTCAATATCGTTTTGCTACAAATAGATGGTACCAGTAAAACCACATGATGACTCTACCTGAATGCTGGTGCCTGTGCAATGCCCTCTGAGCCACTCCAGAGGTGCCCTCCCATGCCTCTGACCTAATCCTAAGGCTTGACCTTAAAATGTGCTCCAGGGGCCGTCTCCATCTCCACCTTCACCCCTCAGTCCCAGGCTTCCCGCTGTGGCCCCATCACCTTCAACCTGTGCCTCTCATTTGCCTGCGGTATGTATGCAATCAACACAGGGGCCAGAGAGGTCTCGTGCAAAGGTTAGGTTGAATCACATCAAAGTCCTTCAATGGTCCCCATCCCAGAGTGAAAGCCAATATCACCACAGTAGCCTATAGGATGTCCTGCATGACCCTCCTTCTCACCCTCTACTTCTCTCTCTCTTCTCCCTGCCTGTCCTGCTCTAGTCTGTTCCAGCCACAGCACCGCATTGCTGTTCCTCAAACATGCCAGGTGAAGCTGACCCCAAAGCCTTGCTTTTGCCTGAAAAGCTTGTGCCTAGACACCAAGTGGCCCCTCCTGTCTTGTTTGATTTTCTTTCTTCCTTCCCTCCTCCTTCTTTCCTTCTCATTTTGTTTTTTTTTTTTTTTTCAGGCAGGGTCTCATTTACAGCCCTGGCAAGCCTCAAACTTGTGATCCTTCTGCCTCAGCTTCCTGAGTGCTGGGATTACAGATGTGCACCACCATGCCCAGATCTGCTGTCTGATTTTTATTTGCACACTGCTCCCTGTCCCCTCTGCCTCCCCAGCTTAGCATATGTCACCTGCTTTAGCTATGTCTCCCCACTCCTCAGAAGAACATGAACTCAGAATGTGGCAGTAGGCTTTCCTATCTATAGCAGTCCTCACTTATCTAAGGTTTCAGTTATCTGAAGTCAACTGCAATCCACATCAACTGGAGTACTCCAGAAATAAAGAACTCGTAAGTTTTAAATTACACAGTGTTCTGAACACTGGGATGAAATCTTGCACTGTTCCATTGTGTCCCACCCAGACAAGAATCATCGCTTTGTCCAGCTGGACATGTTAACCACCCATTAGTCACTTAGCTCTCTCAGTTATCAGATAGATAGTTGCAATGTCACAGCGCCTGTATCCAAGTAACCCTTACTTTACATGCAAGAGCAGTGATGGGAATGGAGCACCAGGGCATGAAACATGAGCAACAGGTCAACTCTGCTACTGTGTGGCAATGTCTCCGGGCATCCTGGAAAAACATGGTGTACGCAGGATTTAGCATTGTCTGCAGTTTTGTGCATCCCCTGCAGACCAGGGGGTGGGGGTGCAAATGCATTTTGATCACCTTGATACAGTGAATATAGTGCTTTCGTTTTTAAAAGGGGAAACTGAGGCACAGAGAAGCAAAGTCACCTGTCCAGACTCACTCTGGATTCCAAGCCTTCTAACCACAGGTCTGTCCTTTCTTCTTAAGAGCACAGGTGGGGTTCAGCCCCACTGGGGACTGTCCCAGAGCCCGTGGGCTTCTGCCCCCACACATGTGGCCTTATCTTACACAGCCTGGGCCTGGTAAATAGTGAGGCTCTGCAAGGGTGAGCACTTCTGCTGTGAGCACTCATGCATTCTCTCAGACTGCCTTTGTCTTGCCCTGCTTGTTTCCTCCACAGCTCTGACTGTGGCTCTTATCCAATGAACTCATCATGGGGTTTCACAAATGGTGCAGAGGAAGAGGCCCCAAACTACAGCATCTGCTGAGTGACTTCACCCATAGGGAGCTCAGCCACGCACAGCTCCTCTCTGGGGCTGGATATCCAATTGCTGTTACCCATCAGGACATGAGGGAGCTTTTTGGAAACAGACCTATAACTTGGTCTGGGTGCTGGTCACATGGCTTACAGGAGAATGTTCTCGATGGTGTGCATTCAAGTTGGATGCAATTTGCAGTATTAACTTAATCATTCATTTTGAAAAAGGGAAAAGGAAAGCCCACTCTCCTTTCCTCAAAATGAATTTCATAATTTAACTAATGGCTCTTCTCTAAGTACTTGTAAGGTACAAGGGCAAGAAAATACTCATGTCTGTACTCCCCGCACCTGGCATGGTACCTGAGCATCTAGAAGTATTCACTTTAGCCAGGTGCCAGTGGCTCATGCTTGTAATCCTAGCTACTCAGGAGGATTGCAGTTTGAATCCAGCCCAGGCAAATAGTTTGCCAGACCCCATCTTGAAAAAAATCGTTCACAAAAAATGGGCTGGTGGAGTGGTTCAAGGTGTAGGCCCTGAGTTCAAGCCCTGGTATCAATAAAAAAAAAAAGAAATTTTCACTGAAAGAATAAATGAATGATCAGTATTCAGCATGACAGAATGCATGTCCCAAAGATGGTGGCAACAGTATTTCTTCTCCCCCCTCTCTTCCCTCTGTGACCCTGTCTCTTTCCATCAGGAGGAGGCATCTATCTCTCGACCTACTGGATCTGCAGAGGCTCTGTCATCACTTGGGCCACCACTATGTGGCACTCTGGAAAATACTTTGGCAGTTCCCAAGAAGTTGGAGATAAGAGTTACCATGGGACTCAGCAATTCCACTCTTAAGTGCCTGTCCCAAGGGATTCAAACACTTACTCGAATGTTCACATTTACAACATCATTTGCAATAGCCAAAACATGGTGGCAAACTCAAGAGGCCATCCATGTGTGAATGGAGAAAACAAATGTGATCTTTAGGTACAATGGAATGTCATTCAGCCTCAAAAAGAAATAAAATATTATTTTGGTGGTACTGGGGTTTGAACTAAAAAGAAACAAATTCTGATCCATGCTACAACATGGATCGTGGGGTCATGGGTGACATGACGCAAAATGAAACGAGCAACACACAAAAGGACAAATATTGTATAATTCCACTTACATGAACAGACACATCTGTAGAGACAGAATAGAAGTTACCTGAAGTTGCTGGCAGGGGTAGGGAAAGGGGAGTAATTGCTGAATGGCTGCAGAGTTTCTGTCTGGGGTGATGAAAAGCTTTGGAAATACATGGGGACAATGGTTATACACCAGTGTGAATGCAACTAATGCTCAGTGTACAAATTAAAACAACAAATTTGATATAATATATACTTTACCACGACTTTAAAAATAATGTAAAACTCTAAGAATCATTGAATGGCTGAATTTAATGACTTGAACTTTAAACAGGCAAATTACTTAAGTGCATGAGTTATATCTTAATACAGATGTTAACAAAACCAATATGGTGGAAGTGATGTCCTGCCAGCTCCCAACACAGTCTTGAATAGCACTGGCAGTTCCCACTTCCTGCCTCTTGATGATCACTTCTACGATGAAAGGAACTGCTCTGAGGTTTCTGAGCCCCAAGAAGCCCAAGCCGCATAGAGAGACTTGGAGGATGAGACCATGGGTAAAGAGAGAAGTTGGGGAGCACTAAGGTGCTTAGTTTCATCTAAGGGTGAAACTACCTTGGACATCCACCAAGGCGAGCCTTCAGAAGACTCCAGCTTTAGCTGTAAATGGCCCATAGCTGCGTGACAAACTCCATGCCAGAAACCACCCTGCTGAGCCCAGTCAATCTACAGAAGTGAGAGAAAAGAATGCTCGATTGTTGCTTGAAGCTACTATGTGTTATAGTGGCGCTGGGAATTTGTGTAATGGAGCAAGTGCCTTGGTGAGGCCTTGCCCAGAAAGCAATAGTGCCAACAAGTTCTTCCAGCCATCACCTGTTTGCTCTGCAGGTGACCTAACCTCTCTGAACCTCAGCTTCCTGGAAATGGGAGTCATACCTCCTTAATGGTGGCTTTAAGGAGAGAAGAAACAGGGACCTTGCCCCAGTTTGCCCACTTGTCTGTCAGCCCCTCACCAATCTGCCCAATTCCTTCTCCTCTCCTCTCACAGGGAGCTATGATGGGGTGATCTTTAGGGGCCACAAGGCGAGGGGCAGCAAAGGAATAGCTGGACAAGAACTTGGGCTCAGATACTCTCAATTCTTCCTCTGGCAACAGACAAGGCTGGAAGCCTCCCACCTTCAGAGAGAGCAGGACCCAGGTAACACCTTGATTTTGGACTTTTGGCCTCCAGAAGTGTATGAGAATGCATTTGCACTGCTTTGAGTGTTCCAGGTAGTGGTGATTAGTCATAGCAGCAGTCCTAGGAAGGGACTGAACAGTTGTCCTGGGTATTCGTGGGTGGGGGGGGCCCAGAGAAATCCCTTAGACACCAAAATCTATGGATGCTCAAGTCCCTTATATGAAATGATGCAGCTTTCTCATATAACCTGTGTGCATCCACCCATATACCTCAAATCTTCTTACTTAGAATACCAACACAATGTAGATGCTATGTAAATAGCTGTTCTAATGTATTGCTTGGTGAATAATAAGAAAAACAGTCTATATATGGTCAGAATTTCTTTTCTGAATTTTTGTGTGTGTGTGTGTCACTGGGGTTTGAACTCAGGGCCTTACGCCTGCTAAGCAGGTGCTCTAACCACATGAGCCATTCTGCCAGCCCTTTCTTTTTGTGATAGGTTTTCTTCAAGATAGGGTCTTGCGAACTATTTGCCCAGGGCTGGCCTTTGAACCGCAATTCTCCTGATCTCTGTCTCCTGAGTAGCTGCAATTACAGGTATGACCACCGATGCCCGATCTTTTCTGAATATTTTTGATGTGAGATTGGGTGCAGCCTGTGGAAACAGAGGGCACACTGCACTATCTCAATGAATATTTATGACAATCTTGCCAAACAGATACAGGGAGCTCAAGCTTGTACCTCCACCACACTGGCACAGATATCCACCCAGGTGCTGACAGCACTCTCATGTCCAGAGTTCACTGTGGTCATTTTCAGATCCTCCCACTTCTACCCAAATCCAAGTCGCCACCTTCCACCCTCCCTCCCGCGCTGGACTACTGTGGCATTCCTCCTGAGAGCCCCCTGTCTGCCTTCCATCCACTGTGCATGGGGTAGCCAGAGAGATTTTGTTTGTTTGGAGGGACTAGAGTTTGAACTTAGGGCTTTGTGCTTGCAAAGCTTGAGCCATACCTCTAGTCCATTTTCCTCTGGTTATTCTCTCTTTCTTTCTCTCTCTCTCTCTCTCTCAATGGTAAAAGTAACAGGAAAGTTTGTTAGAAAAGGAATACACTTTCAACAGACTGAAAGTGGGTCACCTCTAGAGTGAGAATGACCTGCTTTGGTTATTTTCAAGATGGGGTCTCACTATTTGCCCAGGCTGGCAATGAACCCCAATCTTCCTGATCTCAGCCTCCCACATAGCTAGGATTATAGGCGTGAGCCACCAGCACCCAGCAGAAGGATTATATTAAAGCAGAACACATTATATTACTCCCTTCTTGTAAACCTACCAAAGGCCTCAGGTTGCAAAGAGTAAAACTCAACCTTCTAGCTAGAACCTGACCCTCTCATTGGTGTGGGCCCTCTGTGCACCTGCTAGGCCCCTTCCTGGAGTAAGCTTCCTGAGGCTCTGACAGCAGCATTCCTTCCTGATGTTAAACACCACCCCTTCTGTGAGGCCTCCTCTGATTCTCCACTTCAAAGCAGCCCTACTACTTCCAGTCGCCATATTTAATTTGCATTTTATTCATTGTTTTGTTCCTTGGTCTCCTCCACCAGCACTCAAGTTCCTCTGCCTCCCTTGTTCACCTCACATTCACATTCAATGTGAGTTACACCAGACAGTGACACATTGAATGTTGAAAGTTCTCAGGACAGAGTCACCCCTGGGAATGGAGCACCGGGACAATGGTCTAGGAGGAAAAACTAAACCAGCAGTGATGACTCATGCTGAAGAGTTCCATCCACAGGAGACAGGGACAGCTTGTCCAAGACCAGGCTTCTCAGGTCTGTTCCCAGAGCCTCCCCAAATGGCCCCATAATGCCATCAGAATCTGCAGACAAGAAGGGCTGGCCAGGACTCAAGAACTCTAGTCAGATCGCTGATCCCCAAACTTCCAGAGAGTGCCCGGGCAGAGGGGGCCTCCCTCACCTGGTCACACTTGCCTACACCTGCTGTGTGCCAGCACTGTGCTGAGTCCTAGGCAATGTGGCAAAAGGAGCCAGGGTGACAGAGGAAACAGGGCTCTGGGGTCACAGGCCTGAGTTGGACACTCATCCCTAGGTTCAAGTCCAGGCTCTGCTTTGTACAATCTGCAAAGTGGAAAAGAAATAACCAGAAGGGCAACTTTGGCTCAGTGACTGGGAAAACTCCTTGCTTGGCACAGGATGGGCTCCAAAGGCTAGACATCTTATCGACATTGCCGGGGAGGGGCTTCAATCATCAGGCAAAGGGACTTTGTGTAGACTCCATCAGCTCAGAGATGTCCCTGTGGTCTCCAACTCTGAGACTCTGGACATGGTTGACTGTCCACTCCTTGTGTTTGCTGCTCTGCTCCAAGGAATGGCAGGTAATTAAGCTTCATAGTTTCAACTGATGATTGCTCTGTTTCTCTACAGACCGTAAGTGCTATTTGTTTTGAGACTTAGCATCTCTCCATGACCGGGAAAATTCCTTCCCACTTAGCAGATGAGAAAACTGAGGCAAAAAGGAAGCTGAAGGGACCGTTGGTGAGTTAGGCTTCACCTACATGCACCCTATGCTAACTGGTCCCAGACATCACCGACACTCTTAAATGCCTTGTCATGCCATGGTGGTGCCATTTTGCAGGTGGGGAAACTCAGGCTCAGAGCAGAACCTGCCTCTGCTCTTGCAGCAAGAGAGTGGTAGTTGGGATTTGAACCCATCGCTGTCTGGGTGGCTATCTTTCTGCAGAATCACAAGCACAGTGCTTCGAGGTGTTCTGCAGAGGCAGAGAAGAGCAATCTTGATGATCATTTGGCTCTTGCAGGAAATTAAAAGTACAGCAAGGCGCCAGGCTCTTATCACAAGCACAGGAAACCATCTGCTTCTCATTCCAGTCTCTTATCAGAAATCTCTCAGTCCTCCTCTCTCTCTCCCACAATGAAAGCTCAGGTGTGGGGAGGTCTTGGAGACTCAAACCATGTGGCATCACCTTGACACTGTTATTCCCACAGGACATCCTCAGACAGAGCTGGGACTCTTCATTTCTGACTCAAGGAGACTCAGAACAAAGAACTGTGCTCACAGAGACCTGGGTCCTGGTTATGTTCCCAGGTGACAGTGCCCAAGGGCCCCAAATTAGAACTGAGATGACCTGCTGGATTTTCCTTTTTGCTCTGTTTCCTTCTCTGCCCATGAATGCCTGCCTGGACCTAGCTGAAGACAGAATGTGAAGTTACTCCAGGGATGTCTGAGCCTTGCAAATGCACCTGTCACAGCTAACTCCATCATTTGGCTGGAATACAAGCTGCACCTTTAGCAGAGTGGCTGTGACAACCAGGAACCTTAACTCACTTTCAAATCTGGATAAAAACCTCAAGGAGGTCTTATCCAACTCTTCTACTTGAGAGACTGAAAAGACAAGACTCAGAGAAGAAAAATAAAAATGTGTGGTGCCATGGAGACAGCGCGTGTAGGAACAGGGTGGCATCTCTGGAGGGACAAGCCCTGTGCTGTGACAACCAAAATCTCACAATGCATTCTGCGAGGCAGGCTACAATCTCAGGCCCATTCTTCATATGAGGAAACTGAGGTCCAGAGTCCTGTGACCTGCCCAAACACACCAAAGTCATCCACAAGTGACTTTGGATCCCAGGGTGTTTTTTGTTTGTTTGTTTGTTTTGTTTTTTTGTGGTACTGGGGATTGAACTCAGGGCTTCGTGCTTGCTAAGCAGGACCTCTACCACTTGAGGCATGCTCTTAGTCCTTTTTGATTTTAGTTTCTTTTTATAGAGGGTTTCTTTGCCTGGGGCTGGCCTGGAACCTTGATCCTCCTATCTTTGCCTCCTGAGTGGCTGGAATTATAGGTGAGCACCATCACACCCAGCTTTGGATTCCAGGGTCTTGAAATGCATTTCTCAAGACAAAATCATAGACGGCACATAAGTAAATGTTTGTCTTAATGGTAGGTAATGCTTTTATTTTAATGTGTATTAAGAAAAAAATAAGCCAGAACAGACCTGTGACTGCTGGGACATGGCTGCTTCAGAGGAAGCTCAGTAATTAAGCACACCATTTTAATTTAAAGAGGTAATGGCTATCGAGAATAATGGTGAAATTCACCAAGTATTACCCCTGGATGAGGCCTGCTGAACATCCTCCCTCCTTCAACCTTCACAATGCCCTTGAGGTCGGTATGATTGTTACCCCCGTTTTACAGATGAAGCACAAAGTTTAACTAACCTGCCCTGGGTTTCACTGCTGGGAAGCAGCCAACCTGGGATTTGAACCCGTAAACAAGGTGGGACTCAGTGAAGACAAAAGTCTGTAATGCGGAAGGTGGAGGACAGAGGTGCACTGGGGGATTTGCTAGACGGCACCTTAAATTCTCCTAAAACCACGTGGTCCTCCACACCGTCCTTGTGCCTTAGTGAGGCAGTTTTTAGCCCATTGTGACGAGTGGGTCATCATGATGTGTCTTTACTCTTTCTTGTACTCTAAGTTCCCAATATTTCTTGAGAAACTGCTCTCCAGGTGTCAGGCTCTCAGCCAGCCAGGCCCTGCAGGGATCCTGGCCTCACCATCCATGGCCTCCCTTCCAGGACTCACAGACCCAAGCTCTGTGTGGCCCTGAGATGGTGTTACCTCTGGTTTTCACCAGCACCACTGTGACAATGGCAATTGTTATTTAAAAGCGTGCAACATGGGGGCTGGGAATGTGGCTTAGTACTCAAATGTGTGCATAGCAATGGAATTTTATGCAGCCATGAAGAAGAACGAAATGTTATCATTCGCTGGTAAATGGATGGAATTGGAGAACATCATTCTGAGTGAGGTTAGCCTGGCTCAAAAAACCAAAAATCGTATGTTCTCCCTCATATGTGGACATTAGATCAAGGGCAAACACAACAAGGGGATTGGACTATGAGCACATGATAAAAGCGAGAGCACACAAGGGAGGGGTGAGGATAAGTAAGACACCTAAAAAACTAGCTAGCATTTGTTGCCCTTAATGCAGAGAAACTAAAGCAGATACCTTAAAGCAACTGAGGCCAATAGGAAAAGGGGACCAGGAACTAGAGAAAAGGTGAGATCAAAAAGAATTAACCTAGAAGGTAACACCCACGCACAGGAAATCAATGTGAGTCAATGCCCTATATAGCTATCCTTATCTCAACCAGCAAAACCCCTTGTTCCTTCCTATTATTGCTTATACTCTCTCTACAACAAAATTAGAGATAAGGGCAAAATAGTTTCTGCTGGGTATTGAGGGGGGGGAGCGGGAGGGGGTGGAGTGGGTGGTAAGGGAGGGGGTGGGGGCAGGGGGGAGAAATGAACCAAGCCTTGTATGCACATATGAATAATAAAAGAAAAATGAAAAAAAAATGTGTGCATAGCATGCCTGGCCTGGGTTTGATCCCAGCACCACCAAGAATAACAAAAACAGATATATATATCTATATATAGATATATAGATACAAAATGAACGTGCAAGGTGAATGCATGCAAAATGAAGGCATTCCAAGTAAGATGGGTGGACTGTATCAGGGTCAGTTTTCTGGCTGTGATACAGTTGGTAAGATGAAGGGTCCATGGGATCTCTCTGTGTTATTTCTTATACTTGTGTAGGAACTGACACTGATCTCAAAACAAAAAGGTTATGCAAAGAAAGGCAAGGTAAAATAAAGCAAATTCCTCCAAGCAAATTCAGGATCTAAATATACACCAAACCTTCTTGAAAACTTCTCTTGAGAGAGTTAATCTAAATAACATAGTCACATATTCATTCAACAAACACTGATCACATGTTCAATTTATGCTTGATCCAGGGATGATGCTGGACACCTTACATCCTCAAGGGATGCCTGAGATAAATGAATGGAGAATTACAACAAAATAGTAAAGCCAGGTGAGAAGGGGACCTGGGAAATGGCTTCCCCAAAGAGAGGCAGGCAACTAAGACTAGGCACCAGGAAGACTCTCTGTGAAAGACAGGTGAGCTGCCCATACTAGGAGGGGCTGAGTCTCTGGGCTGATACCCTCCAACAATTCTCTCTCTCTTCATTTTCTGTGGTGCTGAAGATCAAACCCAGGGCCTTGCCCATGCTAGGCAAGCACTCTATCACTGAGCCATATCCCCAGCTCTTCCCTCAAATACCTCTAACAAGAGAAACAGGGATTTTGACCGCATATAATTTTGGAGTTAGATTTCTTTGCCTCTCTGTGCCACAGTTTCCTTGTTTGTTGACGAGAACAGAAACTTCCTTGAGGGCTGCTGCAGGGTTAAATGATTGATATGTGCAAAGTGCTCAGAACAGAAACCAGTCCAAGGGCTTCCCGTGCCCTTTTGCCCCAGTTAAAAACTGCCTCTGAATCGCGGCTCAGCTCTCAGGGTCTGCCTCTATGTGGCAAGCTCCCACCCAGGCCTCCCTGAGCCCTGCATGTTGGGGGAGTGGACACTGGAGGGGCAGCCTACAGCCCCAGCTGAACCTTTGTTGGGATTATTCCCAGCAGCCCTGGAAGAGGAGCATGACACCACTTATCACCTTCTCCAGGTTAAAGATTACCAGTCTTGGGTGAAATTCAGGTCCAGTCTGCTATCACCTAAGATGCAATACCTTTGGATCTTTCAAAAGTCTGAGTTCAGCAAATCTCCCCTGAAGTGTAATGGGGGAAGAGCCATTAACTTGGCAGGTGGCCAAACCCTGCCGCAAAGAGTGAGAGGTATGCCTATTTGCTTGGTCCCTCAAGCTAGATGTGCGGGTAGCTGGCCTGGACAAACGCAGCGCCCTGTGGTATACCATATTCAGCAACAGTGTGAATTCATGAATGTGTGCCGTTCCCGTAGGGAGGAAGCTTGTATAATATGGCAACTGCTAAGAGTTTCAGGCCCCCATGGGGACGCGCCTCTCAACCAACACAGGTGTGAACCTGCAGCATTGGCTAAGTCCTGGAAGGCAGCTTCTAAGGGCCATACGTCACTGGTTCAGCTGCTGCTTCTTTACTGCTGTTATCTAAAGCATCTTCCTGACTCTCACACGGAGCCTGTGTCCTGCCATCTATTTTACAGACACGAAGACTGTGGTCTAGAGAGAAGCCATTTGGCCTCGGGGCAGCACAGATGTTTTCCAAATATGGGGCTTTTTCCTTAGCCCCATAGATCTACGAAACAGACCCTACCCCAAGTCACAGCAGGCTTTCAGGGCTGCACCGCATGGGGTCTGCCAGACTATCTGCATTGTTAGCATGAAGCCCAAGCAAATGTGTCAGGCTGTTCAGTTTCTGAAGAAGCCAGAAGAGTGGGACCCAAGACCAAAGCTCCTGGCTGTGAGCAGGCAGACGGACGGCCAAGAACTCTTGGCAAACACTTTGCAGCCAGCTGGCGGTCACCACCTCAGGACCACCTTTTTCCATCTCTCCCAGGGGACCCACTACCGAATCCTCTCAAGGGCAAAAACCAAAGTGGACCAAACCCGGCTATCTGTGAGCCTGTGGCACCACTTCCCTTTTGCAGCTACTCTGCTTTACTAGACAAGAAGCAAGTACCCACGTCCCTCAAAGCCCTGACCACAAATAGGGGTGCATGTGCATTTGCACCCCACATCCTGCAGCATTATGGACCCTTACATACCTGCTCCACACTCTACCGGTTTTGCTCAGCATTTTAAATTTTCATGTTTTGTTTGTTTGTTTTTGTTTTTATGAGACAGAATCTTGCTAGGCAGCTTAGGCTGGCTTCAAACTTGCTATCCTCTTGCCTCTGCCTCCAGAGTGTTGGAATTCCAGGTGTGTGCCATCATGTCTGGCCATTTTTGAATTTTTGGTCCTGCTTTTGCATTTGCTGTGACAGCTGGTCCTTCACAACTCTGCTGTGATCATCAGGGAAAAGGACATTCTTTCTCCCATTGATGAATGAGTCCCCTGAGGCCAGAAAGAGTGGTGGCCATATCCAGAGAGGTCCACGTGGCTTAGCACGGGGAGGCCCGGGCTCAGAGACTTTAAGTCTAGGTTTCTCTCTACAGGTGCCACTCTTACTGTGAGACCTGGCACACTGGTCTTCTTTTCTGAGCTGGTAATTTCCTGTCTCTGGAATCTGGTCAGTCTTACCTCATTGGGTTGTGAGCGATGGAAAGCTTTTAGAACAATGGTTCCTGCTCTGTTCAAAGGTCTTGTCAGTATGACGAAAATGGGGTCAGGGTCCCCTGAATGTTTCCTCTTGTTCTTCTACTTAGTGTTACCCTGCCAGCTCTGCTCTGAAGCTTTCCTGGAACCTGTCCCTAGGTCGGAATGTCCACGCTCGTCTGTGTGTGGCTCTGCTTTCAGTCCCTCAGAGGATGGTGCACTGAGGGCTGTGGCAGGATGCCAGGCATGCAAATTCACATGCTGGCAGGAATTTGCGCAAATGCTCCTCGGTGTGCTCATTTCCAGCCTGTCCCCACAACAGCGCTCGGCCTGCAAGCCAGCGCAGAGATATTTACAGCTCTGGACAAGGGGAGGAGAGGTAGCCTTTGTTCCTGCACAGAATAGCCCAGCGTCTGAGGTGCTCTTTTGGCTGGTGCTCTGCCAACCTTGCCCCAAAGAAGTTTTAAGGTCTTAAAGGCCTTTGCTGGAAGGCCAGCTATTTGCCTCTGGGATTGGCTGGCTTCCCTCATGGAACTGGATTCCAAGGTGGAGTCCAGTGGGAGAAGGTGACTAACTGTCTGCCCCCTGCCCAGTTTCCAAAAGGATTTCTGAAGTACTAATAAAATCACGACACTGCCTGCTTAAAACCCTGCCATGGTTCCCCATGGTTCTCTGGCCAATCACCATGGCTCACCTGGCTAGCTGGTCACAGTCAGTCCCCCTCTCCACGTCTCACCCACCCCATGCCTCACCAAAGGCCTCCCCATTCTCAGAACATTGATTTATAGGAAGAAAAACGTTACATGTCACTGGGCACCAGTAGCTCACGCCTTCATTTGAGCTCCTTGGGAGGCTGAGATCAGGAGGATCACAGTTCGAGGCCAGCCAGGGCAAATAGTTTACAAGACCCTATCTCAAAAATACCCAACACCGGTGGAGTGATTCAAGTGGGAGAGTGCCTGTGTAGCAAGTATGAAGCCCTGAGTTCAAATCCCAGTACCGTTAAAAAAAAAGGAAAATAAAAAAATGTTGCATGGCAATGGAAAAACCATGCCTTGTCTACTGACAACACATAGCTTTGGGTTCTCTGATTTCAGCCCTGCTCATTATATTAGAGCTATTTTTTTTTCTAACTCCTTTGTAACTTACGGACACGTGACAGACAAGCAACTCTGCCTTGTCTGACCACTTGGTCTCCATTCAAATTTCATGACCTTTCTTCACTTTGTGCGCATTTGAGCTGAATTTGGCTTTTCCTTTGAACTGGTTGTAACATCTGCTTAATAAACTCGACAAGGGTTCATTTTCTATTTGTACGAGAGTCATGATTTTATCCTTTCTTTTTTCCCTGAAGATTTCTTATAATGGGTTTCTATGAACTCTTTGGGCCTGTTCCCAGTGCTCTATCTGCTCAGAATATCTTTCTCATTTTTTTTTCCCTGACTTTTACTCCTGAAATTTACTTTCTAGCATCCCAAGGGGCAGGGACGGGTAGTCTTTTTCCAGTTTGTTTATGGGTCCTGCAGCTAGCCCAGGGATGCTCTGGTCTGGTAGCCATCTCTCTCTCTCTCTCTCTCTCTCTCTCTCTCTCTCTCTCTCTCTCACACACACACACACACACACACACACACACACACACACACACACGAGTCCTGGATATAGCACATGAAATCCGTGCAATAAGTAAACACTTTTTTTGCCCTGCTAGCCTTGGACCTTGATCCTCCTACCAATGTCTTCCAAGTAGCTGGGATAACAGGTGTGCACCACCGTGCCTGCGTTTTGTTTTGTTTCATTTTGTTCTGTTTTTCTGAGACTAATTTTGCCTGGACTGGCCTCAAAAATTAATCCTAACCTCTTCATCTCTTGAGTAGCTGGGATTATGAGCGAGCACCACCATGCTCAGCTGAACACACTCTTAATAAATGAATGTCAAATTTGCGCGTCTGCCCCCTACTGATAGACCACCGAGAAGGAGGTAGCATTTCCTTAGTGCCACGCTGTATTCCAGACAGCGATGTTCCACACCTAAGCACCCAAGACATCCTTGCTGAATAAAGCAAAGAATACAACTTCCGTTCCTGTTTTTCAAACATCTTTAAGTCATTAAGTCATTTCCTAGTTCTTCACTCTTGGAGAATGAAGCTGGTTGCTTTGGAATGCCCCCCTCCCCCAACCCCCAGCCACTCCTCACTTTCACCTGCCCAGGTTGTGGCACATCACCCTCTCTGGATCTCACTCTGCCTTAGTCAGATCTCTCTCCTCTCCTTCATGGTCATCCTGTGACCTTGAGCAAGGGACTGCCCCTCTGGGCCTGTACCCCCCACCTGGTAAAACAAGGTCAGCTCAGATATCTCCAGACCCCACCCGCTCACTGGGTAAGAGACCACCAATGTCACTCATCAGCAAAGCCAGCAGGGCCAGGTCTGGGTGTGATGGGTACAGGTGGCTCAGCCTCCCAAACTTCAACACGCCCTCTCATAACCATGCTAGGTGTAGATCAGCATTCTGTAGGCCTGGGAGGGGCCCAAGATTCCTTCTTGTTTTTCCCTCCTTCCTTCCTTCCTTCGTTTTCCTTCTTATCTTCTGCAGTGTTGAGGATGGAGCCCAGAGTGTTTAGCAAACACTCCACACCTGAGCCACACTCAGCCCAATTCTGCACTCTGACCGGCTCCCAGATGGTGCAGTGCCCACACTGCGAGTAGCAAGACACTACTGGAACTGTGAGTCCCAGTTTTGAAAGGATTCTCATTGCAGCTGAGGGACAGATTTGTGGCGTGTTGTAAAAGTCCAACGCAATAGGTATTAGCAATGAATGGAAGATGCAGTTAAGGCTGAGAATTAACAGATTGTTGGGGTGGAGGCTGGTCCAGGGTTCCCAAAGGACATGAACGCTGAGTTGGGAGCATCTGGCGAGTCATAAATTCTGGTGAGTTGCCTTATTAATCTCTGCCTTCTTTTTTTTTTAAACATAGGGTCTTATTATATGGCCCAGGTTTGCCTTGAACTCATGGTCCTCCTGAGTGTTGATTAAAACCTTAATCTTTTTTCTTTTTTTTTTTTTTTTTTGTGGTACTGGAGTTTGAACTCACTGTGAGCCACTCCAGTCCTTTTTTTGTGTTGGGTTTTTTCCGAGATAGGGTCTCACAAACTATTTGCCCAGGCTGGCTTTGAACCTTGATCCTGCTGATCTCTGCCTCCTGAGTAGCTAGAATTAGAGGTGTGAGCCACTGGCACCCAGCTAACCAGGCCTCAATCTCAACAAGTCCTCCAAGGGTTCTGATGCTAAAGTTTGTGCTGAGCAGAGAAAGAGACAGAATATTCCGTTTGGAAGAACTGTGTTTTGTTTTCCTCAGGGGAGCTTCAGGCACACGTCCAGCCCTTATAAATTGCACTCACTCATCCATCCATTCACACACTCATCCATCAATCTGTCCAACCAACAAAAGGGACATATCCATCCACCCATCCACCATCCAACAAATGTGCTCCAAACGTCTACTGTGTCGTCTGTTGGCACAAAAGATCTGATGGAAATTACAGGTATCCATGTCCATCTCTGCCTCCAAACCCATAGTTCTCAAACAGCAGCAATTTTGTCCTCCAAGGGACATCTGGAACGTCTGGAGGTATTTGTGGTTGTCACAACTCGGGGGAGGGGTACTACTGGTGTCCAGTGAATAGAGACCAAGGATGTTGTAAACATCTACAAAGCACAGAAAAGCTCCCCTCACTCCATGAGGCTGATAATGTGGAGGCTGAGAAACTGTCTTAAACAGCAAGTTCCTTCTGCGCAGAACTGGGTACCAGGTCACAAGGCAGTGCCTGACCTACGCCAGCTCAGCAAAAATGTAAATGCACGAAGACACAAAAACTACAATTCTGCCAGGCGCTGGTGGATCACACCTGTAATTCTAGCTACTTGGGAGGCTAAGATCAAGAGGATTAAGGTCCAAGGCTAGCCCGGGCTATCTCCAAAATAATCAAACAAAATGGGCTGGCGGCGTGGCTCAAGCAGCAGAGTGCTCGCTTTGCAATCGAGAAGCTCTGAGTTCAAACTCCAGTAAATATTATAACTCCATCATAGAAAGATAAATAGCCCAACTAAAAAGTGGCAAAGGGTTTGAATAAACACAGAGGACCAGCACACACATGAGAGCATGCTCAGTGTTGTTATTTGTTTGTAATTGCAAATGAGAATGACAGTGAGAAACAACTTTACACTCCCTAGTAAGTAGGGAATAATAACGATGATGTAATAAAGATGATGAAAATAAATGGTGGTGAGGGTGTAGAAAAATTGGAATGCCATTGCTGGTGGGACTATAAAAAAAATGGTGTTGTTACTGTGGAAAACAGTCTGGAAGTTCCTCAAAAGCTTAAAAAAAGTTACTCTATGACCCATCAGTTCCACTCCTGGGCATATATTGAAAACAGATTTTCAACCCAAAACTTGTACATTGACAATAGCAAAAGGCAGAAAGAACCAAAGTGTTCATCAACTGATGAACACACAAGCAAACTGTGCTGCATCTGTGCAACAGAATATTATTTAGCTCTAAAAAGGAATGAAGTATTGACACAAGCAAAATCACGGAGAAGCTAGACACAACAGGTCACATGTTGGATGACTATTTATATGAAATATTCAGCACAGGCAAATCTATACAAACAGGGAGCCAAAATGGTTGTCAAGAACTTGGAGTGTTTACTTAATGGGTATCCAACTTCCTTATGAGGTAATGAAAATGTTTGGGAACTAGTTGGGTGTGGAGGTGCACACCTGTAATCCCAGCTACTTGGCAGGAAGAGGTAGGAGGATCAAGGTCTGAGGTCAGCTTAGGCAAAATAGGTGACCCTATCTGAAAAATAAACTAAGAAGTAACCAGGGCTGGGGGTGTGGCTCAAATGGCAGGATGCTTGCCTAGCAAGTGGGAGTTCCTGAGTTTAATCCTCAATACTGCCAAATTAAAAAAAAGAAGAAAGAAAAAAGGAAAGCTTTAGAACTAGGTAGTGATGATGGATGCTCAGTATTGTGGTATACTCAATGTCACTATGCTACGTACTTTAAAATGGTTAAAATGCTCGATTTGATTGTGTCTTCCCACAATAAAAATAACACTTATGCACTCAGTAAGCGTTCATTCACTCTGCATGTGCCAGTACCCTGCTGTGCATTTGGGACCAGGGAACAAAGGAGGCAGGTGTGAGTCCCACTTGCCAGAGACTTATGGAAGGGGAGAAAACCCCAGTCGGAATGATGGACCCAAGGAGGACTGGGAGGCGTGTATGTGGCAGAGGGGTTCAGAGGCGAAATGGTTTTCCTGGCTTGGGGCAGGGGAGGGTTGAGGAAAATGTCCTATAAAAGTTGGGCCCTGAAGTAGCATTTTTTTTCTTTTTTGACAGTACTGGGGTTTGAACTCAGGGCCTACATGCTTGCTAGGCAGGTGCTTTTACCATTTGAGCCCTGTTTGTGGTGTGTGATGGTTTTTTTCAAGATAGGGTCTTGCAAACTATTTGCCCAGGGTTCGCTTTGAACTATAATCCTCCTGATCTCTGCCTCCTGAGTAGATATGATTATAGGCGTGAACCATTGGTGCCCAGCCTGAAGTTGCTTTTGAAGGAGGACAATTTGCCCTTGGAACCTCAATCTTCTTGGGGGAATGTGTAATTAGAGGCCACATGCTGCCATCCCATCCGAGCTGGGGTGTCTAGAGCAAGCAAGGACAGTTAGACCCAGGAGGAGGAGCAGGAGAGCACTTCCCTCAGACCCCCGCCCCCTGCCCCAAGTTCTCTGCTGGCAGCTCCTGCTAGGCATGGAGGTGCACGTGTGGCTATCCATCCAGCCCACTGAGAATTCCTGCAGGCCTCAGGCTCCCAGCTGTCACACAGGAGACTTTTGTCTCCTGCATCCTGGCATGGTGTCAAGCAAGCATGGTGAGTAAATCGAAGCCAAGGTTCACATTAATTAAGTACTGACTACGTACCAGGGGTTGGAACACAAGGTTCCATTCAGTTTTCCCAATGACCCAATGAGATCAGTTCTACTATTGCCTATTTGCTTTCCTTTTTACAGATGGGGAAGGGAGGCTCTGGGAAGTACGGGTGACTGACCTGAGGGCATGACGCTGGGGGATCCCAGTTTCGCTCAGGCCAGTCTGACACCCACACCCACCTATACGCAGGTGAAGGGACTCCCCGCCATGGCCAGGAAGGAAGTTCACCTGTACCTGCCAGGCCTCTGGTTCCTGTCTCTTGACATAATGCTCAGGAAGGTCTGAGAGCTGAGTGTCTGTCACCAGCAACTTCTGGTACAAGCCAGCGTCTTAACCTCTGGCCAGTGCTTTGTTTATTTCAAGGCTACAGACTTCTTTTTCTTCTCCCCCTATGAGCATATCCATGTAAATATGTGCGTACCTTTCACATCCCCTCTTCCCTAACAATCCATTTTCATGTATATTTATGTATTATCTTTTATATTGATCCTGTTACTTTTCAATATATTATATACCTTGGAGACCTTTCCAGGCAGAAACATAAGCCAACTTCATTCTCCTAGAAAGACTGCCCCTGTCCCCACGTGCATGCACTGGAACATAAGCCTTTCCCTATCGGTACAGCAGAGCCCCACGGTGGGCATTCCTACATTATCTGCGTGAACATTCGAGCATTTCCTGAGCACATGGGTTGCTGGGCCAAAAGACCTTACTGCAGTTTGAACATTGAGAGAGACAGCCAGGTGACCTCTGAGGAAGGCTCCAGAGATGGGTGGGTTCTAAGACCGCTTCCAGCTTGAGCGTGTCTCTGACCTCTAGCGAAGTAAAGGGTGACACTCTCAGAGGTGTCATTTCACCTGGTGAGCCTTGGTTTGCGTGTCTCCAAAATGGGAAGCCTTGTGTAACACACATCGGCATTTGGGAAATGGGAAGTTCTGTTGGAACATGAAGAACTAATTGTCATTAATATTGGGAGGCTGGGCAGCTGGATGCCTCCCCGCCCCCCTCTCAGGCAGACACCATAGCAAGGAGCTTTTGGAATGAGAGCGGGCTCGGCCACGTATGAAACCAGTGGTCCTCACTGGAGAGGGAGGAGGGACATTCTGTCCCCCACCCAATCATCTCGAGGTGCTCTCCTTCTCGTTCCGTGTGTAACTGTACAATTGTTAGAGACGTTTTCTATGAATTGAAGGAGAAGTGGCTGCTTATCCAGGGAGCAGAAGGGAAGGAAGTCAAACATCCCACAAAGCAAAGCAAGTCTCACAACCAAGAGTGACCCCCTCCACATTGTCAACAGGGCTGAGGACCTCCTCTTATCTCTTCTCTGATGCCCACCCACCTCCAGACCACATTCAAAGATGAGGAACTGAGGTTCGGAGAGGTGAACGACTTGCCCAAGGTTCCCGAGGCAGTGTGGCCAATGGTTGACTCTGGGCTCCATCTGGCTTTAGAGTGTGTGGTCCACTCTGCACACTGCAGCATCTATCTGGGAAGACTCACCCTGCCTCTGAGCAACCGGTGCGTGTTCACTGCCTTTGTGCCTCGGTGGATTTCTAAAACACAGGTTCCAAGTTTTGTCTGGAAGCATATATCCCACCAGTTTTAGAGGTTTTGTGACGTTGCACTTGAAATTGCAACAATTGCTTCTACTCGTTAGCTGTGTGCTACACACTTTACAAGAATTAGTGTACTTTACTCTGAGGATGAGGTAATAGCGAAGCATTAGCCAAGATGGGAGTGGCGGCACATGGAATGCCAGCAATTTACAAGGATCTTGAATTCAAGGCCACCCCAGGCAAAATTAGCAAGACCCTATCTGAAAAGCAAAATAAAAACAAAAGGGCTGGGCAGATAGCTCCAGTGGTAGAGAGTGCATGCCTAACATGTGTAGGGCCCTGGGTTCAATCCCCAGTACTAACAAAAAAGGGAAAAAAATTCCCTAAGATCACACAGCAAGTGCAGTTAGAGACCAATACCCTCACCCCCCTGAACTTTCACCTTGAACTTTGCTCTTTGCTCTGTGTTGAGGCATAATGGCAACCCTCTAGCTAGGAGCTCAGCAGGGATGGGAGCTAGGAGAGCAAACTCGAGCACACAATTGAGACACCTACAGGGTTCTCTACTCCAGCGTAGTTCAACTGATGGCATCGGCTGTCCTGAGTCAGTCTCGAATTTGGAAGTCTAGATTGCCACTGGGTTCCATAAGAAGACTACACAGATACACAGGAAGAGCAGTGTAGTGCACACAGCTAGGAATGGTTTCCACCAGGCGCCTGCAGGGTGGTGGCACTGAGTTCCAGCTCTGTCTAGCTCTGCCCCTTCCTAGATGTGTGACTTTCAGAGCCTCAGTGCTTCCCCAACAACTGGAGACATGGCACCTAGCAGTTCCCTTTGTCAACGTGAGGAATGGAACCAGTATTGGGGATCCCAGCATCCTATGGGCTCTTTAGGAGCTGGGGTCAGCTTTGTCACTCACTGGCTGGGTGACCTTGAACAAGTCTCTTTCCTTCTTTGTGCCTCATTTTAATCAACTGTCAAACCAAGAGGCAGGGTCTCTTATCTTGAAACCTTTCTAGGCTTAAGGACTCTAGACTGAGCCATTCACCCCTTCCTAGGGCTGGCTTCTTTGGCCCCCATAAAACACACTTTTCCACACTCCACGCCGAGGTGCCCAGCTCCAAAGAACAAGACAAAACTCACCACTTCCCTCTTCCTTGTTTCCTAACCTGACCCCCCAGAGAACCGTCTCTGAGGCCCCTCAGGTCACAGCATCCTGTCCTTTAGTCCAGTTTCATCAAAGCAGTAAAGCCAACAGTGGCCCCAGCTCAACGGATGGGCCCCGCAGCATCCCTTTCCCTTGGCCATGTGCCCAGGGAATTCCACCGGGCAATGACCACAAGAGCTAGGAGGGGACAGACTCGGGGAGCAAGCTCTTGGAAGAGGGCCAAGGGCCCTTCTCTCTGCACTGGTACCCTCTTCTCTGAGAGAAGGATGAATGCTAGGAGGGAGGGAGATGACACTGAACACAGCCCTTTGTGTTCTGGTGGAGGTGGGGTGTGAAAGGTGAAAGCAGATAGCCTACTGCTTGAGGCTATCTGTGTTTTCAGAGTTTGGAGGCTCCCCCAAGGGTCTCTAGGTCCTGGACTTCAATGATAAGGGTGTTAGTTTTAGTGACCCTTTTTGCTAGACCTCCTCTACCCTTATCTCTGGCTACTGAGGGCAAGGTAGGCGGAGGTGGATTATGAGGCAGGGCAGTGAGATGGGGAAGGGTGGGATTAAGAAATGGTAGGGGTGGGAGTGGGGTGTCAGTAGGTGGGATTTGGGTGAAAGGATTAGAACCTGGTAGATGACTTGGTCAGGCATGGGTAGATGGCCAGACCCTTGTCCTGTTGCTGAGTGTGAAAGCCCCTCCTGGTACATCTTTACTGGAGGAAGGGGTCGGTGGGGGGAGTTCCCGAATGCCTTTGGTGTGGCCTCTCTGGTGGATGGGGATAGGAGGGGACTGTCCATCTGGGAGTGGAGGTCTGCGTGGAGTTAGTGTGACTTGCAGAGTCTTATCCCGGGATGCCCTTGTCTTATGGAGGGGCGCACTTCCCAAGACTTCCATTTTCCATGGATGGGGGAGGGAAAGAACACTTATCTAGGAGCTGAGAAGACCCTCATCATTCTGAAGGGGCCGCGGGGGGAAGCAAGAGATCCAAACTTAGTTTATTCAGGGTTGGAGAAGGCGCATCAGAGCCCAAAGAGATGAGCGCACTCTAGATTTCTGGGGAGGCTGGACCCACATTGGGGGTCACATTCAAATTCCAAGGGGCAAATTAGGGGGCGAACCCGCTAGAGCTGCGGCCAGGAGGAAGTGCCATTTCTGAAGCTATTTGCTCCCGGGAGGAGGTGGGGGGTGGAAGACCCTTTCTTTTCGGGGCTGCAGACTGCGTCCTGGGAGGATGGAGGGCCGGGCTTCTGAGAGAAGATGCCCGGTTCTTGCTCCCTGGGGGCAGGGCAGAAGTAGTCCATCTCCGCTCCCTTCGCAAGGACCCGCCGCTCGCCACCCGGCGCCTCGCCCTTACCTCCAGGCCCCGGCTCGGTTCCGATCCGCAGGCTCCGATCCGCGGGTCTCCGACCTGCAGGATCCGCGCCCTGCGCTCCGGCTGCGCCTGGCGTCTGCTCCGCTTCCCCCAGCGACTCGTCGGACTCCCAGGCTCCGCCGAGCCGCCCCAGCCAATCAGAACCACCGGCCCTGGCCCTCGCTCGCGTCTCAGCCAATGGGTGCTCCCGCCACGGGCCACCGCCCCCGGGGGGAGGGGGGGAGGAAAGGGGGCGGGGGCAGAGTCCAGCCTCCGCGGGGCTCCGGCGGGATGAGCTAGGGGTCCCGGAGGAGGGGCCGCGAGGGCCGGGGAAGAGACAGCTGAGGTCCCTCATCAAGTTTGATGGGGACTGTGGAGGAGGGGGGGTGGGTCTCGTCCCTAAAGGAAGGGGTGGCTCAAAGGTTGATTTAACCTGGATGTTAATTACAGGTGCCCTCGCCCCCGCATCCCTGTTTTAGACACTCCAGGCTGCAGACAACTGCAGCTGCTCCATCCCCACTCCGAGTGGTCTTGGGAACCCAAAATTCGACTCAGAAAGGTTCCATATGAAACAGAGGGGATGGAGCATCTGCCACTCATCACTGCTGCCTGGCTCTTCAGCTCTGGAGGACATGCTTGGGCATGGCCTGGATATGCAAAGAACACCTAGGAGTCAAATCATGGTTTCTTCTGCATGACCTAGTGTAGGTCACTACCCTTCTCCTCATCTCCTCAATGATAAAAGAGATAGTAGTGAATGGGTATGAACCAGATCCATGTGATGAAGATGCTTTTGTACAGGGGAAAGTGAAGACTAGTAGAACTAAGGTGTGAATGACTGATAGCCCATAGCTTCATATGGAAAGAGGATAAAATGATTCGAGGGCAAAATCAAAGACACACAAAAACCGAGCACCAGAACAACATATCACCAGTGCTGTAATAAGTGGATGGATGAAGATGCCAGACTCTTTAAAAAGGCCAAGAAAGACTACAGCTTGGAGGGCTGGGGCTGGAACTTAGTGGTGGAGCACCTGCCTAGCATGTGCAAGGCCCTGGTTCAAACCCAGAATTGCCCTCCCCCCAAAAAAAATCTTAAAAAGAATCCAGCTTATTTCCCCCACTCATCCTTGTCCCAGGTAACTATTTCCTTGGCCCACTGGACTCTTGCAGAATCCTGAGGTCCCTCCTTCCTGCTTTCCAGGAATCCAAGCTGCCTTATCTCTGATTAGACAAGGAAGATTGGTACCCTAGGAATAAAGTGATTAAGATAAACATAAAGTAAACAAGTAGATAAATTAAAAACTCCAAAAAAACCCCCATCTCCTGGTGTGATCCATAGTGTAGGAACCCCAAAGAAACAATAAGAGTAATTCGTGCTGGGGGCTGGGTGTGGTGGCTCACAACTGTAATCCCAGCTACTCAGGAGACCTGGTGACGAGCAGCTGTCTTCCCAGCTAAACCAGAGGTTGTGGAAGGATCAAGATCTGAAACTGGGTTTGAGAGAGAGCAAGTAGGAGGTGTGGGGTGGAGAGTGGAAGACCCTATCTAAAAAATAACCTAAAGCAAAAATGGCTGAAGGCATGGTTCAAGTGGTAGAGCCCTTACCTAGCAAGTGCAAGACCTTGAGCTTGAACCTTAGTATCACCCCACACCAAAAAAAGAAAGAATAATTCAAAGGAACAGACAAAGTATTTGCCCCCAGTCCAGCAGAAACTGAGAGGGTTTTCTCATCTCTCTGGTATGTTAATCCTGTCACCTTGCTTGAAGAATTTTATAGGGCCTTCATTATAAATCTAGCATTTTATCCTTAAAACCTAAACCATGCAGGTAATCCCCTAGCTGCCCAAAGTACATGGTGGATAAACATGGGAGAAAATATTTTATTGAGGAAAGGCAAGTTAAAAGAAAGAGACAGGACTTGTGGCATGGCAAGCCCAGCACTCAGGAGGCTGAGGCAGGAGCGTGGTGAGTTCGAGGCCAGCCTAGGCTACAAAGTGAAACCCTGTCTCAAAAAAAAAAAAAAAGGTGAGCTTACTCTTTGACCTAGCAGTCCAACCTCTGTGAACTTACCCTTAAATTTACTCTTAAAACAATAAAGGGTGCAAAGGGTTAATGAGAAGGGGACCTGCTGTCATTTTGTTTATCAGACTGACTGAGAACGAATTATGACAGGGCCTCCGAAGGGAAATCTATTACATGAAACTGAAAAGCAACAAAGACATCAGAGATGGGATGGCCCAGAAATGTCATCTCAACACTCTAAGTGAACGAAGATATTGACAAACGTAGTGTACTTGGTATTGTCCTGTTTTGTTGTTGTTGTTTAATCTGTATAAACCAGTCTAAATGGATTAGTGCTATCTGGTAGAACTTTCTGTGTTGGTAGAAATGTTCTAGATCCATGCTTTTATGATATCCAACACGGTAACCTGTAGACCACATAGGCATTGAACTTGTGAAATGTTTAGTGAATGGAGGAATTGAATTTTTTTTTTTTGGTGGCATTGGGGTTTGAACTCATTGTGCTCTACTGCTTAAGCCACACCTCCAGTTCACTTAGTTCGGTTATTTTGATAATGGAGTTCCAAGTAGCTAGGATTACAAGTGTGACCCACTGGCACCTGGATTTAGGAACAGAAGTTTTAGTTGTATCTAGTCACAAATGGAGTGGCTAGATAATACAAGTACGTAGCTAGCTAGACTGAATGACAAAAATACACATCCATTAGCAGAAGTAGTTATTTCTGTCTATTGAGATTATGAGATTTTAATTGTATTTTATTTGCAAGTTGCTAACTTCTAATTATCCTATAACGAATATATGTTATTCCCATACTACGAAAAAGTATTTAAAATGAAAAAACAGCAAAAGTCTACCAAAGTTTGGCAAAGTAAAGCTCACGAGCCAGAGGTAGTCAGGACCCATGTGTTTTTGTATGCTCCCTGAACTAAGAATGGGTTTTACATTTTAAATGACTGTAAAAAAAAGTATTAGGACCAGGCGCCGGTGGACCACGCCTGTAATCCTAGCTACTCAGAAGGCAAAGATCAGGAGGATCGCGGTTCGAAGCCAGCCCTGGGCAAATAGTTTCTCAAGACCCTATGTTGAAAAAATTCATCACAAAAAAGGACTTGGTGGAATGGCTCAAGGTGTAGGCCCTGAGTTCAAACTCCAGTACCGAAAAAAAAAAAAGGACTGGGGGCATGGTTCAAGTGATAAAGAGCTTGATAGCATATGTGAGACCCTGGGTTCAATCACCAGTGCAGCCAAAAAAAAAAAAAAAGTCAAACCAAGACCCAAATTTCCTGTGCATAAAGTTTTATTGGAACACAGCCACACCAGTTCACTACAATGGTAGCTAAGCAGCTGCTTTGGGCGCTTTTTAGAAAAAAAAAAAAAACCAAAAAACAAAAAAAACCTGCCCTGTCCTGATGTAAGGCCATCAAAGCAAAGACGGTGGTCATCCATCAGCTTGGCTGAGAGCCAGCGCCCCCTGTGGGCCGGCGCGGGCTCTGCACGCCCCGCCGAGTGCCGCAGTTGCTTTGCTCCTGGCTGAGCAGCGGAGAGGGCTGTTTCGAGCCAGGTGCTTCGCAAGCCCATCCGCAAATAGCTTCATTGTGACACTTGTGAAGAAAACTGTCGGTAGGTGGAGAAAGCCCTTCGCACATAGCTGCGCTGCATTTTCTATAGTCCCTGGGTTTTCTGAAGGGGATTCTGGGGCAGCAGGTGTCTTCCGAAGGATGTGGGCGCTGGGATCTGGGATGAGGACTCATCCACGCCGAGCAGTCCTGGCACGAAGGGCGGCCGCTGCAGAGACACGCAGATGCAGGCAATGGAGTGTGAGGTCCAAACGAAAGGCCCTTGGAGACCAGCAGCTTGATGCACGGAAGAGGAAACTGCGGCCCAGAGAGAAGGACATCATCTAGAGTGAAATTAGAATGCGCCCCTGGCCGGGTGACCGTGGCTCACGCCTGTAATCCTAGCTACTCAGGAGGCTGAGATCAGGAGGATGTGGTTCGAAGCCAGCCAGGGCAAATAGTTACATGAGACCCTATCTCAAAAAAAAAAATCACAAAATAGGGCTGGCAGAGTGACTTAAGGTGTAGGCTGTCAGTTCAAACCCCAGTACCACAAAAAAAAAAAAAAGAAAGAAAGAAAGAAAAAGAATGCACACCTGTTTCGTAGGCTGTGCTCCCACACCAACTCCTAATTATGGTGATGAGCTATCATAGAGAACATTCAGATGTGAGACCAGCTTGGAAGTGAAACTTGACATTGAATTCCAGTTCCATTCTTAATGGCCATGTGGCATTGAACAAGACATTTGCCACCTCAGTCTTTCTGGTTTTTTTTTTTTTGAAGTACTGTTCCAACTGTTGAACTCAGGGCCTCACACTTGCTAGGCAGGTGCTCTATTGCTTGAGCCACTCCACTAGCCCTTTTTTGTGTATTTTTCAAGATAGAATCTCTGGAACTATCTTCCCGGCCTGGCTTCAAATAGTGATCCTCCTGATCTCTGCCTCCTGAGTAGCTAGGATTGCGGGCATGAGTCACTGGTGCCTGGCTTCCTGGCTGGTTTCTTAAATATGAAATCAAAACCACAAGTAACAGAAAATAGAAAAATCAGAATTTGCCAAAATTAAAAACTTCTTGTGTATCAGAGAGTACGACTAGACAGACTCCAGAACCGTTACAACTCAGAGCAAAAAGACAACCCCATTCAAAAAATGGGGAAAAGGAGCCAGGCATGGCGGTACCCACTTATAATTCCAGCACTTAGGAGGCTGAGGCAGAAGATGACAAGTTGGAGGCCAACATGGGTGGCATAAGAAACCCACTCAAAAAAAAGAATGATGAGAAGACTTGAGTAGGGGTTTTTCTAATGTTATGCAAATGGCCAGGAAACACAATATAAGACACTCAACATTATTGGTCATCAAAGAAATGAAAATCAAGACCACAAAGAGATGCCACCTCACACTCACTAGGATGGCCATAATTAAAAAAATAGAAAATAACGTGTTGGTGAGTACATAGGGATACTGGAGCCCTGGTACCTTGCTGGAAGTGGGGGAAATCTCAAATAGTGGCCATACTGTGAAAAACGGTGTGACAATTCAGTAAGTTAACCTTAGAATTACACCGTGATCCAGCAATTCCACTCCCAGGCACAGATCTAAAAGAATTCACAGCAGAAGCCAGGCACTGGTGGCTCACGACTGTAATTCTAGCTACTTGGGAGGCTGAGATCAGGAGGATTACAGTTTGAGGCTAGCCTGGGGAAATAGTTCATGAGACCCCCCCCAATCTCCAAAACAACCACATGAAAAGGACATGGCCAGCAGCTTCTCTGGGGCACGACTCACCCGGGCTGTCCCATCTTACCAGTGTCCCTCAGATGTGTGGCTCAAGTACCTGTTCTGCAAGTGCGAAGCTCTGAATTCAAAGCCCAGTCCCACCAAAAAAAAAAAGAAAGAAAAATAATTCACAACAGGTATTCAAACAAAAACTTGTACATGAATATTCAGAGGAGTACTAGTCACCACAGCCCAAAGGTGGTAACAACCAAAATATCCCACTGACGAACAGATAAGTAAACAATGGCATGTCCCCACTGCAGAATGTCATTCAGCTACAGGAAGCAATGAAATACTAATACACACGGCAATGTGGAGGGCTTTTGTCAACAAACACTCTTGAAGCACCTAGAATAGGAAAGTCCGTAGAATCAGAAAGCAGGTTACGGGGGGGGGGGGGGGGGGACAAGCGTGGCGGGTAGCAGGGAGCGATGGCTTAATGGGTATGGGTCTCCTTTTGGGGTGATGAAAAAACCTTCTGGAACTAGATTGCAGCAATATTTGCACAACACTGTGAGTGTGCCGAAGACACTGAATTGTACACTTTAAAACGGTTAAAATGGAGCCAGATATGGTGTCTATAATCCCAGCTACTGGGGAGGCAAAGACAAGAGGATGGTGATTTTGAGGTCAAAATCTGGGCAAGGGTATCAAGCCCCTATCCTAAAAATAAAACATAAGACAAAAGGAAGCATGACTCGAGTGGTAGAGCAGTTGCCTGGTAGTATGCATGCAGCCCTGGGTTCAATTCCCAGTACTGCAAAAGAAAGAAAAAACATGTTAAAATGGTTAATTTTGTGTTATGTATGTTTTATCACAAACAAAAAAAAGAAAATTTGCCCCGGTGGGTCATTGGGTGGGGTCATGGGAAACACCATTCCTGGCCCCTGGTGGGTGTCCACACACTGTGTCGACCTGCTTGGTTGGGAGGGTGAGCAGAGCTCACTCGTGCACTCATTCAATCATTTCTTCAGGTAGTCATTCATTCATTCAGGCAGCCTAAACTGCATTTTGTGCCTACTGTGTGCCAGGTGCTGGGCTTCTCCAGGCATTGGGGATCCCAGCTCCTGACTCCATTCCAATGCTGGGAAAAGTGTAGAAAAAGGCAAACATGCCTCTAAGGAAACTAATTTCCAAACCAGAAAGACTGGGCTGGATGCCTCAATCATGGTGGTCAGGGGTCATCTGAAGGGATGTGACATTGTAGGTGAGACTTGAAAGCTAACAGGGAGCCTTAAATTTGTCTCTGTGCTGGGCTCCAACAAGACTGGGGTTCCTCTTATTTTCCTTATCTAAGTATCCCTGGGTAAGTGAGTCATGCCCCAGAGAAGCTGCTGGGTATCTCTCTCTACAGGTCATACATCTGTCACCGCGTTCTTCTGCTGTCATTGTGATGATTGGGACCTTCAGAGCTGCCACTTCGAAAGAGACACAACAGTGCAGTCTCCCCCCCTCCCCAGATCAGGACACATTGACATAACAGAGCCACTATGTCATCTGTACTGCCACCCCCATCACCTGCAGGGATTCCTGGAGGTAAAAAACACACAAGACAGCAAATTGTCTTGCTGGAAGTGCCAATAGCACCGAGGCTGAGTTAGTCAACACTTATGTAGTGCTAAGAGTATGAGGTGCTTAACACATCCTAGACCCTTTGTCTCATGGCAGCCTAGCCACCCCAATTCCTGTCATTGCAGACAGTCCCAGACTTATGATGGTTCACTTTAAAGTGGACTCAAAATGATACCCATTCAGTGGAAACCATACGTTGAATTTTGATGTATTTTTGAGGCTAGCACAGTAGAAAGTCACAGCTCCCTGTCAGAAGCAATGACCTGTTGCTGCTGCATGACCAGCCTATAGTCATTCATTTTATTCACTGCCCCCAGTGTTCTGCAGGGTGCAATGGTGAGCACCGTGCAGCCATTCTGCTGTTCATCTTCCGTGAGGGAGGGGCTTAATAAATCACCTGAGCTGGTCAACACTTGATTACAAAATCTGATGTTAAGTGTTTAGGTGAGGTTGAACTATGCTGTTCAGTAGGTTTAAGGTGTATTTTTTATTATATAAATATAAATATAAAAATACACACACACACATATATACAAATATATATACATATTTGTGGTACTGGGGTTTGAACTCAGGGTCTATACCTTAAGCCACTCCACCAGCCCTTTTTTTGTGTGTGATGGGTTTTTTTCAAGATAGGGTCTTGTGAACTATTTGCTCAGGCTGGCTTCAAACCTCAGTCCTCCAGATCTCTGTCTCCTGAGTAGCTAGGATTACAGATGTGAGCCACCAGCGGCCAGCTTATATTGTTTTATTTTATTTTTTGGTGGCACTGGGGTTTGAACTCAGAGCCTCACACTTGCTAGCCAGATGCTGTCACTACTTGAGCCACTCTGTCTGCAAGGTGTATTGTTTTTGACTTGTGATATTTTCAACCTAACATGGGGTTATTAGAAAGTGATCCCCATCGCGAGTCTGGGAGCATCCAGGGTCAGATGGAGTGGGGATCTCTTTCTCATTTTCACTCCTGAAGGGCTGGGGTGTATCTCAGTGGTACAGCACCTGCCTAGCACACGTGAGGACTCCAGGAGTGCCAGAAAAAGAAATGATATTGGTTGCTAGAGAAGATAGCTAAACCTGTATGCCCCCTTTGAGATCTTTGAGGACCTTATTTCTGATGGTACATGGCATGAAGTAGATTCTTAACAATCTCACAGTCTGAAAAAAGAATTGACCCACCCCGCTCCCTGAGGAGCTGTCCAGCACTTTTCTGCTGAAATTCGCAGAGGCAAAAACTGATGGAATCTTCCCCAAAGGTCAGCAAATTCAAATGCTCTGCTCTGTCACTTTCCCTACCCTCTCTCCTCTACAGACAACAGAAGACAAAAGTCAGGAGACACGGTGGCAGAGAGGACTTTGCAGTTATAGAAATCTAGGCATCTGTTCTGACAGTGACAATTAAGACCTGTGTGACTTTACACTAATTACCTAAGATCTCAGTTTCTCACACATAAAATGATAATAGTAGTACCTGTATGATAGGGGCTTTCTTAAGTGTTAAGTGGCAGAAATGTCTTAAAGTTTGTATTATCTACTGGAGTGGTCGATGTGCTATAAACACTACTTTATAATCACCAACGTCACAATTGTCATTCCTCAAGAGTCAGATGACCTCAAGACGAGTATGTGAATGCTTTCTTTGGACGGTGATGCCTGGAGACACCCGTGGATAGATGATAAGCTGTGGGTTCCCTAGCAAATGATCATGGTGGGTGACTGCACTCCATCCCATCAGGGGGAAATGCTGGGATCCAGGGTAGAAGACTCACTTCAGAGTTATTCCAGCAAGGAGTGAGGGAGCCAGGGTATTTATACACCAACTGCTACCAGTTGTTGCTCAGAAGCTGCTTGCTCAGGGTGTCCACTCCACAGCTCTTCTAGCCTGTCCCTTTCAGGTTGAGCAAGCTCAGGTGGCCAAAGAAAACTCTTAGACAGAGTGTCAGATGGTGAGAAGATAGGTGAGCAGATAAAGAAACAGGGAATTCTGAGCAGGTATTGGCTCACCCTCTTTCTTGATTGTTGCCAGTGTCTTCAACACCACCATCACCACCACCATCGCCCTTGACTGCTAAGGTTTTAGATGCCTTTCTTCTCAGACTTCATATGCTGTGCTCACTTCCGTCACAGCACACGTTAACTTCATATGTTCATCCACTTACTCACTCATGCTTTCGTCCTTAACAGAACTCTGACCACATGCAGCACCAGACTATTGAATCACTTTTTTCAGGGGTGTCTCCACCTGGCCAGGCAGCTCTGTGGGGACAGGCCCCAGATTTATCTCATCTCCTATGCCTGATATTTAGTGCAGCACCAGGTACTCGGGAGGACTCAGGATGGGTTTAAGCTGAAGGAAACTAGAAGGGTGGTTATCTTTTCTTTTCTAAACTGAGCATTCAGGAGGATTTTTAAAGATGGATGCTCAGTTAATTGATGTTTCAAATTCCTTTCCTATGGGAAAAGTTTTTGTGAGAATGAGTGTTGGAGATCCTGTGAATTTCAGACACAGGGTACGTGCAAATGTTTGTCTTTTGCTCAATTCAGAGGAAGTGGTGGTAGACACCCTGCTGAAAGGTTCCAGGGCTCACCGTGGATCCCACAGGCAGATCCTACATGGTTCATCGGGGCTGAGCCTGGAGCCTGAGCCTCGGCTTTCAAATGGGCTGGTGGTTTCTCCTTGCTGGCTGCTGAGAGGGCTAAGTATGGTAGCTTGCACATGTAGGTTGGGAACTCAATGCGTGTTTCACGTGAGGCCCGAGCCTGTTATGAGGCTGAAGATCAGGACATCCAGGCTACTGGCACTGAAACTTTTCCATGCCCCTCTGTAACCAGAGAAAGGAGATCATGCCCCTCTCCGACGCCACTTTCCTGTGTGTTTCCTAAGAAGCCTGACGTCTGCCACCCTGGGTTCTGAGCTGGGGGTACGCATGACTCCAGGCTGTGACTTGGCCTTTATCAAGTCTGTGATAGAGCACAGAGACTGAGCTGGGTTGTGCTATGGGGACCAGCAGAGGCCTTTGGGATGGGAGTTCCTGGGTGTGACAATGAAAGCCACTGGCCTCAAGCCAGTGTGGGTTCTTGCCCAGTGTTGCCACACAGCTCTGGACCCTGGGGGCTTCTCTTCTGCAGGGACCCTGAGTCTCCTTGACCTTAAAACAAACTGATGCTGTGTGACATATCTACTAAGCAAGCAAGTGAGACTCTGAGCTCTGTATTGACTTCCTCGACCTCCTGACTCAGGCCCTGAGGTCCTCATGAGGATCTTTGGTATGGCAGACTTTGAAGTCACAAAGTAGGCACTGTGAACCTGCTTTATGAATGGTGCACCAGCCACAGTAAAGGACGACCCTAATGATGAGCCCAATGGTTATCAATTGGGGCTCCTGTCGGTGTCTGGAGCCAGTTTTGGTTGTTACTACTGCCATGGGGGTGGTGGTAGTGATGGGGTAAGTGGATCTGCTAAACATCCTACAGTGTACAGAAAGTCCCCACACCAGTCATTCAGTCCAACGTGTCAACATGGATGACCCTGAGAAACTCCGCTCCAAAATCCAAAAGGTCCAGACTCAGAGATTGACCTTGGGCAAGTTTTAACTTTTATGAGTTTCTTGGGGGTTAGAATAATAGCACATACCCTGTAGGGCTGAGATTTGAAAGAGAGAAGTATCTTGCTCAGGCTGGAATGGCTGGGACTGTGCAAACACAGCAAGAATGACAGGAGTAGGAGGACCCCCCCCTCCATTTTTGTTCTGAACTCTTCCCCATGTGGCTGCCCTCCTCCTGGAACACCCAGATGTGGGTTGTCATAGAAACCTTTCAGGGATAGTGCACTTAAGAGCTTGGCTTTTTTTTTTTTAACTCCCCAAAATAACCCACCCTGTCAGTCAAGTAAGTCTTAGGCAAAGTGGTTAGACACATGAGATTGTCTTACCGTCATTAACTGTAGAGCAAGGCGCCCACGTGGGTAAGTTTCTATCCCCCAGACAGGCAGTTAATAGAAATGCAATGGTGGGTAATAATGACAGTAATAATGATGATAGTGATGATGGAGACCACTGTTTCTTGAGCCTGCCTCCTGCACCAGCTTGTGCTAGTCGGTCTGCATACATTAAGTGCGACTTTGAGAAGTGAGCTCAGATGCTAGGTGCCATGTTCTGTCCACCCAGTTTTCTTGCCTCTCAGGAGACCGCAGAGGAAGGGAGTACATAGAGAAAGCTCAGTTTCTATTCTTTGGCTCCAGCACCAGGTCATCAGGCTCAGTTCTTTTCCTGGGGATCTCTTAAGCTGGCAACTCCACCAGCTTAAAATGGCCATGGAGGCCATTTTGGAGTTTGGTTTCTTCCTGGGCCAGACATTCCTGCCCTAAAGAAAGACTCCCATGTGGCGTCACAGTCTGTTGTTTTCTGAAGTCTGTGGAAGAAAGAAGAGGGCTGTGACTATATCTTAGCCCTGGCAAGTTGAGCCTTTCCAGCCATTCCAGGATAGTGGCACAGCAGTCTCTCACCCACAACATTCCTGACCTCCTGCAGACAGCCGATACCCATCCCATGCAGAGATGGACCTGGGTTTAGACCATACTCTTGCTACTTCTGAGCCCTATGACCTTGGACCGCCTATTTGAGCCTTGGCTTTCCCACCTTTAAAATGGGTACAGAGTTGTTATGCAGATAAAGGGGACCAATAGATGTGCATAAGGCATGTAGATGTGATTTGAATTAGGGCACGGGACTAGCTACCTGCTCAGAACTAGTGTTGGGTCACTCCCTGATGTAGAGCAGGTTAGTTAGTGTCCTCCACCAGTCACTGGGGACCTACACATTGGAATGGCTGCCAAGGGACTGATGTCTGTGCCCTGGATTCCATCCCTAATGTCCCACTGTTGATTCCTGAGGCTGGGGCGACACCTCGTGGTGAGAGTCCTCCCAGGAGCCAGTGGGGATGCAAGGTATAGAATGAGGGTGGTGCTGGGGGTGGGTAGGGGAGGAGAAAATGACTTCCAGCTCCTTGGGAGATGGAGGTCAAGAACAAGTGCACACCTGACACCACCACTGCCTAGGCCAGAGACAAGGAGCCTGAGGGACAGCCCAGAGCTTCACTCAGTTTGTGCATTCCTGCATCATTCCGTGACTTGGCACTGCTCCCTCTTCCACCTCCTTCCTGACTTCTCTCACCCCCCAAAGTAGCCACCTCCGTCATTTCACTCTTCCCGTCCCCTAGGTGGCTTACTTTTTCTGCCTAGCATTTATCAAAGTTGCAATTATAAAGCTATTAAAACATAATTCTATGGGCTGGGTGGTAGGGCACCTGCCTAGCAAGGGCATTAGCCCTGAGTTCAAGTCCAGAAGGGCGAAGAAAAGAGAGAAAAGAAAGAGAAAGGGAGGGAGGGAGGAAGGGAAGGAGGAAGAGAGGGAAGGAGGGAGGGAGGAAGGGAGGAAGGGAGGAAGGAAGGAAGGAATAAAGATTTATTCTTGGGCTGGAGGTATGGGTCAAAATGTTAGATTGCTTGCTTAGCAAGCACAAGGTCCTGAGTTCAAACCCCAGTACCAGATATAACAAAACAAAACCAGAAATATGTAATTCTCTTAAAATTGAGAGTGAACACATGTCAAGGTTTTATTTACTTTGCTGATGAGGGAATAGGAAGGAAGACAAAGCTGGAATAAGAAGGAAGACAAAGGAACATGAAAAGCTCGGATTTTCTTTTCTTTTTTAGACATTCAGTTTTATTTTATTGTTTTTTTGGTGGGTCTGGGGTTTGAATTCAGGGCCTCACTCCTGCAAAACAGGCACTCTACCACTTGAGCCACAACTCCAGTCCATTTTACTCTGGTTATTTTGGAGACAGGGTCTTGCGAACTATTTACCTAGGTTGCCCTCAAACCTTGATCCTCTCAATCTCAGCCTCCTATGTAGCTAGGATTACAAGAATGAGCCACTGGTGCCTGGCAGATTTTGTTTTGTTTTTTCATAGGAAATGGAGAAAAGGATGAGATACAGTTGCCATATGACATAAACTTGGTTAATGTCTTACAGGACAAAAAACTATCTTCCTATTGGATATAAAAGAAGCAATCACATGTCTTCTATTTTATAGAGTTATAAAATGCTTGCACCCTCATCAATGGTGCACACAAATACTCTCATACCCGCTTTAGTGTGGTTTTGGGGTCACTGTTCTTTACCTGATATTATGGTATGCACAGATGCTCCTCAGGACAGTGAGGTCCTGTCTTGACAAACCCATCATAAGTAGAAAATGCATTTACTATATCTCATTTACCAAAATCCTTATCTATCAACACAGCACACTACACTGCATGTTGCTAGCCCAGGAAAAGATTAAAGTTCAAATACAACCTCTACTCCAAGTCTCAAGTCAAGGACTTTCTGTACTTGTGCGTTGGCTGTTGATACAGGCTTCCTGAGGAGGTATGTGGAGGGTCTCCCTCCTTCCCCAGCTTCTGCTAAGCACCCAGCACACAGAAAGTGCTCCACACATCTTTGTAGACTAACTACAGTGCCAGGTTGGTCAGCGAGTGCAAGACCGGGCCTGATGTCGTGGAAGTCACCACGTGAGGAGGGGATGGATAATCATCACGCCACCTTTTGAAAGAGTTTTGGCACACAGAGCTCTGGGGTGTGGATGTTGGGGAAGGCTCTGTGGGAGAAGGGGCAGAGAGAGGCTGCAGGGTGCTTTCAGAGGTGGGGGCACTTCAAGGCAGATGGCAAAGACAGGGGTGCATTGTAGGAGCAGGGGGCAAACACATTACAGGGCAGGGGATGAGTGACAAGGGAGGCAGGGGCCAGAACTTGGAGGGCCTTGGAAGACCTATAAAGGGCATTGAGTGTTACACACGATCGCTCACAGTGGTGTCTATAGACCGCCTTGACATTCACTGCAGCTCTATCCAGCCTGGAGTGCCAAGTCCACATTCCCAGAGATGGGGATCCAGCCATAGCAAGGTCTTCCATCATATTTCATGTCAAAGAGTAAGTACTTCTCAAAGTCTCCTACATCTGCTCATGATGTCCTTCTAACCAAGGCCAGGTGTGCACTTGGGGATCTGAGGCATGCCATGCTTACCTGGCTTTTTTGAATCAACGAGCAAGCTACAGTGCTGCTGGGCTAGAACCCAGCTTCTGGAGGCCGAATTGGAGGCGTGCTTCTCTGCTTTCTGCTTCCTTTGGCTTCCCAAGGATTTGCATATTTCTTCCCAATTTTGTACCTTGCTAAGCATATGTCCTTTGGGTTCTGTGTAAGTTTCTGATTGCTTCTACAACAAATTTCCACATCTTGGGGTGGGGAGAGGGGCTAAGAACAATAGAAATATATTTTCTCACAGTTTTGGAAGCCAGAAGGCTGAGACCAAGGTGCTGGCAGGGCCCCACCACCTCCAATGGTGCTAGGGGAGGATCCTTCCTCACCTCTTCCAGCCTCTGAGGCTCCAGCTCTTCATTTGCGGGGCAGTGTCACTCCAATCTTTGCCTCTGTCTTCACATGGTCTTCCTTTCTGGCTTTCAAAGCTCCCTTTCTCTCATAAGGACATTAGTCATTGGATTGGGGCTAACGTGAAATGTACGTATGAATATATATGTACATAGTCGTTATACACACATAAATACATGTAAATATAGTCTTGCTATGTAGCCCAGGCTGGCCTTGAACTCTTGATCCTTCTGCTTTTGCCTCTGAGTTTTGGGATTACAGGTGTGAGCCACCCTTCCCAGCTTCCTGACTAGCTTTGTGTCAAGATCCCTTAACATCTGCAAAGACCATTTTCCTAGTTAAGTTCACATTCACAGGTTAGAAGGGAATGTGTGTGTGTGTTGGCGGGGGAGCACCACTCAACCTACTAGAATTTTGGAAAGGAGGGAAACTGTTTGTGGTTTGTCTCTCAGAAATGCTGAAGAGAGTGGAAGACAAGGGCCAGGTTTCACCGGGGATGCACCTTCCTGCCTTACTTGCAAAGGGACAGAAGGAAGGCTGAGATGGCTGGCAAAGCTATGCTTTGTGTTTTTCCAATACCAGCCCTGGCGTCACCACCTTCAAGACACTCACTGTATCTGCTTCCTACTCCTATTATACTTACTTAATACTGTACTAAATATTCTCTTTAAAACTGATTAACCTGGCCTCATCCAAGGAATGACATCCTTTGTGTCTCTGGTTTGCAATTACTAGAAATCCCCCTGGGATACCCAGAACAGGGCCTGATGGTGTGTTCTGCTGGTTGGACCAACCTCAACAAGTCACTTAACTTTTTCCTAAATTTTTTAGTAGCACATATTAATTGTACAAAGGGGTCCCATTGTGATGTGTCTGTGTAGGTATATAATGTACTTTGATATGATCACTCTATTACTTTTTTTTTTTTGCAGTACTGGGGTTTGAACTCAGGGCCTACACCTTGGACCACTCCACCAGACATTTTTTGTGAAGGTTTCTTTCCAGATAGTGTCTCTTGAACTATCTGCCTGGGCTGGCTTTGAACCTCAAACCTCCAGATCTCTGCCTTCTGAGTAGCTGGGATTATAGGCGTGAGCCACTGGCATCCCCTCTCTTATTACTTTCTAATCCCCTCTCCTCCTCAACGTTTTTTTAAAAGATGGTAAACTCATATTTATGTACTAGCCCTGTTAAAACATTGCACAAAACACATTCAAGTGGCAAGGAATTATGATGCAAGCCCTTGCATGGCAATCCAAATTTACTGAACTTCTGTTGCTAAGTTATATAAAATAGTATCAATTTAATTAAGGCTTTTAGTTTACATTAGGCCACCTCAAAGTAGTTGTAACATTAGGTTGGTCAATTTAAATACCGTGGCTCCCTGTTGGACAGGTACCCAATCTTTACACCCAAACACTGATGCCTGCAAAGCAACAAGGCACTGTTAAATAAATCGGCAATAGTTATTGCAAATTAGGTCTTGTGACCAATTACACCTGATTAAAATTACCTTCCACATTCACACCCACAGTACTCGTCCACCATTTAACATCTCAACCAAAACGTTACACATGTGAAACAATCACGAGCAGGCAAAAACACAAAACCTGCACGCCTGGTAATGCAAACACACTTACGCACTTGAGGGATTCGGTGAGAACCTACAGCTGCAGAAGCCTGAAAATGATTTACAAAAATTGTTAAATCATTAAAAAACTGCTTGAAGATATACACTTCTTGTTGTAGACCCCCACTGTACACACAACTATAAGCATTGTTCCCTATGTAAACAAAAAAGGAAACATGTAAGATTTGAAAAGTCTGGATATTTCCTTCCCAACAGATATTTAAGGCAACGTCTTTAATCGGACATTATACTGAAAGGACTATTTTATTTCAAAGACAAGATCACTGTCTCCACAGGTTTTTGAAAAATCAAAAACACTATACAGCTGTGTTAATCAAAGTGCTTATTTTGTACAATATATGATGATAATCTTGAATTTGTTTTAAATTACAATAAGCTGCAAGTATCAAAGAAGCGAAGTTATCTGGAGTAGTCTTTATAGGAGCTCTTTGGGCTTCCTTTTACTATACTAAAATAGTGGTGTGTTTTAGGATTTGCAGTACAAAGTGTGGGGGGTGCTAAGGTATACGGTGCGCCATTTTCATACATGTACAAAACTTGTGCATGAAGAATGTCTCTAGCAGTAACACTGGATGTCACCTCTGGCCTCACCAGCTGCATACTGTGGGACTGTCGTATAAGTAAAAATCTCTCTTGTGCTACTGGAAAGTGATTAGAATGTGCAAACTGATACAGCAGCTTTCACCCGCCTCATAAAGGGTGCCGCTACAGGAAAGTCCACAGAAGACGTCGGTAGGTTTAACAAAGTTGGAATGCTGGCACTGTTGAATTGGGCAAAATTCTATTTCTTTCTTTCTTCTTCTTCTTCTTTTTTTTTTTTTTGACAGGACTGGGGTTTGAGCTTTGGGCTTCATGTTTGTAAAGCAGGTGTTTTACTACTTGAGTCACACCTCAGTGTCATTTTTTATTTCTTTTTTGAGTCAGGGTGTCACTATGAAGCCCAGGCTGGCCTTGAACTCAAGATCCTCCTGCTTCGGCCTGCTGAGTGCTGGGATTACAGGCATCCTTGTAATGACTCTCAGAGTGGAGCCTTCCTTCCTTCTCTTGCTGTGGAAATGGCTCCCCTTGGGTTATGGGGAGGGACTTAAAAATTTTGTTTTGCAGTGCTGAGGATTGAACAGGACTTCATGCTTGGTAGGCAAGAGCTCTGCCACTTTGAGCTATGCCCCAGCCCACAGAGCCACAGGGTAGGGACACTGGCCAGCACTGCCTCAGGACCCAAGGAGTGTTGCTCACCACAGATGAAGGTGATGGGATGGGCTGCTGTCCCCACTGGATCTCCAGAATATCAGCCCTCAGAACTATTTCTCAGGAGCAGAACATCTTATTGTCCAAGTTCACAGCAGAATTCCCCTATCACCAACTTGACTAGTGGCTGGGATGGAGCCTAGTCATCACAGGCAGGTTCTACAGTTGGCACTGGGGGTGTATGGATGCCGGCTTGCGGGGGAGGGTGATGACCCTCAAGGTACAAAAAAAAGAAACAAAAAACAATTGAGGGAGCTGGGGTGCAGGACTGGATGGATCCCAGAAACGGCATCTTGCTATAAACATAAAGAGGATGAACTTGAAGGATTTTTCACGTACACCTCCTGATCCTAACCTGCTGTACTGTGCATTGGAAAACTGTTCCAGCAAAAATGCAGTTGTTAGGATTCACCTGGGCAGCGGGATGGGGGTGGACATCTTCTCAAGACACAGCCAGAAAGCTGAGCGTCACTCTCAGCCCCTCCTCTTCCTGATCCCCCAAATGCCTCAGAAATGGATCCTTGTTCACACATTTTGGTTGGAATAGCACCTCAGTGGTCATGACTATAAGAGATTCGTATCTCTGCATCTCCTGGTTAGTGGGGTCATCCCTCCCTTCCAGACTTAGCATCTATTCAGGGCAGGGATGTATCCTTTGCCTCTCTCTGGTTGGTGGCCTCTGAGATGGTCCCCAGTGGTCCCACATTTGGGTAACTCCCTTCCCTTGAGTGTGGACTGGACTTGGAGGTCACTTCTAAAGGGTTGGATAGGATGAAGGTGACGGAGTGTCGCTTCTGAGATGAGGTTACAGAAAGATGACTGAACTGCTGGTCTGCTCTGCTTGTCTTTTTGTGTGAACTTGCTCTGATGGAGCTGATGCCATGTCATAGCTTACCAGAGGCTCCTGGGGAAGGCCACATGGCAGGGTAGTGACAGAAGTCTCTGGGCCAGAGCCAGTGAGGAACTGAGATTACAGACCAGGATCAGGTGAGGAACTGTATCCTGCCAACTACCTGGAGAGGGAGCCTCAGCGTGGGTCCAGCCCAGCTGAACCTTCAGATGAGACCACAGCTCTGGCTGGCATCTGTGCAGCCTTCCAAGGGACCTCAAGACAGAGGTGCCCATTAAGTGAATCCCAGCTCCTATCAACTATGAGGAAAAAAGTGGTGTTGCCTTAAGCCTCCAGTTTGGGGGGAATATTTTGACACACAGAAACATAATGAATTCAGTTCCCTTCCCCACTGCCTGGTTTAGGTGAGGATCCTCGGTCTGGAGGAGGCCCAGCAGGCTGCAGCACCCTCTCTCCTGCTCCCTCACACTGGCTGGACTTAGTGCCTCTTCTGCAGCAAGCTGTTGGTACTCCTTGTGAAAAAGCAATGGGCTAGAAGTGTGGGTGAGATTTAGGGCAGAGGGCTGGTGGTGTGGCTCAAAGTGGTAGGTAGAGCTCTTGCTTAGCATTTGTGCCGTGTTCAATCCTCAGTATCAAAAAAAAAAAAAATTACAGTGGAATTTCAGCTTTTGCCATTCCCTCCTCCTGGGTTGGACACATTGAATTCCCAGTGGGGGAACACACAATTTGGAGCTTCCAATGTGCCTGGCACTGCCTCCGTCTACACACTTTGGGCCTCAACTGGTGGCAGAATGAGTGCAGGTCTTGCAGCCCCAGATCCACCTGAGGACAGTTTTCCCTCCAAACTGTCTCTCTAGGTCTTCCTAGACCCTTTGGGTCAAAATCGATTTTATGTTTCTAAAATGGCTACCAGGCCATGTTTCAGAATGTGGATTGGTTTGGCCCACTTTGCCTTCAAATCTCTTGGTAGAGGGTACTGGGGGGGAGGGAAGGGGACACATATGTATTTAAGTTTCTTTTATCTTCATTTTCAGTAAAAACAAACACAAAAACAACCCACACTGGTTGTAACAATACAACGTGTGCACATAACATAAAGGGCAAAATCGCTTGGCAATTCTTTTTCCCCAGCCCAGTGCCCAAAGCAACCAAGATTAGCAGTGTGAGGACTGGAGATGTGGCTCAAGTGGTAACACACCTGCTTTGCAAGTGTGAAGCTTTGAGTTCAAACTCGTCTCACCAAAAACAAAACAAAATAAAAAGAGTAGCATATGCTAATACGTGGAGATAAGTTTCCATATGTTAATGCACACCTCAGAGCTGCCATGTCTGAGTTACACCATGGTGGGCAAGTTACTCAGAGTGGCAGATGTACGGGCAGGTGAATGCTCACTCTGGAGCCAGACTTCTTGCGTGCAAATCCTGGCCCCATCACTCACCATGTATGTGACCCTGGGAGAGTTACCTTGTTCTCCAAGTCTTAGCTCCCCCTCTATAAATTGGGGTCAGTACTTTCTGGCTGGTGTGTGGGGTCACTGAGCCAATGCGTTGGCATCACTGGTGCCATCTTGGCCCTCTGATGTCTCCCCCAGCAGCATTCTGCTTAGCCTGGGCTGCAGCCAGGCTGCCTCCAAATTTGGTGGACTGAGGACTGCACTGGAATAGCCTCCATTCCCTATGTGGAGAATCCTTGCAAATGCTGTGCTGTACTGCTGTCTACAACAATGCATCACAAACAGGGCTGCTCACTCGGTCTTATGAGCTCTTTCTCCACGTGGGTCTTCTGGTCCAGATGTCACGTATAGTAGATGGCGATGATGTGCTAGCCATCCTGTATCAAGTCCCCATCTAACACTCACCTCCAGTGGCTAGGTCTTGAAGTGACAGAGAAGCAGATTTAATTAACTGTGTTCTAGTTAATTAAGGCTTTGCTACATTCAGCAGTTTAACAATAAAGCTGCATTTTAATCATCAGCACAGTGCAGCTTAAAATCACCAAGCCCTTCCCGTGGGAAACCCACTTGGGCCAGCATCTATCTATTGGTCAATAGAGATTGATTTCTTTGTTAGTTTGTTTGCACACTGTGCTTCATTTAGCTTTATTTCCTGCTGCCTTTAATTACTGATGTTGGTTATCATTTCTTCCTTCACTTCTTACACCCCTGCCACCACTCCATCAGTGCTTCCTTATCAATGCAGAATCCAGTTCTGACAAGTTAATGTTCAGATGTGGGTTCAGAGGTCATCCCAGGGCATCTGTCACCACCCAAAACCAGGGCTTCTTCAGTCTGAGGTGCTCACCCTGTCCCTCAACTTTCAGTTTAGATCTTGAAACTCAGCATCACTCTTTTTGGCTTTTAAAATCCACAAAAGTGCTGGGTTTCAGCTGCTCACATGTGGAATCCTAGCTACTCAGGAGACAGAGATCAGGAGGATTGCTGCTCAAAGCCAACCCCGGCAAATAGTTTGTGAGACCCTATCTCAAAAAGCTCCTTCACAAAAAAGGGCTGGAATGGCGGCTCAAGGTGTAGGCCCTGAGTTCAAGCCTCAGTACCAACCAAAAAAAAAAAAGAATCCACGGAAGTCTCAGGTTCATTTACGGAAGTCTCAGGTTCACTTACCCATCCGTTTGTGGACAGTCCATAAATGATATCCATGACTGGCTCATGGATTTAAAATCTACCAGTTGGCTGCCCCAATGTGGCCAGGCAGAACCATTTACCAAAGATGGAGAAGGAAAGGAAGCTGGTATGTGTTGGCGGGGGTACAGAGTTGCCATGTGGGAAACAGCAGCCCAGGAGATCCCTGGTTTAAGTTGAGATCCCAGGCTGAAGCCATGGCCTGCTTCCAGCATCCACAGCATCATCCACAGTGCTTGTGCCCTGGCCCAGGAGTAGAGTGGGGTCGTGAGATGAAACAGGCATTCATTTAGCATCACACTTCCTCAGCATCTGGAAAGACGCTGACAGGAAACATGGCAGCATCATTCCATTGGGAGGACCAGCTCCTAGGCATACGGTCTTGTTAGCCCTTGGGCCTCTAAGGGTCAGTTCAGCTGTCAGAGCCCAGATGCAGGTGGGCCACTGAGCACAGATGTCGCAAGTCAGGTCCACTGATGTTTATATCATAGTTACTGAAGGTAGAGATCTATCTTCAACTCACAGCTACTAGTCTAGGTCAACCACATGAGGGTTTCATAGCAAACTGGCAAATACACTCTGCTTTTGTTTATTTGGGACAGGGTCACTACATAGCCCATATCTATCCTTGAACTTGTGATCCTTCCGCTTCATTCTTCTGAGTGCTAGGATTACAGGTGTGCACCACTTCACTTGGCTCCTACTGTTATCTTAATTCTGATCTGAAGAACACAGACTCATTTCCCCTGGTGGCATTTCTCCTTCAACCAGCAGCTAGGGTCAGTGGCGTGAAGAACTACTTGCCTGTCTCTCTGGGGGTCTCCCACGTCCTTCAAAGAGACTTTCATGTACAATACAGAGCCTGGAATTGAAGTCAGACCTGTCCCATTTGGCTCTTCCAATTTGTTCTTTCTCTAGCAATTCTTTCAGGATCGGATCCACCTGATATACAGACACAGTGAGAGGCTGCTCACAATGTCTCCAGCAGGCCCCAATGTCAGACAACCAAACTTATAAATCACACAGGCTAACAGTGTCCAAGTTGGAAAATGCTCTCAAACCGAAAACCTCTCCACTAGGCCAGAATCTGCCTCTGCTGAAAACATCCCAGTGGCAAACACAGCTCGGAGCACTGCACATGAATCCTCATGAACAAGCCTCACCATATTGTCAAAGAAAGGTGAAGAAAGTAGTTTAGAGAGGCTAGGTCACGTGTCCAAGGTCACCTGGCTGGTATGCCATAGTCACTTTGAATCTGAGCTCACCACAAATGACTCATTGCAGCTTTGCCCTGGACCACCAGCATCCGGTGTCCTCCACACTTGTTAAACCGACGTGGGCCATTGTCAAGATGGCAGAATCCCCTGAAGTCGTCTGAGAAGCCCTGCAGGCTACAGCACCACTACTTGTTGAACAAATCTTTTCTGTGCAGGAAACGGCTGAGCAACCACGTCCCCATCTTGGGCTATGTATTTCTCTGAAAAATGTTAGAATGTGTCAGAAGAAAACTGAATCCAATGGCCTGGGTCAATTACCTTGCCCACATCTCGATGGTCTGATGCCTCCTGAAATATCACAACCAAACACACTTGCAGAGGCCCACGTGAGGCCGTAAACCACGCAATAAAGGTGCACTCGACTCTGAAGTGAAAATCTGATGATGCTGGAGTTACGGGATACCCATATTAAGTCCAGGCTCCACTCAGAGGGAGCTTTCAGACCCAGTGGTTTAGACATACATGCAGCTCACCCTAATGTGCTAGGTGAATAGTGGTGACACCTCAATTGTTTGGTGCCAATCACATTTATGGACTTGTTCTCAGGAGTGCTAGGAAAATGTCACTGCTAGCACTTAAGTACTGCCAGTTGGGGACTCTGTCTGGCGGGACTGTTTTGAAGACTCTTTATCAGTACATCCTGGTGTAATTGGCAGTGTTGCTGGATGAGGGCAGGTCTGTTTGGGATGGTTTTGGGGTTGGAACCTTGGAAAGCAGGGATAGGCTAAGGGCTCTGCTGTGGGCCCGGCATTTCTGTCACCTGGTGTCTTACTGAAATGAAAATTGTAGCTGGGTATGGTGGTGATATGCACACCTGTAATCCCAGCACTCAGGCAGCTATGCAGGGCCATTGAGAGTTCCAGGCCAGCCTGAGCTATGTAGTGAGACCTGTCTCAAGAAAGACAAAACAAAAAGAAGATTCTGACCCAGGTCCCGGGTGGGGCCCGGTGCTGCATTTCAAACAAGTGCCCAGGGAAGACCCTGGATGCCACTTCTGGTCTGAGTACCACAGTGGCAGATGTGGGAAGAGCATGGGCCTGGGCTCCAGGTGTGACTCTTGCCTTTAGTAGCTGTGTGATGTTGGGAAAATTGCTTAACCTCTCTGAACTGCAGACTTCTCATATGCAAAACGGGGATTGCTTCTGCCTGTTAGGGTCTGTATAAGACTTCCTTCCCTCTCCATGATCAATCTGAATGCAGGCTTGGCTGAGACCCATCTTTCTCTCCTGCAGTGGCTGGTTCTCTTTCTTAGGCAGAGCTTCTCCACCTCTGCACTCTTGGCATTTTGGGCTGGATCATTCTCGATGGCGGAGGCTGTCCTGTGCATTAGGGGATGGGTGGCAGCAACCCAGGTCTCATCTACTAGATGCCAGAAGCACCTGTCTTCCCAACTTGCGACAACCTGAAATGTGTCAAAGTCACCCACATATTGATTAGGTTCTAGTTAATAATTTATATTAATAACTCGTTCAACAATGTGTAGAGTACCTATTTTGTGCCAGAGGATATGCCAGGGATATAGTGATGCTTCAGACAAACTAGGTCCCTGACCTCAGGAAGGTACTTCCTTTCAGAGCCTTAAAGTCTTCTCAGCTGTAAAATGGGTGTAACCATGCTGCTGATCCCCTAGATTAGAAGATGAGTTTGGGCTTGAAAATGCCCAGCACTAGATGCAAGGGTAAGCCAATGATGGAAGGTATGACGGGCCTGGGAATGGAATCTGGGTGCCTGGGTAGAAGTGAGTGTGGACAGGGACAGCTGCACTGAGGGGCCAGGAGATCTAAGCTACAAGGGGAAGCAGGAAGAGTGCTGTGTGGGAATCTGTGCAAAGTGGACAGCAGAAGGCAGGATGGGACAAAGTGGCAAGGAGAGCCAAAGGGGCAGGGAGAGTCAAAGGTGGTAGGGAGGGCCAAAGATAACAGGGAGGGCCAAGGGTGAAACTAGGGTGATATGGAGAAAGGGACACAAGAATGGCAGGGAGTAAGGAGAAGGGGAGAGAAAGGTAAAGACAAAGATGAGACTTGCTCAGATGTGGGATGGACAGAGACACCTTGGGGAAGGGAAACAGAAGGAGGGTCACTGAACGGGCAGGTCAGCTGCCCCAGACCCATGGAGGCAGCTCATATTTTTTCTAACACACCCAGTTTTGGCTACAAAGGTATGAACGAAGTCCCCATGCTAGCTCAGTCCACTTTTTGTGGGGTCCTCACTTGGAGGGACAGGATTGGAGCACACGTGGCCTTGGAGGGAAACAAGGCTCACTGTGTGGAGTGGTGTTATGACTGCAATTGTGGTAACAGGATAAAGACATCGCAAACAGTTAGCAGTGGGGCTTGACAACTGTCCATGTAGTCGTGGCCCTACCCCCACACAGTGTGCAGTTGCTGTAGCTGTTCAGATGAACTGGGTAAAGTGCACTGGCTTGCCCTGACCAAGTGGCTCCGGAAGCAGTGGGACCCACATGTCAAGTGTGAGATACACGGGCCACTGACCCTCGTCCATCCTGAGCAGTGCTGCTCCGATTGCTGCCATGCTGCAGGGCAGCAGCAACAGCCCCAGAACACCAGCTCCGGTTACTTAAGGTCCACTCACATGATTTTAAAGTGACAATGTTTCAAGTGCCCAACTTTGGTGCCCAGCTTCGATTTTATTAGAAAGATAGCAGCAGAATAGTCGAGCTGCCACGCCTTGTGGAGGTGACCCGTCAGGGTGTGGGTTCTGCAACGATCTTCCAAAGCTCCTGCAGCAACAGAAAGGACAAGTTCCTGGGGATTCAAGCAGAAGGGAGGTGGCCAAGGAGAACCAAGCACACATAGAGCAGGGCAGCCCAAGCTACAGAGGGCAGAGCTGCCTCAGTCTCTGAGGCTGTGGCTGCTGTGTTTCACCCTGGCAGAGGCCAGGTGGGTAAAGTTTGGTATTAGCCCAAGGGGCATCAAGATGCCATTCGATCACAGGGGCTGGGAGGGAGGCAGCAAGTCAGCACAGGCCCTCCACTGGGCCTGCCCTTTATGGTCCGTAGCTGCTGAGTTTTGTGAGGAGCTGGGCTTCTTCACCGTGGGATGCAACTCTTGCTTTTAAGCCAGCAGGCGAAAAGCCATGCAAGCACATGCCAGGTTCTTCGTGGCAACCTTGGACCTTACTAGCAAACAGCTCCCATTTGCTATCTACTTAGAGGCTGGTGGGGACCCCAGACAGGAAAGCTCCCAGAGACAGCAGAACTGCACACTTCACTGCTGCACTGGACAGGGAGCATGGGAGAAGGAAAACTGGCCCTTCGTTCCTCCTTCACCTTCCCTCTTCCTTCTTACAATGAGCCCTGGATCTCCACAGACCCAGAGAGAGGCCACAGCCAAAGGCAAAGAGAACAAAAGACGTTAGCCTCCACCTTTGGTTCTACAAATCCAGCTCCTGGTAATTTTAAGGGTAATTTTGAGTTTTCAAATTCTCCCTAAGTGCTGGGTTTAAAAGCTATAATAGGAAGTGATATGGCTCTAGGATTAAGTCTCAGTTCTGCCATTTCCTGGCTGGGTGACTTACCCTGTTTTGGCTGTGGCTGTGAGCATTAACCAGGACAGTGAACAAGGTGCTCAGCATGGCACCTGCATGTATGAGCTATCATTTGAGGGTGATCTAAGAGCCTGATATGATGGGGTCCCACTGAGCTCAGGTCACAAGGGCCAGCAGCACCAACAAGAGCCTGCCAGTACATTTCCACAGAGACCACCAGACATCACATAGGACCCTGGTGCTATGATCTACAACCTCCAAGTCCCCTCCACTGACTTCCTCTCCCCAAACAACCTCCTCCCCCTTGCTTCCTCTGCAGTCTGAAAGAATGTGAATCCAAAGTTGGTGACTATGGACAGCGGGGTGCAGATCCCCACCAGGTATCACAAAGGCAGTGCCAAGTCTGCAGTGTCTGCTGTCTGTAGGACGGTGGGGGCTCCCTGTGCAGGGATTCTCTGCCCCAGCTGGAGTCAGGAGCTTCCTGCCAAAGTGACCCACGTCCTGCACTTACCAGCTGCTGGATGCGCTCATACATGAGCAGCTGTGGGAAGGAGGCCTCCACAGGCTCCACCACGAAGCGTAGCCTGCCGTCAGCCAGCTTCTCCAGTGCATGCAGGGAGGAGCGGAAGTGGTCATAGGCTTCGCACGTGACATCCAAGTGTCTCAGGGTAAAGTTGAGTCTGCAAAACAGCCAGCAGACAACAACCTGCTGTCAGGACCAGGAAGGGCTTTGTAGTTTCCTTGCATCTGTCTTCCTGTGCCCCACTGAATGCTTTTCTCACAGATGGATTTTAACTGAAGGCCTACTATGTGCTCAGCATTTGAGCAAATTTCCTTGGTATGAGGAAATGGTTGCCAACTCCAGTTTATAGTTATGGAAATGGAGGCTCAAGGACCTGAGAACTGGTACAGGGGCATATTTCACAGGAAAAAAAATGCAAGCAATATTAAGAGCAGCTGACAACTGCTTCAGCAGAGGAAGATGACAGCATGTGCTGGGACAAATAGTGATGGGCCCAGGTGACATAGGGTCCTTGTTTGTCACTACCTTGCTGGGACCTGGATAACACCCTGCAAAATGGAGAGGGCAGTGCCTGACATCAGGGTTTAACACAGAGGGACACCAGTGACTAGCATGGGCCCAGCACATGGCAGGTGCTTGGTAAATGACACTGAGTCACAATGATGACAAGGCTGAGGATGCAGCTGAAAGGTGAGTTGCCCCACAGCAGAACTCACCTCTTCTCCACTGACAAGATGGCTGTACAGGCATTTTTCAGTTTGTGGGCAAGTCGGGACAGCGTGTTAAACAGGGCGTCCGTTAGGTCGTCATCATAGAACACTGTGGGGAGAAAGGTGGAGAAAGCTACTCAGAGGGACCCACAGGGCACTACAGAAGGGACACTATCACTGCTGAACAACGGTGGCTGTGGCACAATTTTCTGAAAAGATGCAGAGGAGTCAGTGGAGGTGAGGAGCCACTGTGCTTCACAGGCGACACAGAAAACTTTCTTACCTTCAGCTGCAAACAGTACGGTGGTGTGGTTGTACAGGTCAGCAATGTCTTCTTGTGACCAGCTGAAGGGAATCTCAGGATCTACCAGAGGATCAGAAAGATGAGTGACTCATTCCTTCCTCTGCTCTGGCCACCAGCTCTCACCAGAGAGAGAAACCAAAAGAAGCTTCAGGACAAGACACAGGATTGGGAGCAGATTGGTGAGTGGGTACCACCAGGCAGACTTGCATCCAGTGCCATGACTTTAGGGCCACAGCTGTCCATGGGGATAACCACAGTGCAGTGAGACACCCTTTCTGTCAGCAAAGGGCAGGAGTAGTCAAGCTTGCAGCCGACCTGGGAGAACACGATTTGCACCACCAACCAGGGCTCTCCTGCCCCCATTTAATTGCTACATCTCTGTGTTGCAGAAACTTGCTATATCTCTCTGTTGCAGTTTTTAGGCTTACAGAAAGGGTCTAATCATACTTTCTCAGAGGATTGCTGGGAAGGTCAAAGGACCTGTGCTTGGCACGTGACAGTTCTCAGGTCATGGTTTCCTCTCTGCCAGTTAGACCTGACAGGGAAAAGGAAAGAAGTCTCTGTATAAAGAGCAATCATCCAGTTCTGAAAAAGTTTGTGGAAGAAATTTAGAAAACTCTTCCACCAGTCCAGTGGGCCTCCTGTTTGGTGGACAATGGTCTGTCTCAAGAGGTCACCAAATTATGGTCCCACCTGACTCTGCCAATATCCACCTGTGTGACCCCAGACAGGCATGGACCTAAGAGCCATTCACCACTCTCGATGATACTGGGAGGTGTGAGTGGCATCAGATGCCCAGCCTAAGTAGGTGCTCAGAAAAATCACAGCTGTTGCCCACTGGGCAGTAAGGGGAACTTGCCATGGGACAGTGGAACCAGGGCAGCAGCTGGAACTCTGCTGCTCATCAGGTCCAAAGCTGAGATACTGGAGCATCATGAGGAATTATGAAATCAAAGGGGCACAGGAGGAACAGACCTGTGCAGAGATCAGCCTTCAGCCAGTCCAGCTCTTTGACCTTAACTACACCACCTGCAAAACCCAAACCAAACAGAGCTGCCAAACACTGCACATAATTAGGGAAAAAACAAAAAACAAACAAAAAAATGCAGCAAGATCCACCCACTCATCCCTCCATCTAACCATGCATGCAGCCATTTATCCACACATTCCAGCAGTTTCCCACCCTTCTGTCCCTCTCTCCTGCTCTCCTCCTTCCACTCTCTCCCCCTCACTCTCTCCTTGCATGTTGAGTGCTAAATGTGGGTGACTCTCTTAGACACAGGGAATATAAAGCTGATAGTCGTGATCCCTGTCCTGGGGACTGGCCACCCTAAGAGGGTCTGCAGGTTAACAGACAGCTACAGGAGCACATGGTTGAGGTAATGGTAAAAGGATGAGCCAAATGCACAGGAGAGAAAGGAGCTCATCCATCAGACTGGGGATGCCAAGAAGGCTCCAGGCAGCCCTCACAGGATGGCTCGGTGTAGCTCTGAGGCTACACCTACTTCTCCCTCTTTTCACCAGGTACAAAGGGAAGCAGTAGAGCCCACCTCCTATCCACTACCTCGAGAGCAGCCTGACAGAGAAACTTCTTTGTGCTGGGCTGGGTCTTACCTCCAGCAGCAGCCAGGTGGCTGTTGAGGGTAATGTTTCTCTGGCACATGGCCAAGAGGTCTGCACCGACATCTGGAATGACAGAAGGGCCGCAGTGCACGAATGGTTAGGACACCATCCTCAGCTCTTCCCAGAGAGCTGCTCCCAGAGCAGAGACATGCCGCTTCTAGCGGCCACAGTCACACAAACACTGCACCATGGGCTCTTTACAATGGCTTTCCCTTAAATGCTGGGGGAGGGGCATGGTGGGCATCCCAAGGCAGGGAGAATGTGCCTGTGGTGGGCCCAGGATGTCTTGCATAGGGTATTTGCTGGGCTCTCTGTGGGTGTGGACACCCCTGACCACCCACTGCAAATTCCCCGGGGGTTGGATGGCATGTACCCTGGAACCATGCAGAGCCTGGTGCAGGGAGGCTTGCTGGCCAGAGGGACGACTGGTAAAGAGGACATTGCTGATGTGTGCCAGGCAGCATGCAGTTGGCTCTGCAGCTTGCAGATCATTTTCTTGAGACAGGGTCTCACTATGTAGCCCAGGCTGTCCTTGAATGCTTGATTCTCTTGCCTCGGCCTTCTGAGCATGGGAGTATAGGTGTGCGCCACTGCACCTGGCTTGTAAGTCTCTTTTCATCCTGGTGCTGGGGATGACATGCTAAGCATGTGCTCTATCACTGAGCTACAACCCAGCCTCCACAAGTCTTTGTGGCTGCTTTTGTCACAAGAGATCTTCCATGGGATTCTAACACACACATGTGAAAGAGCTGCTCTGGCTGAATGAAGGGGAGCCCTGGAGCCCTGAAAAAGCCCCATTTATTCCACTGTTGGCCTGAGGGAGCCCACGGAACCTTGCTCTGTGGATCAGTCTGAAAAGTGCCCACATGACCACTGACCAATGCACTGCCCTGAGCCAGTGGGGGTTGGTGGAGTGGAGGTGTGCGTGGGAGGTTGCACTTCTTGTGTGTGACAATGGACCAGCCACATACCCTCAGCCTCAGTCTGCCCATGTAGACAGACAGGGATGGCTACAGGCTCCCTGGCTACCACCCAGGGTCACTGAAGTCATGACCAGGCCCTAATGCACATGAGAAGGCTATGCTAACTGTGATGTGCTAACTTCTCCAAGTTGGCAAATCTTTGGCTCTCAAGGACAAGACAGCTTATGACCTGCTGTTGGGCTCCAGGCACTGAGCAGAGCTCTCTGGTGTGCCATTATGGCTGATTCTGAGCCATGCTCATTGGCAAGTCACATGTGATGCTTAAGAAGCGGTAGTCAGGGTGGCTGCTGGTCACCCCTGATCAGCGATACCTCAGCACCCATGACGTGTACCAAGTGACAGGTTGCCCAGCTTCCCCTTGTCTATTCCAGAAGCAAAGGGGTACATCATGAAAGCATTCACTAAGACAGCAATGCAGTGCAAACCACATCAACAATAACCACCCCCCCCTTTTTTTATTTTTATTTTTTTGGCAGTACTCGGGTATGAACTCATGGCTCGGTACTTGCTAAGCAAGTGCTCTACTACTTGAGCCACATCTCCAGCTCTTTTCTCTGTCTTATTTTGGAAATAGGGCCTCACTTTTTGCTGAGGCCAGCCTGGATCCTCTTATTTTAGGCTTTCTACCTCTCTGGGATGACAGACACCCACCACCACACCCACCTCTTTTCTTTTGAGATGGGGTCTTGTGAACTTTTTACCCAGGCTGGCCTAGAACCACAATCCTCCTGAGCTTAGCTTCCCAAGTAGCTAGGATTACAGGTGTGAGCCACTGCACCTGGCTCAGATACCTCTCTGCCCAGCCGCTATGAGAGATTTGAAATATAGGCTCATCTGATGGGAATGGTGCTCTGCAGCTGGTGCACACCTATGATCCCAGCACTCAGGAGGTAGAGGTAGGAGGACCGGCTTGGGCTACTTAGTGAGATACTGGCTCAAAAGAAAAAACAGAGGACATTGCTCTGATAGGTGTGTGCTCTTTAAGATAGCACTGTGGCATGACCAGTGTCCAGGCACCAGCATCTCACCCATAGCAGGTGTGGATTCTGATCACTGGACTGTGGCTGTGTAAGACATGACTGGCAGGAACTGGGTGAAGGGTATATAGCACTTTGCAGATTATTTTAGCAACTTTTATGTGAATTTAAAGTGATGTCAAAATAAAAAATCAAAATAGAACTCAGGTGGCAATGTGTAGCAAAAGCTTAAGACAACTCACATCAGTCAGTCTAAGGACCATCAGACAGCCAAGCCCAAAGGACTCACAGCTGTGCGATTGAGAAATGTGAGGAGCACAAGCTCGGACCAAAATGCCTAGCTGTAAGGCACACAAAGAGTAATTTCTAATAACAGGGAAGTGCTCCTGAAGAATACTTTCAACATTTGTGTAGGATACAGTACTGAGTGTACATGTATAGTTTGTGTAAAAATTTGATTTCGGCTATTTGTTGGGAGTATGTACATATAAGGGAAAAATGTAAAAAATTGCAATCAATATTAAAAAGACCGTAAACTAACAATTAGAATAGAGTTTCTTTGTAAGTATCCTGAGGGCAGTGACTTGGAACTGTATCAGGCACATAGTAGGTGCTGAATAAATTTCAAACTGTTGAACAGATCTTGGGATTATAAAATTACAAGTAATTTTTATTTGTTGTTTTACAAACTTCCTAAAGAACAGTCAAGACTTAATTAGGAACAAAATGGTAAACTTGTTTGTGAGGCCACATGGAAGGCAATAGTGTCATGATCTCCTGAGAGGTTTGCCTTGGTGTGAGCAGAGAAAGGGCATCAGGCACTCCTGACACTCAGTGGTCTGGTAGCTGCTGGGGAATACTGGGATGGCTGACTGGATCACTGATATCATTAGAAATAGAGGGTGGGGGGGGGGACGGGAGAGTAAGAGAGAACCAGGGAATAGCAAAACAGCAGACAACAGCAGCCAACTCCTGGTGTCTCTGTGACATTTTCAGTCAGTTTGCACCCTTGAAGACAGCCCCTGCCCTCGTCTGAGCCATTAAGCTGTTACCTGTGCAGTAAACGGTCTGCGCCACAGTGGCAGCCACAATGCTGGCAAGCCCTGTACCTGCCCCTAGCTCTAGCACGGTGCGTCCTTGGAAGAGGTCCTGTCGGAACAGAATGTAGTCTGCCAGGAGCAAGGCACCACGCCACACCTAGAAGGGAGGGGATGAAGGAGGACAGGTGACTTGAGGCTGTGGAGAGACCCTTCAAGACCAAGGAAGTGGATGGGGCCTACCCACCTGCTTGCCAACATCCTCCAGAGGGGTGGCCATGGTGTGCTCTGGATGGGATGGAAACCAAAAGAGAAATGCCCACTGTGAGATGGGGACAGACAGAGAACCACTGTGGGGCACGGGCGGGGGGGGTGCATGGCAACCTGCCAGTGTGGTGGGTGGTCAGGGCCATTGGAACTGGGTGTTCTAGAGAGAAGCAGAAGCATAGGCCTTGCTGTTGGGTAGGAGGGGAGCTTGAGTCACTTGGGACCAGGCATGTGACTCACTCTCCTTTGGCTCGCTGGGTGACTGCAGTGTAGTCTGGAGACTGGGCCCACACCAGGTATGGGCCCAGGTGAATCTAACACACACACATCACCCCCACTGTGTTCATCAACACCCTTTTATAATTGTCATATGCTTGTACACTAATACTAGTCAATCAAAGTATGTCCTCACACCTAGAAACATACAAGAAGTCAACAAAATGTTTGAATTTGTATCTTTTTAACAAAGATGAAGAAAAGTGTAAGTATAAATATTCTCAACTGCAAAACATGTTAGGATAAAATCCTGGTGATGGGGGAAGGGACTGAAAAGACGAGATAAAGAACAAACAAGGCAAAACATTCCCATTGTGCTATCAGAACTCACTCAAGTCTCTGAAGTGGGACTGTGAGGCCATGAAGTTACACACAGCACAGAGGACAGCCTCTACTGCTGTCACACTGGCCCAAACCAGAGCAACTTTCATGCTCAGTGGACATCTGCAAACTGCTGATTCAGTCAATGTCCCCAACTCTCCTAGAGCTGTGGTCAATGGAATCTGGGAAGAGCAGTAACCAGTCCAAAGTCAGTCAAATTAAATCCTAATTAAATCAAAACATGTCAAGATGTTTATCTAAAGCCAAGTGGAAACAAAAGAGGATTTTAAAATCAGGTCATTTTGGAGTTTGATACAAAATTCTCACCTAAATCCTGGGAGAGCAGTGTCCCTGGCCCCATCTACAGGTATAAAAACCAAGGCTCCCGATGGCCAGGATCCTGTCCAAAGTCATCTGGCTCATGAGGGTGAAGACAGGTTCAGAATTGGGCTCTGTAGTCCCTGAGCCCAGAGCCCAGCCCGAGTCAAGTTTTGCAGAGGATGATGTTAAGCTCAAGCACTTAGTTGTCTGCTCCCTCGCCCAAAGCAGGAGGGACTCCTGGACAAGCTAAGAAAGATGAGCTTCCAGGTGTGGAGATGCGGGTCTTGTGAGGGTGGTAAAACAGGGCAGCTGCACACAGGCCCTTCTGCTTGCAGGATGTGTGGTACATGTTCTCTGGAGGCCAGTTATGTGGAGCACTGATTCTGTAGCTCCCCTCCTGGGTGTGGGGAGCATGAAGTGAAGGCAAGAGAGCAAAATGAGCCAGTTGAGAAACAGAACTTTCTAGGCCACTTTCAAATGCTCTGGTCACATGACAAGGGGTAAGAATGTGGGCTGTGGTATAAGGCTGACCTGGGGGTGAGTCTCAGCTCCTACCACTGACTAGCTATGTGACTTCGGGCAAGCTTCTCGATCTCTCTGAGCCTCAGCCCCCATCTCTGTGAAACAAGAACACCCCCAGCCCTGCACCAGAGGTTATCCATGGAAAGTAGGGAACAGAATTTCAGTGTGAATTAATGCCCTCCCCACAGTCAGTCTAGAACAGAATCGGTCAGGTACCAGACAGGAGCTCAGTAACTATTTGATGACAGGATGGAGGTCAGAGTCGCCCTGCTTGTTTGTCTGTGAATGACCCTAACCCTGACTGGGTTAGCACTGGGCCTGTCCACAGGACCTCAGGCCCCACCAGTGACCCTGACTCTTCATGAACAGACACAACTCAGAGCTCCTCTTTCCCTCAAGTGCCACATGTGCTAGAGTGGTAGATGGACCACACAGTCTCAAACCCTTCCTTGCTAGCACCCAGCACATGGCTGGCCTTAAGGGTGTCATTTCTTTGACTGTGCAGCCCCTCAAAGGGGCAAGGAATGTCCAAAGGGGCTAGGAGTGTCCAGAGCCAGGACCCTAGATGTGAAGTCCTGGAGTTGCCAAACCCCTAAACTCTTGCTCTGTCTTACTGTCTGGGCAGTAGTTCCTTGGGACTACCACTGGGTACCTGATGAAATCTTTCTTACCCCACTTTTCTGGCTATCCCTTCCTCCCTGCCCTCCCCTCCCACTTTTCTGGCTTCTAACTCCCAGCTCTGGCCCACCTGCTTGACCCACATCAAGTGAACTGTGGACCAACACTCCTCTCCATCTCCTCACTCTGGCTCCTGAATCTGATATGGCTCTCTGCTGCCAGCTAGCCTGGCTAAGTCTCCCACAGCCCCACCTTGCTCCACACCCCACATGCTGAGTGAGACCAGAACAGGGATGGAGATGGCAACAGCTAGGCTTCCTGGAGGGGCCAATGGCCAAATTGAGCCCTGAGACAGTTAGTGATGCATTAAGAAAGCAAAGATTGGCAACAGGCCTGGGAAGGAGGCCAGCAGTAAGGAGGCCCAGAAGAACGGAGGCCAGCAGTAAGGAGGCCAGCAGTAAGCAGGCACAGGGAGAGTGTGAGGGTCATGCTGGTATGACTTGTGAGTTGAAGCTGGAGAGGTAAGCAGAGGCTACACCATGCATGCCCTGTGAGCTGAGTCATCTGAACTCCACCACAAGAGCAATGGGGAGCCACTGAAGGTTGAGTAGGACACAACCTGAGAGTTCTAGGAAGTGCCCTTTGCTGGCAGCAGCACTGCTGCTCCCAGTTTCACCAGAGCTGGTTCTGATACCTGTCTTGTCTACGATATTCTAGCCTGGACCCGAACCCAGAGTCCAAACCCAAAACATTCTTGGGCCCTACCCAATGCTGTGGAGCCACCTTGAGGGCAAGAGAGCCAGTCCTTTATTTACCTATTTTGATGACAATATGAGGATGGCTCTCTGGAGCTTGCTCTTCCATGATGATGTCTTCCTCCTGTGTTAGAATCATGGGATGTACCTTGTCTCTCGGTGGCCTGGCCAGATCAGGATCAGAGCTGACCCATGGTCGTCTCACCACGTCCAGATCCCCATCCTCGTCCAGCTGAGTGCCCACCCCATCCTGGCTAGCCTGGAGGGGCGAGCCCTCATGACTGTGATCACTTCCAGGAGGGGACCCCAGGCTGCCTGACCCAGCAGGAGGGGTATCCTGTGTGTGGATGTCTCTGCTATCACTGTCCTCAGTCCTTGAGTCTCTCCAAGAGTCTCGGTTCCATAGAAGCTTGAACTGGGACAGGAAAACTGAAACACAAGACAAGACATGGAGTGAGAACAACTCCATATATTCTTTATTTCCTCTCCTGTGAGAAATGTCACTGTCAGCTGAAACACTTTAAAAGGCGAGGCAGAGATATCCTAACACCAGCATAAGGCCTGTCTCATTCAGCATGGCCACCAGCTAGGTGGCTGGGGTCACCAGAGCAGTGATAGCCACCACTGAGAGCAGCCTTGGCCAGTATGCCTATTAATCCTCACCATCACCATGCAAGGGTATATCAACTCCACTTCACAGACATGGAGACTGAGGCTCAGGGGCTGAGTGAGCTGGTAGAGGCCATCCAGCTCTAATCGTGGCCCAGCTCTTCAGCTGACATGTCACTACACTGTTCTCCCTCTGAAGGTCTGGAGGACAGGAAAAGGACAAGAGGCATCTCTTGCCATCTGGTGGCTAGAAAGACACAGGCTAGATTTCAATAAGAGGACATGTGCAGGAGAGGTGGGCCAGAGGCAGAGGGAGGAAGGAGTAGGAAGCCCTCAGCTTCAGTCTTCCATCTGCACTGCTTATCTGCTCTGAGCCTCAATTTATTCCTGATTCTGATAACAGAATCCACTCCTGGGCTGTGCAAGGATGTGAGAACATAGGCCTGGCTCGGGACAGGTCTCAACATTTGTGTTCCCAATCCTTGGTTTCCTTCACTCTGATGTTACTTGAGATGGAGTCTTCTCTGAGATGTACTTGTGAGTGTAGTGGGTGAGGCACCAACGGGAAGGGCCACACTACGGCTCCTGCCCCATGCCTTTGCCCAGCTGATCCTCCTGCCTGTGTGGCCTTCTTTCCTATATTGGATTCAGCCTTCTTAGCTTTTAAGACTGAGTTCAGGAGTCTCTCCTTTGGGGCCCCACAGTACCCCAGGCTTGTGCCAAATTTTGGAGCACCCACTCACCCACCCCTCTGGCATCCTACAAACATGTGCTAAGCCCCATGTGAAGTCTTGGGATGCAAAGGAGAGTGAAACATCTTAGGGGTTTCTGTTTTAGGAGTAGTGGGGAGACGTATTAAACAGGGAAACAAAGTAACTGCAGACTGTTAATTGGCATGGATATAGCAAAGCTTTCTTTGGTCTGACACAGATGTGGCAGAATGCAGGAGTCAGCAAACCTTTTCTTCAACAGGTTAAACAGGAAATATTTTAAGCTCTGTGAGTCACATGACCTCTGTTGTAAGTACTCAACTCTGCCGATGCAGCAGTAAAAACATGTAAAGTAAGCCAGGCTGTTCCAATAGAACCCTATTCACAAAAACAAGTCATGGCCAGGTTTGGCCAACATGGCTGGAGTTTGCAGATCTGTGGTGTAATGTGTCATCCAAATTGGGGCAGGAAGAAAGTGGGAGTTTTAAAAATCACAGCAAACAATGGTGAATACAGGATGCCTGGAGTCAGGGAAAGGTGGCTGTCTAAGATGCTGATACCTTGGGAGCCAGGGCTGGGAGGGAAGAAGGCAGACACAGTGGTGGAGGGACAGGAAGGAGGTGAAAGGGGCCAGAGGGCAAGAAAGGGAGGGTAATGTGAGGGTGGACACACAGGCAGAGGCTGGCTCAGGCAGGGTCTTGCATGCCCAGATAACGAGTCTGGATGTTACTCTGATCTATATTTTTGCAGTGCTGGGAATGGAAGCCAGGCCCTTGCATATGCTAGGCAAGTGCTCAATCACTGAGCTGCACCCCTAGTCCTGAACTTATTATGAAAGCCAAGGGAAGCCACTTGGGGAATCTAAGAGGAGAGTTGTAAATGTTTGGCATTTCAAAAGCAAGATGAGCAGGGGAAGGAGCGCAGAAGAAAGACCAGAGCTCAGTGGGAGGAAACAAGGGCAGTCAGGCTTGGGAAGGAGGTGACTGACAGGGTGGGGTAGTAGGGATGGGGTATGGGACAGATGGAGTCCCATAGCTATGCCCCTCCACTGGGCTGCGGATGCATGGAGGGTGGAGCTTGGCATACTCTTGTCTGCATTTCCAGCATCAGTCTCGGGCCAAGAACACAGGAGGTGCTCAGCAAAGCACAGGTGCTCAAAGAATGAAGGGCACTTAAGAAGTGGGAGGATGACAGGTAAACAATCCAGTCTCCCCAACCTTTTCCCCAAAAAGATGAGTACGAGAAAACAGAAAATAAAATGGGATCCACGGGGTGCTGAGCTACTCTGCCTTGGCTCAGGACCTTACCGGGCTGCCCCACACCATTCAGCCGCACCATGAGATGTCTGTGGTTTGGGGTGAAGAGGTGGACATCTGACAGCACAGTGTCACTTCTGAAGGTGACCTCATCCATGGCTGCATCCCACGTTATCCCTGAGACAGGAACACCTGAGAGAGGAGAGTGTGTCCTTAAAGGGAATAGTGTGGACCAGGTGGCCAATGGTTTTGCATCACCAGCGAGAAAGCATTTCTCTTGCTAATTCTTTTTAATTTTTCCTAAGGAGAAAGCCTCACAGTCTTGGGGAGGAAAAAGAATCCAGATACAACTTAATCTTTGTTTGTATTGTATTCATTTTCACAGTAACCTTTCACTTATGGCAAGGGATGAGTTTCCACTTAGGGGATAAAGTTTCTCTCTCTGTCTCTCTTTGAGACTGGGTCTCCCTATATAGTTCGGGCTGGCCTTGAACTCACAATCGTCCTGCCTTAGCCTCCCAAGTGGTGGGATTACAGGTGTGCACCACCACACCTGGATTTCCCCAACTTTTTATTAAGAAAAAAATCCAAGCGACAAGAAAACTAGAGAAACAGCGTAACAACCAACAGTATAGCCCCACTTAGGTTCAAGGAGTGTCAACATTTTGCCATCTGTGTTCACCTTGTCATCTGATAATACATATTATCTACCTGTTTGCGATTTTTGCAGATGTTACACTTTGCTCCTAAATTCTTCACCATATGTCTCCTAAGCACACACTTCTACACAACCATAAGCCCAGGAGGAGACCTAATAAAATTTCTTAATATCACTTAAAATCTAGGTCATGATAAACTTTTCTATCCCTCAAACGTCTTTCTGGCAGTACAGGGGTATTGAACTCAGGGCCTCGTGCTTGTAAGCAGGCCCTCTACCTACCACTTGAGCTACTCCAACAGATGACTTTCACTGTTATTTTACCCAATCAGGATTCACACCTAGGACTTAGTTGTTTTGCCCCTTCGGTCTGGTTTTACACTAAAAGCTGACATCACTATTCACATATCCTTTGTTGTTTTAAAGTTTTCTTACTAAATTAAAAAAGTGAGTGGATATAAAGATAAAGCAATTCAGGACTCCCTCTGCAGGTGATATAAAGACAAGGGAAAATTACATGGTGCCAGGGCAATAACCATAATTGGAAAACTATACCTGAAGAAAGTGGTCAGAAATAGTCAAACGTTCCATGTCAGCACAAAGCATCAGACAGTTGCTGTCTGATGGCCTTTGAAGCTGAGCAAGGCAGGTGTAAACCTTGGCCCCTTACCTCCAGCTGTCACCTTGGGAAAATCACTTTACTTGTATGAACCTGTTTCTTCAGGCATGTTCTCATGTTCTCTGAACAGTGTTAATAAAATGCCAGCAACTTCTTTGTCTTAGATTGGTTTCAGGCATTTGACCCAAACCTGCCCATAACCATCTACAGGAACAGTTTTTTTTCAGGGTAGGCATGTATACTAGTATCATGAAATCTCTTAGGGCTTCCATTTTTTTCAACTGGAAAATAGGATGATCATAATTCAGATGTCCTAACGATTTAACTACACACTAATGAAGTCCCCGACATTTATGTGCTTGTCATGGAATAGCAAGTCTCAACACAAACGTTTTTATGAAAAAGATCCCTTATTAAAATCATCTCCATGCTATATTTCCTGCACAATGCTATAAGCCAGCAAAAAGCGAGTGGGTTGTGAACAAAGGCTATGAATCTGTCCCAGTCTCCCTAGCACCCTCTTGGATAATGTTCACACATACTACTGTTATTTATTGAGTGTTTATGTCCAAGCAAAGGCTCTTGGATGAGGAAGGGAGGCACGGAGATTCACCCTTAGGTGCCTGCCAACCATAGAATGCCTGAATGTGATCAGTGCTTTCTCACACAGGCCCTAAGACAGAGGATTCATTATATGAATGAAACTGATGTAGAAATAAATGCTCAACCTTCAACAGAAGCTCTCAATCAACGGGCAGGCAGATTGGATCCAGGAAGAGAAGATACAAATTAAATCTGCCACCCTGATCCTTTCTTCAAGGGCAGATCTGGCTCTCCCAGAACTCACAGATGCCCTGAGAGAAAACAAAGAACTCCTGCCTATAGTTTTGTTAGGGGATGTGGCAGGGCAGCGGGAAGAATCCTCTCTACTGTTGCTATTAAAATCAAGCATGAACCAAAGGATACCATTTGTTGTTATTGATGAATTTTGCTAGAAAAATTACATTCCAGAAAGTGTTTATTATTCATTCTGAAAATGAACATTCTATTACATACCATTTTCTTAAATACAGAAAAAAAAAACCCCGTTATTTTCTTAATTTCTACCTGTTTTCCATTTTGAACTAACCAGTCTTCTAAGGAAATATATCCTGCAATGAAAGGGAAGCTGATCTACCTTGAGGGGCTCTCCCTCCTCCCCAGAATCAGCTACCTGGGATTAAGGAGGTCCTCGTCTTTATCTAGGGCCTGGGTGAGGAGTAAATGAATCAATGATCACATTCAGGCATTCTACAGTTGGCAGACACCTAAGTATGAATCTCTGTGCCTCCCTTCCTCCTCCAAGGGCCTTTGCTTGGACATAGACACTCAGTAAGTAACAACACATAAGAACATTATGAAAGAGGGTGCTGGGAAGGCTGAGAAGGCAGTGTGCAGTTCCTCTTCTGAGGAACAGCAGACCCAGGGTCTCCACCTGGGAATGCTCTCCTCACTGGGCAGAGCTGAGAGAGTAAGGCAAATCCTGACTTCAGATGGGAGCCTCGCCCCGTCCCTAGGGCTGCAGGTTTACTCCTGCAGTTGAGTTGACAGGTATTACTGGCTCTTCTAAGGCTTTGGGGACGGGTCTGGGACTCTGTCCTCTTCCTTCCTCTATGGGTCTCCAGTCAGGGTTGTCCCAAAATGTAGTTTATTGGTGTCTGGGGTTGACACAACTCCCCTCCTCACCAGGCGCCACCCACCCACCCACTCACCGAGCAATTAGGAAATGGGCTGGATAGCAAGACACTGGATAAGGAGCGCAGGTGTGACGACTAGAAGTGGAAGACCCAGGCCCTGGGGTGTAGGGAAGAACCCTGGCCACAGTGCGCACAGGTGGGGCAGGACGAAGACCCCCCCCCATCCTCGGGCTCGCAGCTCCCTGAACCCCGCCCTTGTAGGTTAAGCACTGCCCTCTCAAAAGGCAGTCACAGCGCAGGCGTCTCCTTTCCTTCCTAATTTAACGCCCGGTGGGAAACGAGATAACACGGTCTTCTCCCCACATTCTTGCTTAGAAGGAGAAACTGAGGCTGCGTGTGCGAACAAGCCTTAGACTTCAGGTTCGTGGCAACCAATAGGGTCCCTGCTCCTTCCCACCGCCTCCCCCATGCTCTTACCCGCCTCGGCCCGGGCCTGGAGTCCCGACCGACCCCCTGACCACGGAACTCAGGCGGCCGCCATGACAGCCGGCTTGCGCAGGCGCGGCTCCGCCCCCGATGACGACAGTCGCCCGCGCTGCCCTGGCCACGCCCACCACGTCTCCGGGTCGCGCATGCGTGTGGAGGCCGCTGCCTGGACACTGATTCTCTCGCTCTGGGCTGCAGGGAGGCGCGGAGGCTGCAAGCAAGGGATTCGCCGCTGTCGCCTGTTTGCTTCGGTGACCGACCTAGGTGGGGACGCCTATGCACGTGGGCGTCCGACCTTCCTTCTCTAAAGGAGTTAAATAGAACTGGGAGTGCAGCTCAGTGCAAGACTGGGTTCTATCCCCAGCACAAAGGAAAAAAAAACGTTGTTAAATGACTTGCCTAAGGTCACCCATATGCTAAATAGCAAGGGCTGGACTGAAACCTGGGATGTAGGGCTCCAGAACCTGTTAACCAACACGCCGACCATTTATTGTTAGGTCCCAGTCCATGAGGCCAGTGCATTGGGTGTGAAAGATTTCACAGAACCAGAATGAAGTTAGGGATGGGGTTTATAAGCATTTAAGATATAAAAGGAATATCCTGCTGATTTTTTTTTTGGTTCAGCTAGCTGTTCCATGGCGGGGTGGGGGGAGATAGGGGGTGTGGGCTGGGGTGGTCAGTTTCTCAGTGTTTTACCAAGGTGGCTTTTTTGTTACTTTTCTGTGACATCTTGAAGTCAGAGATGTTGTCAACAAGATGCAAGTGGGGTTCCACTTGAGTTCAGAAAAACAGCTTCTGTGTAACAGCCTTCCTACCAGACAAGGTGTCTTTACCAAATGAAGTAGGTTAGGCTAATTTAGTTGGGGCCTTACATTTATTATCACTTGTGATCTTTATCGTTGTTCCTAATAATCCATTATTAACAGTTGGTAGTTATGCATTCATTCACTCAAGTTTCCAACACCTGGGGGAATCCAGAAACTCAGTTTTAATTGGAGTCTAACAAGAAATGAAGTCCAATGTAAGTGTTATGCTTCAGGGAAACATATGAGCATCTGGAAAATGGTGGCACCTGGGTGTAAATCTCAAAGCCTTCCTTTTCCAGTAGACATTTGCTTGGGTGATTTTTCTGGACTTCTGGAGCATGGAGTTCAGAAAGCACAGACACCATCAGCTACAGCACAGTTGGGTGACACCTGCTCATGGGAGGAGCAGCCCATGGAAGGGCCCAGACGTAGGTGATTTTCATCCCTGTCGCCACAAACAGGCCACTACTTGCACAGAATCAAGTGGCCATCACTGACACATGTTCCTGGCAAATGGGGCAGCAGGTAGATTCCTGAAATGCTGAAAGCTGCCTTGCACACCATTGCAAAACCTACCGCCTATCTGCTGGTTTTCCTGCTGTCTGTCTGTGTTCAATCCCAAGTAGACACATACCCTAGAGATACATTAACCTATGCAGAGACACAGGGAGACACTCTGACACATGCAGGCAGACACACATATATATTTCCACACATCTGTGCCCAAGATGGTGTCAGATAAGCACCTGCCAATTTGCAGACACCCAAGCTTCACTGGTATGTATTTATTCTTAACAAATATTTGTCAAGTACCTGCTATGTATCAGGCTATTCTGGTGCAGGGTGGATAAAACAAGGAACAAGGCAGACAAGGTTCCTTCTCTCTGTTGGGGAAGAGGCAGATAATAAACAAATACATAAATACAAGTACAGTGTGCCAAGAGGTAACAGCTGTTACAGAGAACAGAGTTGGGGAATGGAGAGTGACTGGGTGATCTGGGAAGGTCAGGCTGCTATGGTAAGAGATCAGCAGAGGCTGAATGAAATGAGGAGTGAGCCCTGCACACATATAGAGGACAGCATTGCATGTAGAAGGAAAATCCGGGACAAAGGCCCTGGGGCAGGACTGTTATTAGGTGTATTCTAGTGACAGCATGAGAGTCAACTGGCTGGAGTGGAGTGAGCCTGGGGAGGGGTCATAGGAAACAAGGATGCAAAGTTATCCAAAGTCAGAACTTTGGGTCTGATGTCAGAACTCTGGATTTTACATGGGTGGGATGGGGAACAGTCAAGGATCTACTGCCACTCATATTTCCAGTCATGTGTAGACACAGACACAGCTGTGCCTGCCCACTGACCACTGACCAGTGAACAAAGAAAAGCAAACATTCAGGCCTATAGGGCCACAGATGTGGAACGCACATGCCTGTCTGAGCATGCGTGTACACATAGCCTCAGCTGCTACCCTTTTGTTTAATTGCTTTTGAACAGAAATTTCTCTTCTCATAACAGAAGTGAGTCAACATCAATTTCATGGTTACTGTTGCTAAAACACGAAGGTTGATAGGGTGGCCAAGCAACACAAATAAGAAAAAAAATTTTTTTTTTAAAAAGGAAACATTGTGTTTCCTGAAATCTCCCAGGACAGTACACAGAGGACAAGCTAGGCAATGTGGAAACCCAATTCTAATCCTGATTCTTTCTCTAGATCATAGAAGGTCTTAATTACTTCCTTAGAACCCAATCTCCAGACACAGCTATACTGAGGATTAGAGCTTCAATGTAGCACTTTGGAGGGAGGGGACAGACACAAACATTCACCACACAGTATTTTCCTTGCTTCTCTTCTGGTTTCTGGTTGCTCCTGGCCACCCATAGCTTATAGATGCATCCTTCCTGTTTGCATGGTTGTCTTTCCTGTGTGTTCTGTGTTCGTGTCCAAATTTCTTTCTTCCCTTCCTTCCTTGCTTCCTTCCTTCTTTCTTTTCCTTTTTTCTTTGTGAGACTGGAGTTTGAACTCAGGACTTCCAGTTAGCAAAGCAGGAGCTCTACCACTTGAGCCATACCTCCAGTCAATTTTGTTCTGATTATTTTGGAGATGGGGGGGCGGTCTCTTGAACTATTTCCCCCAGTTTGGCCTCTGAACCAAGATCCTCTTGATCTCAACCTCCCAAGTAGCTAGGATTACGGGCATGAGCCACTGGCATCCAGCTCTCAGATTTCCTTCCTATAAGGACACGAGGCATTGGATTGGACTCACCTAATCTAGATGGCTTCATCTTTATTAACTAATGACATTAAAAGCCCTATTTCCAAATAAGGTCACATTTGGGGAAGTTAGGACTGGAACAAATGTATTTCATAGATATAATTTGACCCACAATAGACACCAACTTGGAATGGAAGCTCTTCAGCCCCAGTGTGAGCCACCTTAGCCATTGGCATCCTCCCAGCTGAAGCCCCAGACATTGTGGAGCAGAGACCAGCCAACACTGCTGTGCTCTGACCAAATTCCGGACTATTGTGTCCTGAATGTTTGTGTGTTCTCCAAAATTCACACATGGAATCCTAGTGCTCAATGGGCCTTTAGGAGGGGGTTAGGTCACGAGGTGGAGCCCTCACCAATGGGATTAGTGCCCTTATAAAAGAGGCCCCAAGAGCTCCCTATCTTTCTGTCATGTGTAAACACAGAAAAGATGGCAGCCTATGAACCAGAAAATGGCCCTCACCAGACACAGAATCTGCTGGCACCTTGATCTTGCAGTTCCCAGCTGCTGGAACTGTGAGAAATAAGTTTCCATTGTTTATAAGACACCCAGTTGATGGTATTCTGTGGCAGCAGTCCATGAATGGACCAAGACCCTGACTTGCAGAATCTGTGCACATAGAACAGGGTGATGGTTTATGTCACTAAATGTTGGGGCGATTTGCAACCCAGCAATAAATCTGGGGAATAAGGGGAATATATATAAGTAACATTTTATTTGTTTTTTTGTGGTATTGAGGTTTGAACCCAGGACCCCATACTTGCTAGGAACGTGCTCTAGCACTTGAGCCATACCCCCAGCCCTTTTGCCTTAGGCTATTTTTCAAATACAGTCTTGTGTTTTTGCCTGGGGCTGGCTTCAGACTGCACTATTCCTACCTGTGTCTCTCTTATAACTGGAATTATCCACTCACGTCATCATAACCAGTTTATTGATTAAGATGGGGTCTTGCTAGATCTTTGGTGGGACTGGTCTCCAACCTCTATCCTCCTGATGCCTGCCTCCTGGGTAGCTGGGATTACAGTCATGAATCACTATTCCCAGCTTAGCCAGCCAGCATTTCTTTATAGGGCCACGAGGGATGGGTTGTTGGGGGGCACTCTGATTTTTTTCACCATTAAGTTCTTCTTTCATCCCCACATCCATCCCCAAGGCTCAGAGAGGTGATGTGCCTGGCTCAGTGTCATCAGCTAGGGAACAGCAGCACCGAGATGCAGACTCTGGTGTCTAAATGTCTCAGGGACTCTGGATGGAGCCGTGGAGTGAAAGGCCCTTTGTAGCCCTGGGGCAGGTCTTTTCCTCTGAGAGCCTCCCCCAGACTTGGCCAGGCAAGGGTTAAGGCTGGAGCTCACAGGGTTAGACTGTCCTTACTCCCAGAGCTTGGCCTAATGACAAATTACAAATGCAAGAGAGGGACAGCAGTGGAACTGCCAGATGTGTGGTAAGAAGCCAGCTTGCAGGAAATTGCTCTCGGGTGATTTTTATTAGCTTGGTCATTCACAGCAGCCCTGTCTCCAAAGGTCGTGCATTTACCAAACACTTGATGTGTTTTCTGTCAGCCCTGGGAGACCCTGTCCTCTTGGAGAGAGAGAGCTTGTCCCCCAGGACTGGTGAGAACGGGTGATTGTAATTCTGCCCCTTGCCTCCCACCAGCTCACAGTAGCAGCTGCTTCATATGCAGTGATCCCTACTCCAGCTCTTAGTTCTGTGTGGAGAGACCCAAGGTTGACCTTAGGTGTTGGGCTCTCATCTCCAGGTTGGTTGCTGAATCAATTCATTTGTTCAATACCTAATTTTGGAGAGCTTTTCACACGCTAGATAATTGGGCAATTACTTCTTTGAAACTTGATTTTATAATTTTTTTTTTTGGCAGTACTAGGGTGAACTTAGGGCCACTCCATCCACCAGCCCTTTTTCATGCTGAGTATTTTCGAGATAGGGTCTCACAAACTATTTGCTGGGGTTGCCCTCAAACCATGATCCTCCTGATCTCTGCCTCTTATGTAGCTAGGATTACAGGCATGAGCCACCAGTGCCTGGCCTGTCCTCCTTTTTCAAAGTGTATATTCCTCGTTCAAAGGGCTTTTACCATGGTATTTCACACATGTATATATTGTACTTTAATCAGATTATCTCCCTCTATTACTCTCCTTTCCCTTACCCCACCCCTATTATTTCACAGCGTTTAGTGTGTTTCATTATGTCTTCTTCCTACGCAGATTCAATGTATTTCAATATTATTCACTCTCAGTCATAGAATGAAAACTTTTCAAAACTGAGGTCATGGATGGACAGCCCCAGTGAGTAACTACCAGGATGGATGAGTAGAAGCAGGACAACTGGAAAGAATAGACAGAATAGAAAGAATAGACAGAATAGAAAGTAAGAATGGTCCAGGCAAGAATCATCCATCAATGTTGTTAAAACCCCTGGGAGGAAGACAGTTGGGAATAGAATATTCCTTCTCAAAGAATTACTCCCAGGCTGATGATCAAGATACCATCACAAGTCTGGGGCAGCCACTTAGCCAGAGGACCAAACATCGTGCTATTAGTGATGGGATAAACTGACCTGTGCCTGCTATGAAGAACCAAACAGGACGCACGGCTCACCTGGAAAGAGCCAAAGAGGAAATGCTGAGTGCTCCCTCTTCCTTGTCCTCTCCTTTCCTGGCCACACATGCACCTGCTGCTTTTGTGTTTGCCTTGTTTCACTGAGCACAAGTTTTCAAGGCTTATCTGTGTTATAACACATGTCAGTGCTTCATTCCTTTTTATGACTGACTACTTACTATTCTGTTGTTTGGATTATAACATTTTGTGTTATCTGTTCATAGGTTGGTGGACATTTGGGTTGTTTCCACATTTTGGCTCTTGTGAAGAATGCTGCACGAGAGAAGGTTGTTGCCTGGCTGTTACAATGCCAGCACCCAGTGCACAAGGGCAGTGGTTGTTTGCAGAATGAAGGAGGCACAGGGGACATGGGGAATGTCACTGGAGTCGCTTTTGCTCTGGATGTCCTGGGGAAGCGGAGACCTCAGAGAAGCAGCAGTCGTAAACACCCCACCCACTTTAGCAGGGGAAGACTTTATGATTTACTGAGATCTGGATCAAAGTGTTCTTTCTCAAGATGAGCTAGGAAAAAGTCACTCTGTTTTTTCCTGTGTTTGGCTCCAGAAGAGCAATGAGTATTTCCAATTGTCACAAGCCTACTGTCTTTTCCTTTTTCTGGGCCACCCTGGGATCCTAGGTATTCCACAAATGCTGGTAGAACATTTTGAGTAGCTACTTCCATTTGCAGTCTCCCTTATTCCTCCTAACCTCAAGGCACTTTTAAAAAAAATTTTTATAACACATAACAGAAGGATACATTGTGATATTTACATAAATGCTTACAATATATCTTAGTTAGATTCACCCCCACCATCCTTTATCCCCCGCCCCACTTCTTAGAACAATTTCAACAGGTTTCATTCTCTCGCTCCCTCTCTGCCTCTCCCTCTTTCTTCTGGTGGGACTGGGGCTTGAACTCAGGGCTTCAAGCTTGCAAAGCAACCGTTCTACTTGTGCACGCCTGCAGTTCATTTTGCTCTGGTTATTTTGGAGATGGAATCTCTCAAACTATTGCCCCAGCTGGCCTCAAACCAACATCCTCCAATCTCAGCCTCCCAAGTAGCTTGGATTACAGGTGTGACCTATCAGTGCCCAGTCAGGTTTCAATCTTCCATTTTCATATATGAAAACAAAACACATCCACCATATTCATCATCATTCATCCTTTCCTTGTGTCCCCCACAAGTACAGCCCCCCACCCAAAAGGCCAGTTTTACCCTTCTGCTCTTCCTTTTTTAAAAAGTGTATATTGATGGTTCAAGGGAGTTTGGTCTTGGTAATTCAGGCCTGTATATATCATGCTTTAATTAAGTTAATATCCCCCCACATTACTTATTCATTCTTTATCACCATACTCCTCTAATATTCAACAGCTTACAGTATAGTGCATTTTATTCTATTTACATACAGATAGTATGTTTTAATAGTTTTCATTCTCTAACATTTTCTTTTCCTATCTTGCCTCCTGTGTTCCTCTCAGACAGACCCACTAATACAGTCTTGTTCTCATTCTCACTATATATACACATATATGTGTGTGTATAAATATAAAAATATTATATATATATATCTTGTAGGTCTACCTTCTACATATGAGAAAAAATGTGCAACCTTTGACTTTTTGCACCTGACTTACTTTGCTTAACGTGATATTCTCCAGTTCCATCCATTTACTACAAACAACGTAATTTCATTCTTCTTTATGGCTGAATAAAACTCTATTATATATAAATGAATGAATAAAATTCCGTTGGATATAAATACCATATTTTCTTAATGCATTCATCAGTAATGGGACATCTGGGCTGCTTCCAAAGCTTGGCTGTTCTAAATAGTCCTCTAGCACTTCCTGTAGGATCCCCGGCCCATCTGCCGGGGGTCAGGACATGGGGTACATGGCCCATGGTTATAGAGACCAGCAGGACTGTGATTTGTGGTGCTGCTAATGGCACCACAAATGGCACTACTTCCCTGGGGAAGTAGTGGCCACTTTCTACTGTCACTGCCTAGTGCCCCCCGTCAGGTCTCCTCCATATGATTTTTCAGTGCTGGGATTTGAACTCAGAGCCTCATGCTTGCTAGGCAGGCACTCGAGCCACATCCCCAGCCCTTGTGTTTTTCCCTGGGCCAGCTTGGATCATGATCTTTCTATTTATGCCTTCTTCGTAGCTGTGATTACAGGCACTCACCACTATGCCTGCTTATTGGTTGACACAGGGTCTTGCTACTTTTTTTTTTTTTTAGCCTGGGTTGCCTTGAATTGAAATCCTCCTGATCTCTGCCTCACAAGTAGCTTGGATTACAGGTGTGAGCACAGCCCCTGGCTATACATTTGATTTCTATTTCTATTTTATTTGAGTTATATCTGTTCCCTTCTAGCCTGGGTGTGTATTTTTTTTTCTAGCCAAGTAAAGGGCAATATAACAGATGTGCCCTGTATTATAGACAAGGTGCAGAGAAGTAAACTACATGCCTACCATCCTTCTCTTTTCTTCCCTTACATTTACTTGTATATATATAGTGTTTTTTTTTTTTTGTGATGGCACTGGGGTTTGAACTCAGGGCCTCATGCTTGCTAGGCAGGCACTCTTACTGCTTAAGCCACTCTACCAGCCCCCTTACATTTACTTGTTAAAACATTTGTAAAAATTATTAAACTTTATTTTTAGAGAATTGTAGGTTCATTGAAAAGTAGAAAACCCAGGGATTTCTCATATACTCACAGGCTTCCCTGTAATCTACCCCACAGAACATCCCAGGCCAGGATGGGGCATTTGTTAAAATTGATGAACATGTATGGATATGTCATTACCACTCAGCGTCCATAGTCCCCCCACAAGGCTTGACTCTTGGTGCTATGTATTCTAGGGTTTCTAACAATGTGCAAAGGACATGTGTCCACCATTATGGTCACACACAGAGCAGTGTCATTGCCTTGAAAGCCCTCTGGGCTCGGCCTCCCCCAACCCTTGGCAACTATGACTTTTTACTGCCTCCTCCGTTTTACCTTTTCCAGAGTGTCACACAGTGGGAATCTCACCATAGACAGCCTTCACAGGTTGTCTTCTTTCACTTGCTCATGTGCATTTAAGTTTCTCCCAGTTATTTTCATGGCTTTGTGGAATGCTGAGTAACATCCCATTGTCTTGGTGCATCACCATTTATCTACTTTCCTACTGAAGGACATCTTGGTTGCTTTCAAATTTTGATAATTATGAATAAAACTGTTATAAATATCTATGTGCAGGCTTTTGTTAAGATGTAAATTTTCAGTTTATCTGAGTAAAAATCAAGGGACACAATTGCTGGATTGTCTGGTAAGAGTATGTTTAGTTTTGTAAGAAACAAGCTGTCTTCCAAGGTGGCTGTGCCATGGGTGTGCAATGGGTGAGTTTCTCACCGCCTCTCATCTGTGTCAGTGCTTATTGTTATGCTCTGGGTTTTGGCTGTTCTGATAGGCATGCAGTGGTATTTATTGTTTTTATTTTTAATTACCTGTTAACATTGTATTATGAAATATAGCATTCATATAATGCATCCATAGCACACACACATATAAAAAACACTTATAAAGCAAACACCCATCTCATTACCAACCAGTTTAAGAGGTTCCTGCTCATTCCTACTTCCCTCCTCAGAAATAATTACACTCCTTTTTTCCATGATACTCAGATGTTTGCTACCTTTTATAGTATTACTGCCTAAGCATGCACCCCACAACATAGTTTAGTTTTGCCTGCTTTGCGCTTTCAATAAAATCACAGCGTATGTATTCTTGTATTTGAGTATTTTCTTGCTCAAAGTTATAAAACAAATCTATGCTATGTCTAGTGAGTTTCATTTGTTTCATTGCAGTGTGATATTTCATGAAATGAACATAACAGGATGAACTTAATTATTCAAAATAAATGTGACATGGCCAGGAGCTGATGACTCACACCTGTAATCCTAGCTGCTTGGGAGGCTGAGATCAGGAGGATTGTTGTTCTAAGTCAGCCAGGGCAAAAAAATTTGAGAGACCCCATCTCAACCAATAGCTAGGTGTGGTGGTACACACCTCTCATTCCAGCTACTGTGGGAAGCATAAATAAGAGGATCATGGTCCAGGATAATGATAGAGACCCTGTCTCAAAAACAGCCATAGCAAAAAGGGCTGGAAACATAGCTTGAGTAAAGCACCTGCCTAGCAAATGCAAAGCCTGAGTACAAACTCCAGTACTGCCAATAAATAAATAGATAAATAAATAGATAAGTAAATAAATTAATGTGATGGATATTGGGTTGATTCCATCTGAGCCACTTTACCTCAGCTCTTTCCACATGAGGAGCAAAAATAATGCAGTTAATGTGTTCAAACAACTACAACTTCCCTCCCCCCACCTTGGGTACTGTGTAGTGACACGGAGAGCTGGTCACATTCTAAACTCTGCCCCATCCCATCCTGGTGAAATGACCAGAATAAAGAATCAGGTTGGGGTTAGTCAAGTGGTAAAGTGCTCAAGTGATAGAGTGCTTGCCTAGCAAGTGTGAAACCCTGAATTCAAACCACCAAAACAAAAACAAAAATTGGTTTCTCAGTGTACCCTACCAGGCTTCTTTTTCATCATGAGAAATGTCAAAATTTTCTCCAGAGGACATATCATGCTGAGTTGTCATTAATTTTCTTTTAGTGGCCTCTTGAAATCTTGTGTGGAGTCTAGTCTTGATATCCAGGAAAATGGTGGTGTGATGGATGACTGTGGATCTGTGGTCCCCAAGGGTTGGATGTTCAGAGTTTGCTTCTGAGAGTCCCTTGTGTGTCAGAGCTTCCTTGAGTAGGACCCACCAGGGTCATTTGTAGTTGGAAATACTGGATGTGGTGGCTCACGCCTGTAATTCTAGGTATTTTGGAGGCAGAGGCAGGAGGATCCCAAGTTCGAAGCCAGTCAGGCATAGATAGCAATACTCTGTCTCAAAACAAAAATACAAACAAAAGGACTTGGAGTGAGTGCTTGTCTAGCTTACACAAAGCCCTAGATTCAATTCCCAGTTCTGAGGAGGGTAAAATGCTGGGCTTGGTGCATCAGGCGTCGGCTGCAGGATAGAGGAAAGAATGAAACCAGGGTCAAAAAGACCATGAGTAGTATAAGGGAGGTCAGGGGTGAGTCTGGGTCCTGACTTGGGTAGACCTACCTGGGATATAACCCTAGCTTGCAGGGCCTTGGGAGCCTCACTCTATATCAGCTTCTTCATGGGAGAAATGAGCAGACTGACTCTGTGCCTCCCACCTGAGGCCTCCTCAATCAGCACTGCCTGGAGAGCGGGGGTGGGCAGTGTTGCTGGAGGGTCGTTCTGTTCCCAACTTTTATGAGCTTTTGTTCCTTTTCTCTCCCTCCACCTTGCATTTTTCTGTTTTCTGGCCGATGATATACCATGAGCCTTCAGATCTTGCAAATGTGCTTTGATTATGGCTCACCATCACCGGCAGCTCCTTTTATCTCGGGAACATTCTGCAAACAAAATCTAGTTGATACAGGGCAGCCGTGGGCTCAGGAAGGTCTGCATCTTCCAGGGTTGGCTTCCATGGCTCTGCCTGAGGGTGGGATTTCTATACATGAGTCCTCACACCCAGCTGTACATGGTCACCCTGGACCCATCCGGGGGCAGAACACAGTGCCTGGACTTGACACCTGCTGTGTTACTATAGATGTCATCTCTAATTCTCTCAGCTACCTGAAGGGAGTGATAGCAAGACTGACTGTTTATTACAGATCAGGAAAATCATTGGGAGTTTTAAACCCAGCACTCAGGAGGCTGAGGCAGGGAGATCATGAGTTCAAGGCCAGCTTGGGCTACATAGCAGGACCCTGTTTCCCCTCCTCCCCCACAATTATTATCTTTCAGAGATGTGAAGGTATTTGCCTCTGACCCCCAGATGCTCACCACACAGTCACCCTGAGTTATTAGTTGCTCTGAAAGACCATGCTTGCCCTCTGGGGATGCCCTTCCTGTTGTATGACCTGCCAGTTGGTTAATTCCTACACATCCATCAAACTCCCCCATCCCTTGCCACGCCAAACAGAGAACTGCGGGTTTCTGATGATAACTCTATCAGTTCCTTAAGGAGGCTCTGCTTCCTCCCTACTCATCTGGCCATCACACAGCCAGCCCCTAGCCCTGCTGGCCTGTGGTGCAGGCTCAATAAACCTTGACCAAAGCAGGCCAAATTGCCAGCTTGACTTTTGTGTGACTTTGGATATTTCTGCTATCCTGTGGGGGAATTTTAGCCATGGTGAAAAAGGTAGCTTGTGCAAAAACAAAATTTTCGATTTCTTCTTTCATGTCTGGGAAAATGTGTTCCAGATAGAACAGTGCCAAGTTTCATGGAGAAAGAGGGCAAGAGAGCTTCAACAGGGGACTGGGGGAATTTAGGGTGTGGGACGGGCAGGAAGGGACTGCAGGTGATCAGAGGCTCACCAGGCACTGATAAGTGAAGGGGCTGTGTGGGAGGTGGATGAAGAGGCAGGGATGTTGGGCACAACATCTTTAGAGGATACACAGAGAGGCAGCATGGTGGGGGCACAGTGGCCTGGACCTTGGAGTCTTGGATTCAAGGTCCGACTCTTCCAAAGTTACCAGCCACATGACTTGGGTAAGTTATTAATGTCTTAGACCCTCAGTTTCAGTCATCAATACAATGGGTCATAACGCCTACCTGCTAGACTTACTTTAGGGATTAAATGAAATAGCCCCGCTTAGTACTGTGTGTATATTTGATCAACAAACACATTTCCTTTCTTCTCTTACTGTCCTGGAGAATCCATGTAGAACACAGGTTGGCAAGCCATGGCACACGAGCCACATCAAGTGTTTGTGGGTCAGGAAGCTGGGCAGGGCTTCCCTGGTCCTCTGTTTCAGGGTCCTGTTAGGCTGCAATCAAGGGATTAGTGGGGGCTATGGTCTTAGCTGAGGCTCAGCATCCGTGATTGTTTGCAAAAGTCATTTCCCTAAGACCACTTGACTTCATCAAAGCCAGCAAAGGAGAGAGATGGAGGTCCCAATGTTGTGTGATACAGCCACCAAAGAAATGTCCCATCTCCCTTACCCCATTATGTTAGTTAGAAACAATCCACAAGCCAGGTGCTGGTGGCTCACACCTATAATCCTAGCTACTCAGGAGGCAGAGATCAGGAGGATCACAGTTCGAAGCCAGCCTGGGCAAATAGTTTGCAAGACCCTATCTTGAAAAAACCCATCACAAAAAGGGTTGGTGAAGTGGCTCAAGCTGTAGACCCTGAGTTCAAACCCCAGTACTGTTAAAAAAAAAAAAAAAGCAATTCACAAACTTACCCTCCTCAAGGGGAGGGGATGTCCTTAAGTACCAGGAGAGTCTATCACACAGCTACTGGCTTAGTTTGATTGGCGTTGTTGTAACAGAATACCATTGACTGGGAGTTTATAAGGTAAAGAAATTTATTCCTCATAGTTCTGGGGGTTAGAGATTCCAAGATCAAGGTGGAGGCCAGCCAGGGCCTTCCTGCTGTCATACCATAGGAGAAGATGAAAGGGAAAGAGAGACTGTGAGATGAGAACAAGAGGGCACTGAGTTCACTTCTATTTTTTGTTTTATTTATCTATTTTTATCTATTTTTGGTCTTGCTTTTCGTTCCAGGCTGGTTTTGAACTTGTGATCCTCCTTCCGCCACTGCTAGGATTACAGTTTGCATGGCCTCCAAGCCCCTCTTGGGATAACTGATCCACCTCTGTGATCATGGCATTAATCAGTTCCTGAGGGCTCAGCCCTCACGACCTGTCACTTCTCATAGGTCCCACCTAGCAACGTGGATGCAGGGGGATTGCTCCCAACATGAGAGCTTTGGGGGCACATTCAAAGCTATGAAGATGCAGATTTGGGATTCAAAGTCAAAGAGTCTGTGGTCTTAACCCTTGCCCTACAGCACCAAAGTTCTCAAATATGGAGGGTGGTGTTGCACTTCAGACCTAAACAGACCCAAGTTTGAGTTCTGACACAACTACTTACCAACTGTGTAGCTCTTTCAGCTTTAGCTTCTCATTCTTGAGGTAAGAAGTGAGCCAATAGTAACTGTGTCTTTGGGGCAGACTTGTTAACTTTAAATAGTGTGACATTTAAATGAGATGGCATGAAGTTTATTTATTTATTTATTTGTAGTACTAGAGATTGAACTCAAGACTGTTACTCCAGAGGCACCTGCACATCCATGTTTATTGCGGCACTATTCACAATAGCCAAGTTATGGAAACAGCCAAGATGTCCCAGCACTGACGAATGGATTAAGAAAATGTGGTATCTATACACAAGATATTCATGGAATATCTTCATGGATATTCCATGAAGAATATGAAGAATTCATATATTCATGGAATTTTATGCAGCCATGAAGAAGAACGAAATGTTATCATTCGCTGGTAAATGGATGGAATTGGAGAACATCATTCTGAGTGAGGTTAGCCTGGCTCAAAAGACCAAAAATCGTATGTTCTCCCTCATATGTGGACATTAGATCAAGGGCAAACACAACAAGGGGATTGGACTATGAGCACATGATAAAAGCGAGAGCACACAAGGGAGGGGTGAGGATAGGTAAGACACCTAAAAAACTAGCTAGCATTTGTTGCCCTTAACGCAGAGAAACTAAAGCAGATACCTTAAAGCAACTGAGGCCAATAGGAAAAGGGGACCAGGAACTAGAGAAAAGGTTAGATCAAAAAGAATTAACCTAGAAGGTAACACCCACACACAGGAAATCAATGTGAGTCAATGCCCTGTATAGCTATCCTTATCTCAACCAGCAAAACCCCTTGTTCCTTCCTATTATTGCTTATACTCTCTCTACAACAAAATTAGAGATAAGGGCAAAATAGTTTCTGCTGGGTATTGAGGGGGGGAGCGGGAGGGGGCGGAGTGGGTGGTAAGGGAGGGGGTGGGGGCAGGGGGGAGAAATGAACCAAGCCTTGTATGCACATATGAATAATAAAAGAAAAATGAAAAAAAAAAAATAAAATAAAAAACGAAAAACTATAAAAAAAAAATAAATAGTGTGACATTTAAATGAGATGGCATGAAGTTTATTTATTTATTTATTTGTAGTACTAGAGATTGAACTCAGGACCTTACACTTGCTAGGCAAACTACCACTCTGGTCATACTCCCCTTTAGTCCTGGGTGTGACATTTAAATGAGATTGCATGTGACATTTAAATGAGATCATGTGACATTTAAGTGAGACAGTGGGTGAAGGTAGTTTCCACAGTTCCTGGCACCTGTAAACAGTCAGTGCACAGCATGAGTATGTAACTGTCATTGAATAGGTGAGAGGTAATTCCTCTAGGCTGGAGGTTACCTTGATGACTAAATCTAAACTGTGGAGTAGAGGAGGGAGGGGACACTTTGAGCCCCTCTTTCCTTGGAATTCTGTCTCAATAGCATGCTCAGTCCTGAGGACAGAGCCCAGGTTGGACCTAGAAAGGCTACAGCCAAAGTTTTCCATGAGTCCATGGTGGGCTGACTTGTTCTGAAAACGGCACACTCTTCGGAGGGTTGATTGACTCAACATAGCTGAACCATTCAGAACAGAAAGAAATCAAGACCTGTTTGCCATTTTAATAATTCTTCCATTATGGGAGGTGAGGGGAGAAGATGGCACCACTTGGCCTCTTCTGGGCTTGCTGTGTCATTTAGCAGCACTGGAGCCCTCGAATGGGAGGCCCAGGGGGACATCAGCTCCACTGGGCTCTGACCTTTGCACCAGCTGCCTTTTGTTCATTGGAGCCTTTTATGAGCTGCTTTTCATTGCACAGTACTGGGTGGAAGAGCTGTTTCCTAGGCCTCCTGACAGGAGCCCTTCATCCTCATGCCTTGAGCCGCTCTGATGTATGAAAAGGTTAGAGCAGGAGGTGGGAGTGGAGGGCTGTGTAGTGAGAAAGATGCAGCCCTGGAGCTGGGTGGTCAAGTCTGATTGCAGCCTTCTCCTCTCGCTGGACGAATAGTCGCTAAATGGGGCAGCCAGGCCAGTCCTGTGCAGCCTGCCTTCCTCACAGGAACTACTCTGCCACACCCTGTGGTCCTGGGAGGGCCTGTCAATCACGACAGTTGTGTCCTTGAGAGAGCATTATGTGATCCAGAATGGCCAATCACAGATCCCAACTTTTTGGTGATGTAATTTCAGAAAGGGGTGTGTGACTCAAACAGGACCAATCAGATTCTTCACTGGGATTAGTCTATTTATTTTGGGAGATGGATCTTTTTGTTATCCCAAGCCTGAGAAATAGAAGTAAGCTGAGTTAACGGACTGGTAATGATGGAGCTGTGATGATATCCCTCCTGCCATGCCTGGAGCCAGCTCTACCATTGAGCCCCCCAGGTCTGTGACCCCTCTTTGGGTTAAAATATTTTGGGTTAGATTTCTGCAACTTGAGCTGAATGATACCTAACTCTGTATGAGTAACTGAGCACTGCCTTGTACCAGGCACTGTGCTAAGAATTTAATGAGCACCGTCTGATGGGTCTTGGGAGAATAATTTCCTCTCTTATAGGCTACATTTGATTGTATGCAAGATGGGGAACTATTGTAAGTATGGGACTGCTGCATGGCTTATGTGAAATAAAGCACACAGAGCTCGTGACACATAGTAGGTCCTTAGTAAATGTTAGACTCCTTTCCCCAACTGATGGATGGACATCTTCAGAGGTGCCTTTGGGTGCAATTCCCTTCCCTTCCCTTCTATCCTCCCTTCTCCTCCCCTCCCTTTTCCTCCTTCCCCCCCTTCTTCCCTCTCTGTTTTCTCTCTCTCTGTCTCCCCCTGAAGTGGGACATGCTTCTCTTTCTCCTTCTTCTTCTTCTTTTTCTTGTCTCTCTGTCTCTATCTCTCCCTCTCTCTATTTCTCTCCCTCTGTCCCCCACCCCTGAAGTGGGACATGCTTCTCCTCCTGCCCTTAGACATCAGCGCTCCATGTTCTATGGCTTTTGAACACTGGGTCTTGCACCAGTGGCCCCTCAAGGCCTCTCAGATCTTCAGCCTCAGTCTGGGCTGCACTGTTGGCTTTCCTGGTTCTGAAGCTTACAGACTTGAACTGAGCCATGCCACCAGCTTCTTTGGTTCTCCAGTTTGTAGACAGCCTATGACAGGGCTTCTCAGCTTCTATGCTCTTGTGAGAGTAGTGTGAGTAGTTCCCCTACTAAGTCCCTTCTCACGTGTCCTATTAGCTCTGTCTCTCTGCAGAATGCTGACCGATACACTCACCATTTCTGTGCACCAGAAATGTGAGCATAGCTTGGCTGGCTTCTCTGCCTCACTGTCTTTCAATTGGAGTCCCCTGTAAAGCTCAATAGGAAAGGACCTGCTTCTGAGCTCACTCAGGTTGCTGGCAGGATTCAGTTCCTCTGGGGCTGCCCACTAAGGGTCTCATCTCCTCACTGGTGTGTCCAGAAGCTACCCTCTGTTTCCTGTCAGTTTGGTCTTTCCGACATAAAGCAAACAGAGAAGGAGAACAGACCAAGATGCTAGCAAGATGGTGATGATGGTCATAGTCACAGAAGTGACGTCCCATCAGCTCTGCTGCGCTCTTCTGGATAGAAGCAAGTCTTTCGTCTTACAACCCTCACAAAGACGGGGGAATCCACCAGGAAGTGAACATCAGCAGACATTACTGGGGCGGCCATTTTTTTCTCTTGTGAACCGTGCTCTTCCTGTGCCATCTTTTGCTAATCCAGGGTCACTGAGATTTTCTCTAATTCTAGAGCTTTAGTTTTTTACATCTAGGTCTGTGATCCATTTAGACTTATTTTTCTATATGGTGTAAGGATAGGTAGGAGGTTTATTTTTATTTCTGTATATGATATCCAGTTGAGTGATGCAATTCTAGTCAAAGAGCACAGTATAGAAAGTTCTACATGTAGAATGATTGGAGGTTTAATAATAATAATATGTTACAGGTGAGTGCCTACTCTGGGCACAGCTTTGGGTAACTTTTACTTGCATTATTTCATTTGCTTCTCAGGATGACCCCTGGGAGACAGAACTAGAAAAAAATGTGTTAATACGATATAACTGATTAATCACAACCCACCCTTGACTGATAGGTAATGACCCATGATATATAAATTTTGGTGGGATTGGGGTTTAAACTCAGTTTTGTGCTTGCAAAGCAGGAGCTGTACTGCTTGAGCTACACCTCCAGTCCATTTGCTTTGGTTGTTTTGGAGATGGGGTCCTGAGAACTATTTGACTGAGCAGGCCTCCAACTATGATCCTCCCGATCTTAACCTTCCAAGGAGCTAGGATTACAGGTGTGAGCCACCGGCACCTGGATGAGATGTTTTTTAAAAGTTAGCAAAGCAAAGTGTAGAATATTCTACTTGCATTAAAAGGAATGGGCAGGCACAGAGGTACACACATACCTGTGCAAACCTGCATTTGCTTCCATAAAGTATTTCTGGAACTAAGAAGAAATTGCTAAGTGTCATTGTCTTGGAGTGGCTGGACTCAGGACAAAGGAGGAATTGTCACAGTATTGCATTCTGTACCTTTTGGATTTTAAAACTTGTATACTTTACAGCTCAGGTCAATACTACCTGTATAAGGAATATGTAAAGAAAAATGAAAGAAGCCCTGATAGTCTTCCTTCAAAGTCTCTACTTTTTTTTTTTTTATGATGTTGGGTTTGAACTCAGGGCCTCCACCTTGAACCACTCTATCAGCAGTTTTTTTTGTGATAGGTTTTTTCCAGCTAGGGTCTCATGAACTGTTTGCCTTGGTTGGCTTTGAACCAGGATTCTCCTGATCCACTCCTCCTGAGTAGCTAGGATTATAGGCATGAGCCACTGTTATATTGGCTCTCATTTCCAGTCATGTGAATGTACACCTATTTACCCTTACATTACACATGCCTTTGTCTTAATATTCTCTCTCTCTCTCTCTCTCTCTCTCTCTCTCTCTCTTTCCTGGGGTTTGAACTGAGGGCCTAAGGCTTACTAGGCAGTCACTCTACCACTTGAGCCCCTCCCCTAGCCCTGGCTTGATAGTCTCATCTGTTAATTGGAAAGGATCATAGCCTTGTCTTGTAGGGTTACTGTCGGAATTGAGAGAATACACCTAAAGCACTTTGAACACGGTCCCTCACCCAGAGAAAGCTCGATCTATTTGATTATTGTCATTTTACGCATAGAAAAAAAAATAACATGAGAAAGAAATGCACCTAACATGCTAATAGAGGTATCTCTGGTTGTGGGATAAGAGTTGACTTTTATTTTCCTTTCTTCCCAAGATTAAAACAAGTAGCATCCTATTTTTATAATCAGCATTTCTGTTCTTTCCCAGCCTGATGACCCCTGGAGTCTCTGGCTTTGAGCTCTCTGGGGGGGTTCTGTTCAGACTGTAAGTCATGGCTGAGGCTGGATAAGGCAGGCTTTGTCTGGCCTGTGTCTAGACGCTTATTTCCCTTGCCTGCTGTAGAATCCTTAACACTGGAAAAATGGTTCTGAACAAAACTTCCATCTCTGAGTGATGGCGACAGGGTTAATGGGGGCTTATTAGCATAACGGACTTATTCTCTGCTGGAGGGATGAGGATAACGGGAGGGAGGTTGTGCATGGTGGGGCAGGGGGATTTGGGGAGCCTCTATTCCTTCCCCTCAGTTTTTCCAGGAACCTACAACTGCTCTAAAAAAAAAAATCAACCTTATTAAACAATAGCAATCATTCCAGGACCAGGGAGGAGGATGGAGGTGGGTAAGGAGAGGTTTTTGCACTGACATTAGCAAGCATCAGCTATGCCTGTTCTTCAGTCGGGAGACTGGTGCTCGCAGGGGTTTCACATATTCAGATGAGTTTCAGGATGGTAGTAACTGTCCGAATCCTTGCAGCCTCCACCAAAGCCTTGATGATATGAAAACACAGGAAGCTGTCCTGGGTGATCTGGGGACATGGGCTGCCAAGTTTCTTTTCCCGAGGTTGTGTGCATGGATATCACTCTGTTGTCTGCAGAGTGTCACATAAAGTATAGCCATGCATCCTGCAGTTCAGCCAGAATGCTATATTTACCTTCTCCCCCACCAGCCTTCTTTCACTGGCCTACTTCACCTCTCTGTTGTCTTTTTTTGTTTTTGAAGAACTGGGGTTTGAACTTGGGGTTTACACCTTGAGCCACTCCAGCAGCCACTTCCATTGTCTTTTGTAGCAGAGTGAAGACCAGATCCTCTTGTTAGGGATCAGATAAAGTGGTTCAGATCCCTGATCCTTTTTTTTTTTTTTCCCCTTTAAACAGTGAATTTCCAGCATGGCCTTTTTGGGCCCCGGCCTTGGAGGGATGTGGGGAGCTGACAGAGGTGGCACAGAGCACTGATATGACAATTGTGTCAGCACCTGTAGAGACGCCATCTCGTCCAGAACTACAAATGCTTCTGGGGGTGGGGGTGGGGAGGCAGTGCAGGCAGGCTGCTGTCCCAGGTGCTGGGACAGCTGAAGATGTCAGACGAAATAGTTCAGATGAACACCAGGCAGTGGCAGCAGCCCTGAACAATGAGCCAGGTCTGGGTTTGAATGCCAACTTCCTGCCTCACTAGCTGTGACACCTTGCTGGGTCAAGTTCAGAGTTGCTGTGTTGCATTTTGCATAGGAACCCAAGCTTGAAACTGGAGCTGATGTTTACCAGCTGTTTTCCATGGGCCACATGGAACTCTGCTCAGCACTTCCAGAGTCATTCCAGGTCATGTCATTGCAATCCCAAGATCAGGATCATTGTACCTGCCACACACGTGGAGACACGGAGGCTCTATGAGGTTTGCGATCTTCCCTGAGGACCAAGGCTACCAAGGGTGCAGGTGCAATTTGCACCAGGCAACCTGTGGTTCCAGCCCAGTGCCAACTGCAGACTTCACAGCCTTGATGCAACTTTGTCTATCTCCCAGGATTGCTGTGTTGATTAAAGATGACAGATACTGGCTGGTGGAGTGGCTTAAGTGGCAGAGCGCCTGCCTAGCAAGTGTTCAAACCCCAGTGCCGCCAAATCAGGAAAAAGAAAGAGTATGCAAAGATGACAAATGCCATGTGTCTGACGCATGACAGGAGCTCACGTTTTGCAGATGGTGCTGCTGCGATTACTGCCATTGTTACCTCCACCACCATTGTGCCACCACCACCACCTCCACCCTCACTCCTGAGCTCTTTCTTTCTCTGCCCGTGTTCAAGCCTAAGTAGGTCAGACACAGGCTTTAAAAGTGTGCACGTGTAGGTAATGATTCAGTGGTTTTTAGTGTATTTACGGAGTGGTGCAACCATGATGCTGTTCTAATTTGAAGACCTTTGTGTCGCCACCAAAAGCAACCTCATGCCTATTAATTCCTTCCTCATCTTCCCTATGTGCAATCATGAATCTTGTCTGTCTGGTCCACTGCCACCTCCCCCTCCCCCCCTGCTTTTTTGCAGTGAGAGTAAAGTTTGTGAGGAAAGGAACACACTCTCACTAGACTGCAAGCGGGTTGTTTCTAGATTGAGAACAAGAATGACCTGCTCTAGCCCTCTAGTGTAAGCAGAACGTTTTGATATATTATTTTTCGCTATGCATGTCTTCCACTTACATCAATGGTTTTGAAGTTCACCTGTGTTCCCACACTTATCAGCACTTCATTCTTTTTTCATAGCTGCATGCTATTCCATTGTATGGGTAGATGACATTTTGTACCTCCATTCCTCAGGTGATGGGCTCTTGGCATGGTGTCTATATTCCTGAAGAAGAAAATGAAGTTCAGAGAATTAAAGCACCTGCTCGATGTCACTCAGCTAATAAGTGGTAGAGGTGACATTTGAATCCAGGGCTCTCTGATTCTTAAACCCTCTTCCAAAAATGAATCTCCCATATTAACCTACTGCCAGTCAATATAAGTTAATAAATATTGATTGCACATCTCTTGTATGTTATTCTTCCTTGTTATCCCAATTCACAAAACCAACTCAACATTCAAACCTAGCTCTGGGGTTAGGGAAACCTGTGTTTGACTCCTGGCTCCTCTACTTAATATCTGTGTGACATTCACGGACTTACTCAACCTCTCTGAGCTGCAGTGTTCCCATCTGTAATGTGATTGTATCAAGTAGACTTTTGTCACAGGATTGAGGCAAAGATGCAGGAAGGAAATAGCCAGATGTGCTGGCCAGGTGGCAAGGACTCAGCCCACTAATTAGCTGTTGCTGGCTTGGATTCCCAGGAGAGGACTTTAATGACCTCTCCTGGAAGATGAGGAAACAGAGGCACAGAATGGGGATCCAGTCTAAGCCCTTTCCCATGTGCCACGCCCCCCCCCACCCCTGCCCTCTTCCTAGGAGCAGTTTCTCTTTTGCCCATGCAGTTAGGGAAGACCACAAGTGGAGGGGAAGCACCCAGACTCCATCTCTCAGCGTCACGCCAGGCTTGTGATGGGAAGATGGACCCGCGGGTTCCTGATGCCTTTTTATTCCAAGGCGATTATACCATGGAGGAGATGGAAAGTGGCCACCGGCCCCTCTGGAGGTCTCTAATGGACAGGGAAAGAAGGTGGGCTCTTAAATGGTCACACATGGGTCAGGTCTTCTGAGTCCAATGGGCTGGCAGAACACCGTGACGTCGTGAAAATAAACAGAGCTATTTCTCTGTCGTGTGGCAACTTAATAACTGCGCAGATATCCTGCCTTATCTCTTAAAGCTGTCACTTGGGTTTGCACACAATTTTGTGTGCTTGCAAGGTTTTTTTGGGGCAGGATTCCTGTAATCACTTACTGAATTGACAAATCTTTATCACTTGGCCACCACGTGCTCACCTAAAAGCCAGTGGTAAGCCTTGGGTAGGACTAAAGCAATCCTCGTCTGCATGGGTCCGAAGCAGTCAGTCCCAGCCTATTATTCCTCCTCCTCCTCCTCTTCTCCTGGTGGTACTGGGGTTTGAACTCAGATCCTTGTGTTTGTTCAGCAGGAGCTCTATCACTTGAGCCATGCCCCCAGCCATTTTTCAATTTAGTTTTTTTTCAGGTAAGGTATCTCATTTTTGTCCAGAGTCAGCCTGAGACTACAAAAAAATCCTCCTACTTATGCCCTCCCTTGGAGCTAGGATCACAGGCACTCACCACCACGCCCAGTTTATTGACTGAGATGGGGTCTTGCAAATTTCTTATCGGGGCTGGTCTTCACCTATTATTCTTCCCATCTCTGCCTCCCAAGTAGCTGGGATTACAGGAGTGAAATGCTTCACCCCGTCTGTTTTTCTCTTTTAATAAGATTGTGAGGCAGGAAATTCCAGGATGCTGTCAGGGACTCAGGCTCTCGAGCTTTCTGTTTTGCTACCACAAGGAGGTTCATCCTCATGGTTGCAAAATGGCCACTCTGCTTGCAGACATTACATTTGCATTCCAGGTGGACCATAAGTCTTGTCTTCCAAAGCCTTTATTTATTTCTTTTTTAAATGGGGAAACCCTTCCTAACAGACTCTGTTTCAACCTCGTTGATCAGAATTAAGTCCCAGGGACCCACTGGATAGAAACTATCTAGAAGTGTGACAGGGGAAGATAATCAGAATGTGGGGACTTGGCTTTTCTATAAGCAGACGGATGTGTAGCAAACTGCTTCTTCATTAACTATTCCTTAATTACACTGGGAAGGTCTCTGCTAAGGCATAAAAGTGAGAAGACGGCACATTCCTTAGGCTGAGTTTCTTTTGAAGTTGACCTTGAGATTAGCACTTGAGGGCAATACTTTAATTTTCAAGGGCGATACTAGGATGTGTTAGTACGAGAGTACAGTGTTGACAGGGGGAAGAAAGAAGGAAAGGAGACCAATATAATATGTGCTGCTTTTATGCTGGGTGAGGTGGTATACACCTATAATCCAAGCCACTCAGGAGACAGAGTTAGACAGAGTTAGACAGAGTTAGACTCAGTTTGCCAGCCTGGGCAAAAGCATACACCCTGTCTGAGAAACAAATTAAAAACAAAAGGACTGGAGGCATAGCTCAAGTATAGAGTAGTTAGCACAAGGCACTGAGTTCAAACCCCAGAACTGCAAGACAAACAAACAAACAAACAAACAAAAAAAGCTATGCAATTTTTGTCCTTTAAAGATTTCTCTCTCATATATATAATATATATATGAATATATGTAAGAATATATATTCATGAGGTGGGACGTGTTCTGGTCTATTTTTCAGCAGATTCTCATGATTTCAGATCATACAAGTCCTGCTAGAAGCACGCCATCAGCGATACCCCACTTTGAAATCAGTAGGAATTAATTTCTGTTGACATCCTGGGCTTCACCTTATCTTCCCATAAAAGCTTTAATCCACTTAGTTAAAACTTGTGCACGGATGGAGGAGTCCGCCTGTGCCAAATCCCAGCCTCCTGATTTTGCATCCTTTTATTGCATCATTAACCAGGATGAAAGCACACGGCTACAAAAGTTAAAACAGGGAAAATGAAAATTTCCTAGCTTCACGAATCATTTAAGATATTTTTTAGAACTGTGGGATGAATAAGTAATTCTTTCCTAGGGAAGTTCATACTTCGTTTGACCATCTACTTTTCGGAACCAGAGTTTTCCTTATAGGAAATACTCTTCCTAATTTTTTATTTTTATTTTTTGAGTCAGGGTCTCGGTATGTAGTCCAGGCTGGCCTCCAACTCACGACCCTCCTGCTTCAGCCTCCCGAGTCTGGGATTGCAGGTGTGTATCACTATGCCCTGCTCTTACAGGAAATACTTAAATTGCTACCTCTTTCTTTGAATATCTTAACATTCCATTCTATTCATTGACTAATTATGAATTTTTCTTACCATCCAAAAGTTAAATTACTTTTTTGAAGTTTAGGCTTGTGAATGATAGTAATACATATATTTAAAGTAGCTCGATCAAAATAAACCACCTTATTCACTGCTGTGGGCACCTGCGACTCAGTCTCACTGGGCTTCTCCGGGAGACGGAGCAGAACGTTCTTCAGAGGTTAGCCTTCCCCTAAAGGATCAGATAGTGGGGCTGTGTATTCTCCAACCCGTTCATCCTTGTTCATCCTTGGCCGAGAGCTGCTCCTGGGGCCTTAACTCTGCAGCCATCCCAGGCCCTCCTGGGAAGCCACGCCCACCCACTACGAGCCACGCCCACCCACCACGAGCCACGCCCCCACTACGAACCACGCCCCCCACTACGAGCCACGCCCCCACTACGAACCACGCCCCCGAACTGGAATTAGGACACTGCACATGCGAAGTGAAAAGATGAGGAATCAAGGGAACTGGCAGAGGCAGCAACCACATGCCAAGCAGCCAACTCTGGGTGGTTGGGTATTTTCCTGTCTGAAGAAGTAATTGTTATTATTATTGATTATCAAATTGTAATGCGTGCTCCCATCTATTGCTGGTGGAGTCATCAATTGCAACAAAACGCCTTGAAGATTGATTTTGTAATATAGCAAGAGCTAGAATGAAATGAATGTTTTTACTCCAGTAAATACAAAAGAAGCATTCAGAGGTGTTTGCAAAGTTTGTGTGAAAGAATGTTTACAATAGCATTACTTAGAAGTATACAAATCTTGGAAATATTTTTATTTTTAAAATTTTTATTACCAAATTATTGCTGTACTGGGGGTACATTGTGACAATTACAAAAGTGTTTACAACATATCTAGGTAAATTCACTCCTTTCCTTCATTCTCCTTTGTCCCTCCTGCCCCCCCTTCTTAGAATAGTTTTAACAGAAGAAGTAATTTTTAACTTAAAGGGAAAAGAAAAGACGGGTGTAATGTTACCGAGGAACATCCTAAATAAACTCTTTATTTTATTTGCTCCTACTTGGCTTAAAAAAGTCACTAATTTTGGAAGTCACACAACTGGGCAATACACTCTTAGTTTCCCACCAGCTTTCTGTAGACGCTTCTGACTGAAACCATCTAAAGGGTTAAAAACTGTTCTCCAGGAATGTCATCACCCCTGTCCTCCCTGGGAAAGTTGCTGTTCTCTATCTATTGGGGTTCTCCGGGAAAAGTAGCCTTTTGCTATCTTCCCTGTCCTCCGTGGAAAAGACTCTTTTGTATCCTAAGACTTCACTGCACAGTTAACTATTCCTGGGAAAAGGCACCAGAAGACATGAGTCATAAGGCTTTCTTTTCTGTTTTTATTAGCATACATTAACTATACGAAGTGGTTTCTTTGTGATATTTCCATACGTGCTTGTAATATACTTTGATCAAACCACCCCCTCTGTTACTATTTCTTATTCCCTCTTCCCAGGCTTTTTCAACAATTTTTAATGGGTTTCATTATTCTGTTTGTGTACATGCTTTCTGATCAGCAACTTTTCTTAGATTTACAGAACCCATAACCTTTGGTGACATGGATAACAGCAACCAGTGTGTCAGAAATGAAGACAACTTGAAATTTGTAACTATCCTGGTACCCACCTTTGTGATGTTTCCACAAAGGCCCAGAGGTAGAAAAGAATGTTATATGCCCAGAAAACCGAAAGGCCTGGCTATGTGAGGCTGGTGGGGCAAGAAGGACCTCAAAGTTGTCCAGGCATACAGGGGTCCAACTTGAAAGGTGCCCAAGGTTGTGCTAAGAGGTAGCCCGGGGTAGCAGGGCCTTGGAGATCATGCCTGGGAGTTTGATTCTGGGAGATTGTCTGGAGGTTCTAGCAGGGGAGTGCAGCTATTGATATACCCTTGACTGAAGAATGGTCCTCCTTTATCAGGGATTGTCTTCTTTGACCATGTGCAGCTTTGGGAAGGAAGCACATGGAACAGTGAGGGAGGAAGGGGACACCCACCTAGTCAGCCAGATCAGCTGAATCAACCCTAGTGATCAATGGAGTGACATATGTTGCAGCCAGATCACTCTCACATCCAAAGGAATTTGATTTTGTATTGGGGTGCAAACCTGTGTTCATCTGGCCAATAGCAGATAGATTTCCTAGTGGGGATGGAGACAGCACACCTTTTTGTAGATGAGGGAGTCTATAAACAGATCTTAGACTCAGGGTGGGGTTAAGCCACTTGCAAAGACCATTTCTTCCTCATCATCTCCTTGGATCCAGAGAGAAAGAAAAAGATGGAGCCCAGGTCAGAGAAGGGTTGTGGTGGTGGGTACTGTGGACTGGAACCCTGTAGGTCGCGTTTGGCAGCTGTTCTGCACTGAAAAGAGCCCTCCTAAAATTCATAGGCACTCAGAACCTCAGAAGGAGACTCAACTTGGAAACAACTGGTCCTTGTAATCCTAATTAGTTGAGTTGAGGTTGTATAGGAGTAGGCGCCAAGGTCAGAGTCTGATGTCTTCATATAGAGGCCAGGAGAGACACACAGGAAAGAGGGCCATGTGACTGAGGATGCTGTCATGTCCTCTTTACAGTTAGGGAAACTGAGGCTGCAGGAAACATGACATACCCAAGTTCATATGCTGGTAAGTAAGAAAGCTGAGAGTCAAACCTAAGTCTTGACTCAAAAACCTGTAATTTCCTCATGAGCCCCCATGCTTCATAACTCTTCACCTTACACCCTGACACCCCCCCCACCCCGCCCCTGTCTCTTTACTTTAAAACATTTCCTTGTTTGGATTTTCTTCCCCTCTGGATCCAAGAAGTTGTTAGGCAGGAGTGGGTTTTGTTTGTACTTTAGTACCACCCTGTGAGTCTATGATCTGTTTATAGAAATGCATTTAAAAATGTATTTCCCCTGACTGGGCATGGTGGTGCAGGTCTGTAATCCCAGTACTTGGGAGGATCATGAGTTTGAGGCCAGCCTGAGCTACATTAGTGAGACTCTGTCAAGAAACCAAAAAATAAAAATGAAATAAAATGCATTCTCCCCCTCCCATTAGTTTAGTAATACTGGTGGGCCTCTTCACAGGCTACAAAGGACCTTCAGACTCATCAGTTCATCCATCTTTGTGCTGAACCTAGTGCAGCTGAGAACTCTGGGGCTCAGAGAAGCCAGGCAAGTTCTCTGGGCTCACATAGCCTGTCGGATGCTGGTTTAAAACTGAGGCTCAGCCTCTGGAAGTCTTGCTAGGTGCTGCTGCCCACCTCACTGTGCCTGGCTAGCATTCCAGGAGACAGTTTTATCTTGTAATGCTGTGGCCTGTCTGGGTCCTCCCTCAGGAGCCGTCAGGTTCGGTCATGCCTCTTCAGTTGACTAGCTGAGTAATGATATTACAGTGTTTGATGTAGTCTTCCTCTCTCCAGGAGCATTAAAAAACATCATTTTCTGTTCTTTCCAGAGTGACTGAGCATGATTCAAATAGATTGTGTTAAGATCCTCAGGAAAAATAGAAATTTCAAAACTATAAGGTTATTTTTGCCCAGGGGCCTTATGTTGGTGAGGAGATAGGACCCACTGAGGGAGACATGCCCATGCTGGCTTTGCCTGCCATGGCCCATTCTCCTGGTTCTGGTAAAGTCATCATGGTTTTCCTTTGTGGAGCTAGCCAGGTTTGCCAGAGAAATGTAGAATGCCCAGTTAAATTTGAACTTCAAATAAAGAACACACAAAAATTTTCATATATCTCAAGTATTGTATGTGACATACTTACACTGACAATTATTCATTATTGATCTGAAATTCTAATTTAACTAGGCATCTTGTATTTTTATTTACTATGGACTGACAGACATGACACCTCTTAGCTCAAATGGCTCACCCTACTCTCTATTGGGGAGTGGACAGTGAGTCAGTTTTGGCCAATCAGCACATTTTATTCTTTTGGATCACAGAGATTGGTTCAGAGATGACCATGTGACCACAGACAGGCCAATGAGCTTTGTTTCTGGAAATCTGGTTGGTGCATCTGTTGATAAAGAGATTGTTTTTGTTGAGGTTGCTAAGCTGTGACAACAGCATCTATGACTCCACAGGGCCAGTTTGCTTGAGGAATCAAATCATGAAAGAGACAAGCAGCTGGTTGAGTGGCTCATGCAACAAGAGTGCCTGCCCTGAGTTTGAATCCTAGTGTTGCCAAAATTAAATAAATAAATAACCAGAGCAAAATGGACTGGAGGTGTGGCTCAAGTGGTAGAATTCAAACCCCAGTCCCACCAAAATAAAAAAATAAATAAAAAAATAAAAATCTAAAACTAAAAAGGTTTTTTAAAAAAAGAGACAAATATCATCAGACTAGATGCCAACCAATGGAAGAATGGATAAAGAAAATGTGGTGTGCATACACAGTGGAGTTTTATTTTGCCATAAAGAAGAGAGAAATTATGTTATTTGCTGGAAAGTGGATGGAACTGGAGATCATTCTTTTTTCTTTTTTGTGGCACTGGAGTTTGAACTCAGGGCCTCACATTGGTTGGATAGGCACTCTTACTGTTTGAGCCACTCTGCCAGGCCTTTTTTGAGATGGGTATTTTCAAGATGGGGTTTCAAGAACTTTTATTTGCTAAGGCTGGCTTTGAACTGTGATCCTCCTGATCTCTGCCTCTTGAGTAGCTAGGATTACAGGTGTGAGTCACCTGTGCCCGGTGAGATCATTCTCTTAATTGAAACAAACCAGTCCCAGAAGATATGAATCACACATTTTCTTTCATTTGTCATGACAGTAAAAGGGGTACTGCTAGGGGAGTAGACGGTAGAAGAGGAAGGGAAATGGGGGAGGGAGGAGAAGGGATAGGAAAGAGTAACAGAGGGGGTGAATTTAATCAAAGTACATTATACACATGTATGGAAATATCACAGTGAAACTTCTTTCTGCATGCAATCTAATATATGACAATGAAGAAGGAAACAACTCAGAGCCACAGCCAGAAAGAGATGGAAACTTGCAACATCACAAGTCTCCTGGAACCAGTCAGCCTCCGATGAATTTGACTTTCATTCATGAAATTGATGGTATGGATTATTTTGGGGAGGGTGCAAAAGAAGATGATGACAGTGTGACCAAGCTTAAAGCAAAGCCATCAGGGGTGACAGTTAAAGGAAAGATCAGTCTTAATCAGGGTGATAGAGCAGAATGGTGGGCACACTCAAGGAGGATTTGATCTTGCAGGTGATAACTCAAACCAAAGAAGATGGTGGCTCTCGCCGACAAAGACCGTCTTCTTTGGGGTTGCAGGAACATGGCTTGCCTAGGGAGTTATGGAGGGCATATCAAGTAGGCGGGCACCAGGGTAGTTACAAATTTCAGGTGGCCTGCTTTTTGGGCACACTGATGGTCTGTAAGTCATTGAATGTTCTGGGTTTGTAACTCTAAAGAAACATTCCTGATTAGAAAGTCTAATGACATGTCTTTTTAGTGCCTTTTCCCAGGAGTAGTTAATTCTGCAGAGAATTCTTAGAGGAGTCTTTTCTACGGAGAACAGGGAATGATAGCAAAAGGCTACTTTTCCCAGAGGATTCCCAGGAGATAGAGAACAGCAACTTTCCTTGAAGGATAGGGGAAGATAACATTTGCCAAACAGCTTTGTTTTGGTTTTTTGGTGCTGGTGTTTGAACCCAGGGCAGTGAGCTTGCTAAGCAAATGCTGTACCCCCAAATCCCAACCCCAGCCCTGCTGAACAATTTTTAACTCATTAGGTGGTGTCAGTCAGAGGTGTTATCTACAGCAAAGCTTGTGGGAGACTAATAATGTATTGCCCAGCAGTGTGACTTCCAAAATTAGTGATTTTTAAGAAGTCAGAGAGGAGCAAGTGAAGTAGAGAGTTTGCGTAGTTTTTCCCTTGGTAACAAGCATGCCGAGGCTGCAGAGGAAGGATGAGGGGGATGATGATGAAGATCAGATGGTGCTGCCAAGGAAGAATTTGCAAACAGAATTTTTCTCAGCACCAGTCTGTTCTCGAGCCAGATCAATTTTATCCCTCAATTAAATAAATCTGTCCACTCCTCTCCTGCTCACCAAGCCACCAACCTCATGCTAGGTCCCAGGATCCCTTACTTCTATCACATGTCTACCTAGCTGGCCTTCTTGCTTTCTGTTTCCCTATATTCTGTGATGCACACTAAGGTTAGCACAGAGACTGAGGTCTTTACAAACATGTTACAGCATTTCATTTCCCTCAAAACCATTTAGTGGTTCAGATTAAAATCCAAACTCTCATGGATCTGTTATCTGTACGACTCCTCCTTTCCTACCATCCTCATCTTGCTCCCTTTATGTGCCCCTCCCTGACTGCCTTCTGTCAGTTTCCCTACAACTACCAAACCCTTCAGATAGCCACTCTTGATGCAAGAAATGCTCACACATTCTTCATGTCTCAGCACCATGAGAAGCCAGTGGAGACCTCCTTGCCGCCACTTTCCCTCACAGCACTCAAATGGTTCTGCGCTCACGTTGTTTAATGAGTCTCTTCCCAACTCTAGCAGAGCTTGTCAAATTTTGGGGCTTTGCATGAAGGTTCCATAAGAATGTGAGACAGGATTGCCAAGATTTTGACCTCTCCACTGGAAGGGAAGTCTCAAGGGGCCTTTGGTAATGGCGTCCCCAAGGTGCTAGCCATCTTCAGCACCTGGAATTCTCTTCCTACCCCCTGTGTGCCATACAAACATGACCCATCACCATCATATCACTACCACCACCATCGCCATTCTCTTGGGGAGTCTTGTCTTGAAAAAGCAAGTGTATGAGAGAGGCCCCATACACTTCCTTAGGGCAGAGGCTGTGTTTGGGTTGTGTTCTTAACCTAGACCCTCGTGTCAGGCACACAGAAAACTTAGGAAGTATTTCTTGAAGGAATGAAAGGTTTTGTGCTGGTGAGGAAGATGGTGGAATTGGTAAGGGTACTGGTGAAGATAAAGAAGTAATGTGATGGTAGTTGGTACTAATGGTGATGGTGGCAGTGGTTGGTGATGGTGGTTGTGGTGTTGATGGTGATGGTGGTGGTGATGATTTGATGGTGGTGTTGGTGATGGAGGTGGAGGTGGTGGTGGAGATGGTGATAGTACTAATGGTGATGGCAGTGGTGGTGATGGCGGTGGTGGTGATGGTGATGGTGGTGGTGATGGTAGTGGTGATGGTGGTGGTGATGGTGGTGGGGATGGTATTGGTGATGGTGGTGGGGATGTTATTGGTGATGGTGATGGTGATGGTGGCAGTGATGAGGATGGTAGTGATGGTGGTGGTGATAGTGATGGTGATGGTGGCAGTGATGGTGATGATGGTAGTGATGGTGGTGGTGATGATATGATGATGGTGACTACAATGATGAAGAAAGGCTTTGGTGGGGAAGATGATTTAAAGAACTTTTATAAAATCTTATCTGCTCTTTTCTCCCTGTAGTCAGCTCAGAAAAATCACTTGAAGGTGGGTTTTGGAAGCAGGGTAACTGTGGCTGGAGGCAGGCTGTGTGTGTGGGGTCATTGCAGAGTATCTGCAAACGCTGGAGGAATTGTCAAGCCTTCATCCTTCTCACTCTCCCAGAAGCTGGGAAGGCAGTGCTCCTCTTAGCTCTTGCTGGGCACTGCCCTCCATCCAGCGAATTTGCTATTCTGTCCTCAGGAACAGGAAATGTGGGAAGGGCTGGGGAGGGAAGACCCAGTGTACAGGGCTGCAAGAGGGAGCGGACCTCGGAGGCGGTGTGGGGAGAATCAGGAGGGTTGGGGTGGAAAGGGTGAGGGTGGGTGGGGAGCGGCTTCCTGGAGAGTGGGGTAGGGAGGTGGAAGGAGTAGTGGATTGGGGGAAGGTGCAGACTTTGGGGCAAGAAGATGCTAGGGCTGGGCGTGGGATTCCGGCTGGGGGGGTGGGGCGCTAAGCGAGGAGGCTGAAGGCGGAGGAAGTGTGGGCCAGCCCAGGTGAGGGGTTCTCAGGTAGAAGAGGCCTCTGCGGGCTGGGGGCTTGGGTCTAAGCTTGGAAAACGTGCAAGTCTGAGCGCGCAGGTGAGGGGGTGAGGGCGGAGCCAGGGTCTGAGCCCGCCCGAAGTCCAAAGGTCGGGGTTCCAGCTTTGCCTGGGAGGCTGGGGTGGCGCAGGGCACTCGCGGCGGCCGCAGGAACGGAACCGGCGCCTCCGGGTCGGTCCCGGCTCCGCGATGCGGATGCACCTGGGCGCGCTGGCCGGCGCGGCGGCGCTGACCGGGGCGCTTAGCTTCGTGCTGCTGGCGACCGCCATCGGCACGGACTTCTGGTACATCATTGACACCGAACGGCTGGAGAAGAGCGACCCGGGGGCTCAGGACCGGCTGGGCAACGCCAACCGCAGCCAGCCCGAGCCCCTGAGCTCCCACTCGGGCCTCTGGCGGACTTGCCGGGGTAAGGGTCCCCCGGGGGCTGGGAGCCGTGGCCGCGGACGCCCCTGCGCGGTGCCTGCTCGCCTGGGACCTGTTGCTTGGCGCGTACCCCTCCCCCAAGCCCCACGCCCAAATTGCAAAGTCTAGGGGTGCGGCGGGAAAGGTGGGCCGAAGGCTGGGGCTGCAAAAACCCTACTGGAGGTGCCCAGCTGTTTGCCTTGTCCTCTAGGGTGGGGCACCCAGGACGATGGTGGGAACAAAATCGCGGGCTGGGGTGTGTGTGTGTGGGGGAACAGAACCCCAGGATTCGGGTCTATTGACTGCTTCACCCCATGCAGTGGAGAACCAGTGCACGCCGCTGATGAACCCCTTCTGGCAGGAGAACGTGACGGTCAGCGACTCCAGTCGACAACTTCTCAGTGAGTCCAGGGAGGGCGATGGTGGCCCCGCAGGTTTGGGGCCCTTCTTCAAACAGCTCTGCGGAGAGGTGGCTGGGGGTGGTTTCCGATCACAGAGCTTGAGAAGGGAGTGGGTTAGACCATGGGGGAGGGGCTCTCGAGCCCCCTGCAATGTGTAGGTTAAGATTCATTCAACCAGTGATTTAGGCTCAGGCACTCACAGACTAGCTGTGGGGAGCGATGAGGCGTGGAAGGACGCAGTTGCATTTGAGTGACAGGCAGCCTGAAAGAGAGCGGGAAGCCCGAGCAGGTGTCCACACCTGAAGATGAGGGAGAAGTCTTATCCATAGACCCCCGTGTCAGCTTGGCAATAACCACTTGTGGGGTAATTCAGTTAGGAAGCTGGAAACAGCCCCTCCCCAGGAGCCACTGCATCTTCCTTGTTGGTGGCTGATTCCCCAGCGCCTGGCACAATGCCAGCCACTCAGAGTAGATGGGAGAATGAGCACGAGGGAGCAATGGGTTGCACAAACCCTCGTGGAAGTGGGAGTGAAGCTGACGGCCATTCAGACATGGAGCTAACTGCTTTACATCGACGTCCTCATGTGATCTGCATGTTTTCTTCCCTGTGAAGCTGTCAGCTCTGTTTTTGCTTTCATGTTTCCGATGTGGAAACTGAGGCACAGAGAGGTTCCATAGAGAGGATTTGATGAGGAAATGAGGACTGAGATGCATAGACCCTTGGATAACACAAACAGCCTTAGACAGACTTCCTGAGGCTTGAAGATGCAACTCTTAACATTTTTTTTTATTAGGATATATTCGTTGTGACAATTCCAAATAGGTTTATATTGTACATTGGTTAGATCATCCCCACCGTCTCTCCCCCTCCATCCCTCCCTGCCCCACTTAAAGCAATTATAAGAGGTTTCTTTGTTCTATTTCATATAAGTATATGAAATCCATCAACCATATTTCCTTACCTTCATTTCTTTTGTTCACCCTCCCCCTCTGACAAGTACCCCCCTACACACTGTACCTATTTTATATCCTGTCTTTTGTTATTAATATTTAAGTTGATGTTCAGAGGGGTTTCTCTATGTGTCACTGCTGTGTCTACTTTACTTTGGTCCATTCAGCCCCTTCCATTACGTTCCCTTGTCCCTTTACCTCCCACCCCCTTTTTTCAATAGCTTTCAGTACACACCCTTATAAGCTGCAACTCCTAAGAGTAAAGATGGGAGGGTCCCTAATGTGTCCCACAAGGCCTGGAATCCCCGCTTTCTGGCTTATTCTTCCCTGGCACCTTCGCCACTGGCTACACTAGCCTTGGGCCTGTTCCTGGAGCATGTCAACTTCCCTCCTACCGCAGGCCGGTGCACTTGCTGTTCCCTCTACTTGAGAAGTCTCTGCTCCAGTCCCACCAGCTTGACTTGGGGAGGGCCCACTCATAGCACAGGTCGTGTGACTTCTTAGGGGTTAAAATCTGACTCCCTCATTAGACTGTGAATGCCCTGCGGCATCACAGGGATCACGCCTTCTTGCATTGCTGAGTTTTAAATATTTAGTACAGAAAGTTGCAGATAGCAGGGCAAATATCAAAGTTTGCTCAACAAGTAGAAGAGTGAATGAAAGCTATACTATGTAACAAACAAATACATATATTTGAATGAATGGATGAATGGATGAGTGAATGAATGAATCAGAACTGTTTCTCTAATGTCCAGTGGTGTGCTGGGAAATACTGAACAAAAAAGGCCTTGACTTGGATCATTTTTTTTTCAGTACTGGGAATTGAACTCAGCCCTTGCACATTCTATGCAAGTGCTTTACCACTTGAGCCATGTTCCATGTTGAGCCCTTTTGTTTTGTTTGTTTAAATTTTATTTTCAGTACTGGAGATTGAACTCAGGGCCTCAAGCTTGCTAGGCAGGGGCTCTACCACTTGAGCCACTCCACCAGCCCTGTTTTGTGTTGGGTATTTTCGAGACAGGGTCTCAGAACTATTTGCCCAGGGCTGGCTTTGAACCTCAATCTTCCTGAACCCTGCCTCTTGCGTAGCTAGGATTATAGGTGTGAGCCACTGGCATGTATTTTTTTTTAATGATAGAGTCTTGCTAATTCTGCCCATGCTGGTCATGAACTCATAATCCTGTTTCCGTCTTCTGAGTAGCTGATTATAGGCGTGCACTACAGTGTCTGGTGCATTTCCCAATTTCAGTGATATAAAGATTTTCACTGTGATCTATTTCAAGCTGCCTCCATGATGGCTACTGGCCCACAAAATTTCTAGACTCCTCACTAGCTCTTGTGAGCTTCTTCACACATCTGTCTGTGTGTCCCTCTTAGATGTGGAGATGCTTCAGGAGACACCCCCCAGACACCTGGGTTGTGTGGGAGGTGGTGCCCCCCACTCCGTCCTGCATCCCAGCTGCACTGGGAGGAACTTTGGATGTTCTTGGACCAGTGTTTCAAGAATCATGAAGAATTTCTGTGTTTGAAGTAAGGGAAATGAGGTCAGACCCATCCTGGATCTGTGGGTTAATGTCTTGTCTCTGAGCCTCATTTTCCATATTGATCAAAATGAGGTGTCAAATCCATAGGGATGTGGTTAGGTTTCCATTAAGTGTAATGAAAATGCATCAAAAAAAGAACTTGTGGAGGACCTCACGTGATGCGTGGGTTGTTGCAGGAGCTCTGTCCTGTATAAAAGAGTGGCTTGCTGGATACAAAGAACCAGTCACTCTTCCCTTTGCATTCATTCCGGATTCTTCTGTTTGCAGCCACAGCTTGGCTTGGTACTGGAATTCAGTCACTTTCTCCCATCTATGGTTGGCACTGAACTGGCTTCTTTTTAGACAAGGTCTTGCTGCGTAGCCCAGGCTGATGTAGAACTCAAAATTCTCGTCCCTCAACCTCCAGATTGCTGGGATTACAGACATGTGCCACCATGCCTGGCTGCTAGCTTCCGTCTGAAACTTGATAATGCAACAACTGTTTGTTCCAGGATTTGTAGAAACAGGCAAAAGTCACACTTGGGCTACTTAAGTGTTCTCCCTTAGATGTAGGTCTAAGCATTGGCTCTGTTGCCCACTAGTTGTGTGGCTGTGCTCATTTTCTACATCTCTCCGAGCCTTAGCTCCCAACAGGCAGAATGAGGACAGCTGTTGTCTCATCTTCTAAGGTTATTGTGGGGATGAAAGGCAAAAGTGCTGTTAATGGTCCCAGGGTGGCGCCTGGAGCCTTGTGTGGCCAGAAGCAGGAGGTGCCATTATTACCATTGTCTCATACAAGAAAGAGGGCAGGCTGCCCCCTAGGACCATGTGCTCATTGCATATCATCTCCAGAGAGATCTTTTTTTCCCAGAATGCCTTTTTCCCCAAAATGAATTTTGAGTTTGGCCTCAAACTCTTTTATTATGTAAAGACATTCTTTCCTTTAAGGACCCACTGCAGAACCAGAGAGGCGAAGTCAGTTGACCAGCACCACAGTTCTCTCCAGACCAGGGTTTGGATTTTTGCCTCCAAACAAATTCAAGCAGGCAGACCACCTGGTACCCAGTCGTGTACCACACGACTCAGTTGTCGTGGCAGACTGAGATCTGTAGGCAAACCATGGGCCAACCTGCCTCCTTGGTGCTCTCTGGCTAGCTTGTGGAGTGAAGGTGAGCAGACACATCAGGTTCATGAGCAGGTGTACCACACCCTCACCAATGTCAGCCAGAGACAGAGTCCAGAGGAAATGTCAGCAGAATCTACCTGGGTTGGGATTTTGCCTTCCAGATTCTCTCTGGGGAAGTCATGGGTTTGGTTCTTTGACTTGGGACTGGAATGAGTTTTGGTGGCAAGGGGGACCAACAGGGCTAGCCATATCATTGGTGGCAAGTGACAGGAAATGAAATTATGCCAGCTTTAAGAAGAGGAATTTCTGGTCCATGTTTCTGAAAAGGTCTGGTAGGCTGGGATCCATAGGGTGCAGCTGTTTCTTTGCTCTCTTCTGTGAGTTTTGCTTTCTTCTACTTAGGCTCCGTTTTCAGCTATGTCCTTTCCCACCTCAACAGTATGGTGTTTTTTTTTTTTTTTTTTTTGTCTCCCTCTTTATTTTTAGAGATTTATTTTCATTTTTTGCCATACTGGGGGTTTGAACTTGGGGCCTTGAGTTTGCTAGGCAAGCACTCTCCCACCTGAGCCACTCCTCCAGCCCAGAAAAGACTTTCTTTTTCTTGGTAATTCCATAAAGCCCCCAGCTAGGTCTCTCACTGGATCAGATTGGGTCATATCAATGGCCTAGTTCTGGGCCATTCAGTGAAGCCAAGGGGAATGAATGTGCTGATCGGCCAGGCTGAGTCACGAGCCCAGATGGATTGACTCATCATAGACAGGGAGTGGGGACTCCAGTTTACCACAGAACCACTTGTGTGACTTATTTAGGAGGCTCTTGCACCCTAAATGGGCTGTTCTGGAATGAAATGACATCACACATGCAAATCCCTCAGAATGGGCCCCCCCCAACACAATAAGAACTCAGTCAATGCCTCCTCCTGTGCTAACTCATATTGCCTTTCTGAGTCTCAAGCTCTCATCTGTAAAGTGGAGCTAATAAAATTGCAATCCATCTATTTGCTTAGTCCATACCTATTGCACCTCCAGCAGGGGTAGAATATCCTGGCATAGAATATGATAAGAAAGTTGCCGTGTGCAAACACCGTTCTGAGCTCTTTACAGGTATCAATGCATTTTGTGTTCATACCAGTCTATGAGGCAGGCACTGTTGGTACCGCCCCCAACTTTGCAGGTGAGGAAACAGAGACACAGAGAGGTTAGGCAAGTTACCTAAGTTTGCACAGTAACTGGCAGATCTGGGTTCGAACCCTGGCAGTTTGCTTCTACCTGTTGTAATGAGGCTACTCTGAGTATAATTTCAGTTCAAAAAGACCAGAGGCCATGGCAGCCCAAAGGAGGAGCTCCTAGCCTGTTTTTCTTAGGGGAGGGTGGGCGTGTTTCAGAGTCCTGCTGCCTCACACTGCCTCCTTCAGACAGGGAGTCAGAGACTTTCATTACAAGGACAAACAGCAAGCGCAAAGGACAAGGACTGAGCCAGGTGTGGTCCAGAAACAGCAGGGAGGTAGGGCAGAAACTGCTTCTCAGGGGCATCCCTGTTCTTTCCAGGCCCTTCCTTGGCTGCATCTCCTAATGGCCCAAGAGGATAGCCAGAATGGTCTGATATGATATATGGGCCAGATCCATGAGGTCAAAGGCTTTGCTCAGCACAGCAGGCCAGCCGCAGAGACTGGACCGAGGGCTGGTGGCCTGACCTGGGTGCAGAGAGGAGGTGAGGTTGGAAAATCACAAGGCTGGCTCTCTTCTCCAGTCTCTCTGGGTGCAGAGCTGCTGCAGCTGTGTGGAAAATTAACACCAGCCCTCCCACGATGCCTGGTGTAACAGAGAGCGGAAGTGGTGAGGGACAGAAACAGAAGGGACAGGGGACATAACACGCAGAGGGAAGAGGCTGCTGGGGCCCAGGAGGGGAATTGTCTGAGATTTATGCAGAGCTGTGCGGTAGGTAGACAGGGAGGGATGGAGAGAGGGAGTGAAGCATGGACCTGGGGTCTGTTATGGCTTGGATTTAGAATGTCCTCAAAGGCTTATGTGTGGAAGGCTTTGTCTCCAGCAGGTGGCGCTATTGAGAGGTGATTGGCTCAAGAGGCAACTGACTTCATCAATGGATTATTCATTGATGAGTTCATAGCCTGATGGGCTGTTAGGAGGTGGAGCCTGGTTGGAGGAAGTAGGTCTCTCAGGGAAGGGGGGGGCATGGCTCAAAAGGTGTAGCTTGTCCCCAGACCCTTCCTCTCGCTCTCTGTTTCCTGGCTGTCATAAGGTGAGCAGGTTTCCTCCCCCATGCCTTTCTCCATGATGCCTTGCCACAGGCCCAAAAGCAACGGAGTCAGTCCACCATGGACTGAAACTTCTGAAACTATGAGCCAGAAAAACATTTTTCCTCCTTTTAAATTTTGTCTTTCAGGTATTTGTCACAGTGATGAAAAAAACCTGTCAAATACAGGGTCTCAGCTTCTTGGGGGATGGAGGCCTGGCTTTGGGGGGCCTTTCTGGAGTGCTCATTGACAGCCAAGCCCACATTTAAAATTTTAAAAAGTTGATCCCACTTCTAGTATCTTTCATATGAGTCTTCTAAGAGGAGATTTACCAGGCCATTTTGAAGCAGTAAAAAAACAAGATGGGCCAGCCTCTGGTGGCTCACACCTGTAATTCTGGAGGATCGAGGTTTGAGGGCAGTCCAGGTGAATAGTTTGTGAGACCCTATCTCAAAAATAACCAGAACAAAATGGACTGGAGGTTTGGCTTAAGTGGTAGAGCGTCTGCTTTGCACGAGTGAAGCCCAGAGTTCAAATCTCAGTCCCACACAAAAAAGGATAAATACTCAAAGTTTTGGATGGAGAAGTGGCTAGATATTCATCTATATGTGTATATCCATTTTAAGGAATATTATATAGCCTGCAAGAAGAATATGCTAATGTGGATAGAAACCAGGATGTATTGAGGAATAAAATAAGTTACTGAGTATTTTGGGCAGTTTAACACCATTTAGCACTCTTTGTTAGGCAGTCCTGCATCACCAATATCTGACACAATCAGCTTATAAAGGAAGCTTATTTTATCTAGATTTTTTTTTCTTTTTTCCAGTACTGGGGATTAAACCCAGAGCTTCATTCTTGTTAGGCAAGTGCTCTACCATTTGAGCCATGCCCCCAGCCCTTTTCTTTTCTTTCTTTTTTTTTTTGTTTTTGTTTTTGAGACAAAGTCTTGCTATGTAGCCCAGGCTGGCCAAGAACTCATGATCTTCCTGCCTCAGCCTCCTGAGTGCTGGGATTACAGGCAGACACCAACACACCTGGCTGTGGCTCACAGTTTTGAGGCCTTCAGTCCATGATCAACTGGTCACATGGCTTTGGGAGTGTAACAGCACTCACGGTGGGAATGTCACCTCATAGCCAGAATGTGAGAAAGAAAAAGAGACTGGGGTCCCGCAATCCTCTGGCCATGCCCCCAATGACCTAAAACCTCCCAATAAGGCTTGCGACTTAGTGGTATTTTTTTTTTTTTTTGGCAGTACTGGAGTTGAAACTCAGGGCCTTGTGATTGCAAGCCAGGTGCTAACAGCTTGAGCCACGCCTTCATCCCTAAGCCCTGCCTCCATCTCTAAGCACCCACATCTCAAAGCCCCGCCTCCACCCAAGCCTTGCCCCATCTAAAAACTCCACCCCCATCTCTAAGCCCTACCTCCATCCCTAAGCCCTGCCTCCATCCCTAAGCCGCCCCTCCCTTGCTGTTTCTACCACCTCCTGATAGGGCCACGCTGGGGGCCAAGCCTCTACTAGGCCTTTGGGGGGCACTTATCCTGAGTGTGTGAATACTGAATAATACTCGTGGGTATGATAATGCTGTACAATAATCATAGCTGTCATCTGTTGAGCTCCTACTGGTGCCATGTGTGACTGCCTCTACTAAATACCATCCACACATGCTAGTGTGGTCATGAGTATTCCTATCTGTAGCCCCAGAATCTGTGGCTGTGACCTCATGTGGAAAAAGCACCATTGCAGATGCACTTAAGGATCTTGAGATGATATCATCTTGGGTTAACTGATTGGCCCTAAATCCCCTGACCACTGGGAGTCCTTAAAAGAAGAGAAGCAAAGAGGAGAGAAGAGAAGATGGAGGTGGAAGCTGGGTGTGGTGGTGCACACCTGTAATTCCAGCACTTGGGAGGTGGAGGCAGGAGGACTGAGAGTTTGAGTGAGACTTGGGTCAAAAAAAAAATGAAGCAAACAAACAGGACAATAAAAAGAACAAACAAAAAAAAGGTGGAGGTAGAGATTGGGGGATGCTCCCACAAGCCAAGGATTGCCGACAGCTGTGAAAAAGTTGAAGAGGTTTCTTCCTTGGAAACCTGAGCAGGAACATGGACCTGCTGACACCTTCATTTCAGACTACTGGACTCCAAAACTCAGAGAATAAGTTTCTGCTGCTTTTAAGCCATCCAATTTGTGACAATTTGTTATGGCAGCCACAAGATATAAATATAGCCCCCTTATGGAAGAATCAGCACCTGCTCACACCCACCAGCTCTTCTGCTTATCTTGCTTATTTCCTTTGTGTCAGGTCACAGTCTGCAGTGATGTCCTTTGTCCCCCACCTCTCCTGCACTAGGCCGTGAGCTCCAGGATGGTGGGACCTAGGCCAGTCCAGACCACAGCATGGTCCTTATTAGGGACTCTCAGGTGTTGAATGCAAGTGGCCTGGGTGTTTTTGGAAACAAGGCAGGGAGGGGTCAGCGTCCCCTTCTCACAGATGAGGAAGGAGGGGCTCATGAAGGTGAAGGGATTTGCCCATGGTCACGACGTGGTAAGTAATTGTGTCTGGTGGCCCTTAAATCCAGGACCCCAACATGTCCTTTGCAGGACCACCAACAGGAGGTGACAATGGAGAGTGGGACCAGGAATCAGGAATGGAACTGTGAGTCGTGCTGGACCATCATGGCAGAGCATTGCTGGGGACCTTGCTCTGGGGGAGTCGGGGGATGTGATTAGATTTTCTGAGTAAAGGAAAAGCAAGGTGTCCATGACGAGGGTGGAGCCTGAGCCCACATCACCTGGTGTGGTTGGTGCTTACACCACAATGAGTCGGGTCCATTCCTGTTTGCCAGGTGAGGAAGCTGAGGGTCAGAGAGGCAGCTTGTCAGAGCTGAACTTGGACTTGACCCCAATACCCAGCTTTCTCCTATGGGTCTCTGTCTCAATCTGAGGTTCTCTAATATGTTGACTTAGCCTAGAATCTCTGAATTCACTCATGGCTGTCTGATTCTTGAGATAGTTAATGTGTGTCTGACCATGCTTTCTAAATTACAACTTCTGAGAAGGCAGGATTCACATCTGATTTAACTTTGTCCCTCTGCAATACTTACACCCAAGTACTGCACACAATAAATGATCAAAACACACATAATGAGCCCTGCTCCAGTGTTAAAGTTAACCACCCTCTCTCCCTGAGTCTGTACCTCTCCCTCTCTCTCCTTCACTAATCCAGCCGTCCTCACCCAGCACACGGAGCTTCCATTACATCCCCCACTGTGTGTGCAAATTATTGACCGTTGCAGGCTGTGTGAAAATACATCAAGAGAAGCAAATTTCCTGGGCCTTGCTGGCTTTTGATTTCCCCTGCCCCTGCCCCCCTCCCATCATCCCCTGCCCCATGCCTGGGGCAGCCCTTTAGACCACGTAGGACACCTGTAAGCTGAACAAGAGGGCTCATGGCTCATGGCAACATGGGAAGACACAGCACAGAACTGCAGGCATCGAGGTGAGAGGTTGTCAGAGAGGATGTCAGGATTTGGGAGCCGATAGGGTTATTTTGGCACAGTTCTGAGGAGACAGAGTTTGCTGTGGACTTGGTAGTGTAAGTGAGGACTGCTCTGAGCATCTCAGGAAATTCTGCCTTCAGGGAGGCACATGAGCAAAGGTAGGACAGGGACTGATGAAAAACCAGCAGCCATATTAGTTGGAAGAAGGCCATGCTTGGGATTTTTGTGGGTGGCTTGGAGACCTCATCTGTTCCTGTGCTCAGATAGCACAGGCCTCCCCGAGTCACATCTCAGATGGCCTCATCTGCTGTTGGAGCACTGAGGTCACATCCAGGACAACACCACAGCTGGCTCTCCGCTCCAGGCCAGCTCCGGATTAGGGGGTGGGGATCGACTGCTTCTTTCTTTTTCTTCATCCCAAAGGCTCTTGAGAGGCTTGGTGTCAAATGGAGATCAGGTCTCATGGTCTCGGATCTGAGTTGAGCTGTAACACTATTCCTGTGTTACTGGAGGTTTATAAAATTTCATGTGCAGTATTTCATCTTGACAGCTTAAAAAGTAGTAATGAGGGCCAGCCATGGTGGTACATGCCTGCAGTCCCAGCTACTCATGAGGTGGAGGTAGGAGGATCGGGAGTTTGAGGTCAGCCTGGGCAAAGTTATTGAGAACCTACCTCACAAACAAAATATAAACAAAAGCGCCAAGGCATAAATCAAGTGGTAGAGTGCTTGCCTAGTGTGTGTGGGACACCTTGGGTCCAATCCCTAGTGACACACACACACAGAGCAATAATCACAACATTAAAACTCAGAATTAACCTAGAAGGTAACACCCATGCACAGGAAATCAATGTGAGTCAATGCCCTGTATAGCTATCCTTATCTCAACCAGCAAAACCCCTTGTTCCTTCCTATTATTGCTTATACTCTCTCTACAACAAAATTAGAGATAAGGGCAAAATAGTTTCTGCTGGGTATTGAGGGGGGGAGCGGGAGGGGGTGGAGTGGGTGGTAAGGGAGGGGGTGGGGGCAGGGGGGAGAAATAAACCAAGCCTTGTATGCACATATGAATAATAAAAGAAAAATGAAAAAAAAAAAAACAAAAAACTCAAGTAGGGCTTTTGATTTGAGCTGCACTTGGCTTTTTTTTTTTTTTTTGTGGGACTGGGATTTAAAATCAGGGCTTTGTGCTTGCAAAGCAGGCGCTCAACTTGAGCCGTACCTGCAGTCCATTTTGCTTTAGTTATCTTGGAGATGGGATCTTTGGAACTGTTTGCCCTGGGTGACTGCGATCCTCCAGATCTCTGCCTCCCAAGAAGCTAGGATCACAGTCTGGAGCCACCAGCGCCCGGCTAGGATGGCTATTTTAACATATTTAATCTTCAACATACAATCCTCAGAAATGGCTGCTGGCAACTTGCTCTGCCTCTCAGCCAACCATTGGCACTGACCCTGGAGTCCTGGGAGCACAGGTGGCAGTGTTGCAAACGTTTCCTGTAACAATGGATGGATATGTGGAGAGACCAGGTGCCCTGATTCACCCTGACTAGGTCTGGTATGTGACTGTTGACGTCTGAGCTATTGAATTCTGAGCTATGTGGAGACTCCATCAATAGATCCACAGGAAGGAACTGTCTGACATGTATTAATTTTTGTTCCTGGACTGTGCTCAACATGGATCTGGTTCACAGTAGACACACTCCATTCGTCTGCTGATTTTTTTTTTTTAAGTAGTACTGGGGTTTGAACTCATGGCCTTGCATTTGGTAGGCAAGGTTCTCTACCAACTCTCATCTACTGAATTTAATAAGTCCTGTCGGATCAGCAGGCAGTCTCACTGTTAATTTATTGCTGAGGCTCAGAGTGGTCTAGTAGCTTGTCCAAAGCCACACAGCTTGTATATCATATTAAGTGATTTTTTTTGACTGCTTACCCCACTTCCGGCCCACGAGGACATACCCACTATCTCTCACACATCTTAGCCTCCTAAAATTTATCACCTTATCACACCCATGCCCCAAAGGGGAGCATCTTCCCCAAGCACACTCAGAGGTGTGGTTTGAGATGGGTGCATTTCCAAGTAGAAGAAAACTCAGAATCAATATTCATGTTCTAAGAGCACAGTCCTGAAAAAGAAAAAAAAAATCACAGAGAATAAGGCACACGCACACAAAAAGCAAAACCAAATTACAGCAGGAGACTTTACAACTCTCCCACGGGGACTTCGTTCTTGCCCAGACATTTAATTGAACATGTATGAAATCAGCTTGCGGCTGGGCTGCATGGCGCGAGTGGGGCCTCTGGGGCCCAGCCGCCTCCAGGAAATCTCATTAATTTCTACATGAGAAATGATTTCATCTCTTGGCCACAGTCTGGGGGTGATGCCAGGCAGGGGCGCCGAGCTGACAGGGCCAGGTTTTTGCTTCAACTGCTGCATGTCCAGCCCAAGGGTTCTTCTTAGGAAGAAAGGAAGGAGGAAGGAGGAAGCTTGGGCCACAGGCCTGGTCCTGCACGATCACATTTCATTCCTTGCAGTTCTGGGAGGGGGTTCAGTCTTCTTTCTTTGACTTGCCAAAGGTTGCTGGCATTTTGGAAGGAAGGGGAAGGACTGAAAACAAAGTGGTGTGATCGCAATGGAGGTCAGAGACTGAATTCTTACCTTTGCTGTTTTTATTACTGGTATTGGTCGTTTTTCTGATGCCAGTAACACACTTCCACAGTTCTGGGTGAGTTTCAATGAAAAGAAGTTTATTTGGGCTCACAGTACTGGAGGACTGAGGTCAAGGGACCTTGTTTGGTGATGACTTCTTGCTGACAGAGACCTGAGGTGACAGCCAGAGGACTTGAGTTGTGTCTACACCTTGTTTTTCCTCTTCCTCCTTTTTCTCGGTGGTACTGGGTTTTGAACTCAGGGCCTCATGCTTGCCAGGTAAGAGCTCTACCACTTGAGCCACCCCCCGAATCCAGCCCTGGTTTCTTTATTTTTCAGATAGAGTCTTGCGTTTTTGCTTGAGTTGACCTCAGCCCTCCATACTACCTATGCCTCCCGTGTAGCTGGGATTACACCATGCCCAGCTCTCTCTCTCTTCTTATAAAGCCCCAAGGGTTCTATCATGGGGGCTCCAGCCTATGACCTCATCTGTTCCTAGTCACCTCTGCATCATTCCTTCTAGGAAGGAGTTCCTCATGCCCTGTCTACACAGCCGAGTGTGGTGTTGAATGAGGAAGAGGGGGATGGAAAGAGGAAGTCTAAGATCTCAAGTTCTAAACATTTACTACCACTTTTTCTCTGAGCTTCCTGACAACCAAGGAAGAAAGGGAAACAACTGCAAAGCTCTTTTTCACCAGCCATTTGTTTACCAAATACTTATTGGTTGTTAACCATGAGCTGGGTGGGGCACTGAGTTTTTTTAAATCCTTTTGGCAACAGGATAGGTATGAAAATGAATACTTTCTTGTCATCCTTCAGGAAAAACTCGGCATCATCCTCCTGGGAAGGAGTTCCTCATGCCCTGTCCACACAGCCAAGTGCCTCCTCTGTCCCCACCAGCTCCCATAGTCATCGAATCCTGGCATTTGTTACCTGGCATTGAAGGTGTCTTTGTTACTTCTCTGTCTCTCCTTCCAAGCTATGGGTCCCTTAATGAGGGAGGTTTTGTCTCCTCATGTGCATTTGTTTCCCTGAGTTTCTAGCAGAGGTCCTGGGACATGGAGAGCGCTCAACTGGGATTTACTGACCAATTGGTTGGATGGATAGATGGATGGATGAATGGATGGATGAATGGATGGATGAATGGATGGATGAATGGATGGATGAATGGATGGATGGATGGATGAATGGATGGATGGATAGATGAATAAAGTATGGATGGATGGGTGGTGGATGTAGGCTAGATGGATGAATGAATAAATACATGGAGGATAGATGGATAAGTGAATGTATGGCTGATGGATAAATAAATGGATGAATGAATGAACGATGGATAAATGAATAGAGTATGGATGGATGGTTAGATGGATGGAGGCTAGATGGATGAATGGATATGAATGGAGGATGGAAAGATGGCAGATGGATGGATGGATGGATGAGTTGCTGAATAGATAGATGGATAAATGAATAAATGGATAAATGAATGAAGGATGGAATGAATGAAGGATGGATGGATAGATGAATGGCTGGCTGGATGGATGGAAGAATGAATGAATTTTAGCTTCCCAGTGTGGCTACAATGCACAAAAATATGGTAATTTCTAGGAAATAAGAAAGGAGGAACCTCAGAATGACTTTACTGAAAAGTTGGACCTTAGGGCCAGAGGTTTTTTAGAGCACGCGAACATGGCCTGTGACTACAGAGCTTGGAGTAAGCCACTCAGTCCCTCAGAACCTCCATCCTCACATCCAGGAGATGGGGGCAAGAGTGCACGGCTCACAGAATCAACACCAGCATAAGATGCGTGACGTCAGCAGGCAGCCCAGGGCCAGATGGTGAGATGTTCACTACATGAACTTGACTCCACAGCTGGGGTTTGGAAGTGGCCCTTGCGTGGACATTTAATCCTCACTGTGGGGCATTCAGAGGGCGTTTAATCTGATGGTAGTGTTTAGAGGCGGGGAAGGAGACGCAGAGATGCACACGAGAAGTCAGTTTGCTCTGTAGCGGTGGGGAGGCATCACCCTCAAGGACCAGGGCCCGTTGATTTCTGCTGTGTAGACCTGGGCCCCTTACCAGGTTTCACCCTCTTTCCACCCAGGGTCCTACTGAAAAATAGAGGTGTTGTCCTCGCCGGGGTCCAAATCCTGGTGCCACCACTTTCCAGTTGTGAGAATTTGGCTGAGTTGCTCGAGTTTTTCTGCCTCAGTTTCCAGGTGTATAAAATGGGATATGAATTATTTGAGGGTAAAATGAGATATAAAAAATTGGTGAAGACAGGGCTGGGGCATGGCTCAAGTGGCAGAGCGCCTACCTAGCAAGGCCAAGGTCCTGGGTTCAAACTCCAGTACTGCCAAAAACCAAACCAAAACAACAACAAAAAACACCCATGAGGGTGAAATGAGCCATGTGCCTCCAACTCAAGGAACACCCGTGATATGGGGCTGGAACGGGGGCAGGGATGGAGCTCGGTTCAGGGCTGCCATTTCTCTGGTCGCCTCCACCCACTCATCCGCTCACCTCTTACCTGTCACGTCACTGTCCTCAGCTTGCCAGGGAACTGAACTTCAAACATCTTTGCAACTCTGAGCTGATGCTCCACCGGCAGTGGTTGTCGAGCAAGGGAGACTGATGGACCGGGCTGGACTCCTGGGGCCGGGGAGGGAGGTCTCCCCCTGTCTCATCCCTCCCCTCCCCAGCCCTCCTCACCCCACCTGCTAGAGTCCTTGGGGGGGGCTCAGCTTTCCTCTCTTATTTCTATCCCTGTCCTCTCTCCTGGAGACCTCCCGTGTTCTCAGGCCAAGTGAGGTCCCAGATGCCTCACTGAGCTGTGGTCTGCTGTAGACACCCATGTCCTTAACAGCTGTGCCTGGGGTGCACATCACACCCCACGCTGACCTCCTCTTCCTCCCCCACCTCCCCTTCTCGGCAGTGGCTCAGCCCTGCATCCACTCTCCTTTCCCTCACACACTCATCACAGCTGTGGCCCATTTCATCTTTAAACTATTCTAGAATCTGACACTTCTCCTCTGCCCCTGTCCCCATCCTGGTTCACCCACCAGTGTCCTGTGGTGGGGTCATTGCAAGAATCCCCCAATGACCTCCCCACTTCCGCCTTTGTCCGCCCTCTTGGTCTTCTTGTGCTGACATAACAAATGACCTTTAGAGAAACACATTCTCCCATGTTCTGCATGCATCAAGTCCAAAGTCAAGCCATCAGCAGGCTTGGTTGTACCACAGGCTCTGGGAGTCTGTCCTGCCTCTCTCCTGTGGGCTGCTGGTGTCAGCAGTCCTCGGCTTATAGCTGCCTCACTCCAAGCAGAAAGAGTGATACTCTACTCCAGTATCACATCCCCTCGTCACCTCGTCCATGTCACTCCCTGTTTTCAAAGTACACCAGCTCATGGCATGTGAGACCCCTCTAACCAGGATGCTCTCCTCCCAAGGTCCTTAACATCTGCAAAGACACTGTTTTCAATAAGGCCACCTTCACAGCTTCCCTGGGGACATGAGTTTTGGAAGTCACCCTTCCACCTGCTGCAGCCCTCTGCTGTCTGCTGTCAATACAAACGTGACCCTGGACTCTTCTGTCTGGTGGCTCCAGTTTCAGTCACAGAGAATCTAAATCCTTCCAAGGGCTTTGGAGGCTCCAGGATCCACTCTTCCCTGAGTCTCTCTTTTCTGGCTCCAAGTGCCACACTCTCCATCCTTCATCTCCATCAGGTCCTTATTCAAAGGTCATCCATCCCCAGTGGTGCTGTTGGTTTTACCTCCTTTGTGCCTCATTCCTGGTCCCTGGTGCTTGTCACTGTCTGTCCATGTCATCACTTGTTTACTCATTAGAATGTCACCCTGTGAGAGTGAGATCTTGGTTTATCCTTTCCTGAGTTCTCACCGAGCAAATCAGCAAATACTAACATGAGATCAAGTGAGCTCAAGTGCTCAAGGAGAGCATAGACGTTGCTCATGGCGAGGCTCAACCACTCCTGTAGTTAGTATCACCATCATTAGAGTACTAGCGGTAATTGTAGGATTTGTCAATTTCCCCAGCATCGTGAGTGCCCTGTAAATGTTTGTTGATCGAATGCCGGATGTTAGAAGTAGTGGTAATTGTACGAATAGTAATTTCTGGCCCCTCCCCCTGCCCCCGCCCAAAGCATCAGGTGCTGGCCCATTGTGAGTGCCTAGTAAATGTTTTTGATTGAATGCTCAATGTTAGTAACCTGAGTCTGCTGGTGTTCTCTCTGTGTCTGTTCCAAGCCATGCATGGGACGTTCGTGATTCTGTTGCCACTCAGCCTGATCCTGATGGTGTTTGGGGGGATGACGGGATTTCTGAGCTTCCTCCTTCGAGCCTACCTCCTTCTGCTGCTCACGGGGACCCTCTTCCTCTTTGGAGGTAGGTGCTCACCCCATGGGGCCAGTCTCCAAAGTTGCATGGGTGGCGAGTGGTGTGCATACAACCTCTGTGAGGTGGGCAGCCCACCTCCTCTTGGGGCTCAGTTTCCCTGTCTGTGCTACCATCTGGAAGGCACAGTGGTTTCCAGCCTAGGGTCTGGGGTCTCTGTCTCCCAAGATGGAGCCAGGGGAGGCGGCAGGCTCAGGAACCACTTTCTCTGCATCTACAACAGAGCTGTGTCAACTCGGCCTGAACTCATGACAGCTTCCAGCCTGGGGCTGTGAGCTGGCAAGAGACCCTGGCCTGGCCATCCCTCCTCCTTCCTGCCCATTAGCCAGGGCAGGAAGGATGATGATGAAAAAACAGGAAAGAGCAGGCACAGAGAGTCAGACACCACCCGCTGTCACCCAGGTGTGGAGTCCAAACAAGCTGACCTCAGAGCAGCAGGGGATAAAACACTGGTCATGGGAGGCCAGGGCTGGGACTGGGGAGTTGCTGGGCAAAGGACACACAGTATAACCAGGTGTGATTGCGCACGTCTGTAATCCCAGCACTCTGGAAGTTGAAGCAGGACGATGGTGAGTGTGAGGCCCTGTTTCATACAAACAAATCAAGAAAAAGAAAAAATCCACGACACAAAATAAAACAAAGCAAACACCAGGCAGCACAGACCCTGGTCAGGTTAGTTCTTTTTGTTTGATTTAAAGAAAACAGGACCCCGCTCAGCTGACCGTTTCGCACTCCCTCGCTCCCTGTGTGGATTCCAAACATTTCCTTATTAAAAAGAGAAAGACAGTGCAAATGCCACACACACAGACCCCACAGAGGGGTCATTCTCAAGCCCGGGGTAGAACTTTCTGGAATGGCAAAATTGTCCAGTCCACGCTGTGCCATGGGAGGCCATGAACCAAGCTGGTGTGGCCAGTGCCCACAACGGGGGCTGACTTGTTAATTAAATGAAACTTCCACGTTAAAAGCCATACCTTGCCCGTGGCGGCTGTCCTGGACCATGCCATCCTGAGACCCATGGCAGGTGGCACGGTTTGAGTGCTGGGGACTCACAAAGTAGAGGTGGCTTCTGTTCTCTGGGCCCCGCAGCCCGCAGGGAGTCAGGCCTTGATGGAGCAATGACAAACGGGAATGTGACATTGTGACACTGCAGCTGTGACCTGGGGCTGGGGTGGCCTTGTGTGGTGAGCTAAGGTTTAACCTGCTGGGGCTCCTCCAGGAGAAGATGCTGGAGATTAGACGGGAGGGAGGACCGGCTCCCTGGGGTAGGAGGGAAGGCGGGGGCGCCAGGCAGGGTGGCCAGCAGGGCAAAGGCTCCACAGGGGGATGGGGACTGGGACGCTGGGGAGGCCCCAGGGCTGGGTGGGTGGGGGGAGAGAAAGAGGAGGGGGAAGGAAGAGGAGAGGGAGGGGAGGAGGGGGAGGGAAGAGCAGAGGGAGGAGGAGGAGATGGAGAAGGAAGAAGGTGAGAGAAGAGAGCAGAGGAGAGGAGGGGGAAGAAGGGGAAAAAGAGGGAGGGGAGGAGGGGGAGAGAGAGGAGGAGGAGGAGGGAGAAGGGGGAGGAGGGGAGGGCAGGAGGGCCCAGCCAGGGAGGTGGTGACCTCCAGCTCCTCCCGCAGCCCTGGTGACCCTGGCTGGGATCAGCGTGTACATCGCGTACTCGGCGGCCGCCTTCCGCGCAGCGCTGTGCGTCCTGGAGGAGGGGACCCTGCTGGACCAGGTGGACATCCACTTCGGCTGGTCCCTGGCCCTGGGCTGGATCAGCTTCATCTCCGAGCTGCTCACCGCGGCGGCCTTCCTGGCATCTGCGCGTGTGCTCCACCTGAGACGTGGGCAGGACCAGCCCATCTGAGCCTGGACAAGCCCTGGTCCGCCGGGGCCTCATGGACCCAGCTTGGTGGTGGCCTGTGGCCTCCTCTTCCTCAAAGATGTTCGGTAGAGGCCAGGCAGGGACCCTGGTGGACTGAGCTCAGGCCAAGTGCTGTTGTCCTGCTGTCCGGCTGCCCACTGGGCTATGTGTGTGTGACAAGAGGCTGAGGGTGTGCTGAGCCCACATCACCTGAAATAAATAACCCCGATCATGTCTGCCCGTCACAGTTCTGTAAGCACGAGGTCCAGGTGCCCCTCAGCACCTTTATCATTCTCACCTCTGCCCCTTGGTGATGTTAAGGGTGATCAGAGAGGTTAGGTAACCTGGCACGGTGCACAGCGAGCTAGTCACACTCCCCCCTCCAAGTGCAGCTTCTCTGGGGAGGCTCAAGCCCCCGAGTCCCCCCAGCTCAGCTGCCGCCTGGGACCTCACAGGACGCTGAGGCAGCTGGGGAGGGTGTGGAGGCCTGGGGTCCAGGTACTGGGTGGTGAAGGATCCCCTCCTGTGCTAGGCTGTCTATCGTGTGTGTGTCTCTGGTCGAGTCCTGGGCCTCAGTGGGGAAGCCCCCGGGGTGAGTCTGCGGCCAGGGACCCACTGTGGAAAGGTTAGTTGAATCTTCTGGATGTAGGGACCCTCTTGTCCTTCATGTGGGTAGGTTGGTCCCTGGGAGACCCCCAAGAGGAGAGGAGCAGTGGGCAGCCAGAGTTAGTGGCAGGAACTGTCCTCAGAACCACAACCCACAGCTTGGGGCGGTCAGTCTCGTGTCCAGTCCAAAGACCAGCGTCTGCTCCTGTCCATAGCCCAAGAGGAGGCCGTTCCCAGGGCTGGCGGAGTTGCTACCATCGCTCCTGTCAGCCCTGGCATGAGGTGTGGGAGCAGGGACCCAGGGCTCAGGAGCTCCTTGGAGGAACCGGGGGTTATGAGACAGTGGTGTTCTCAGTGTTATGATGTCACCTTGTTCTCACATGACATCATCGTGATCACCATAACATCACCATCTTTACCATGATGTCATCTTCCCACCACCAAGATACCACCATCTTTGGGATGACATCATCACCTTCACCAGGACCCATCACTGTCACATGACCATCCTCATATGATGTCATCGTCTTCACTGTGACATCATACCCATTGAGTATTTACTGTGAACCTGCACAGTTCTACACATCAGTCAGTCAAGTCAACAAATGCAAGGACGGCCATTCCCTGCCAGGAACTAGGGGCAGGGACTGCTGGATCCAGCTTTGCTCTCTGAGCTGGTGAGGAGGGAAATCGAGCAGGTACAGATGAGGAAACTGAGGCACTGGCAGCTTGCATTTACTAGTCCAAAGGCACAAGGAGAGAAAGGGTGCAACTGGTATTGAAATTCAGAATTACTCTCCTCTCCTGACAACACCTGCACCACCAGGCTTCCTGTCTGTTTTGGAAAAGCGCAAACTGAATGGGTGGTTCATATCCCCACAGGACGGTGAGTGCAGCTGCAGGTTCAAGGCCAGGGAAAGAATTTTCCCAAAGGGAGGGCAACTGTGCTACTGAAAGGGTGGTCTTTGCTGCCACCTGCTGGTCATATCTTGGAACTGCACTAAGGCACTAGGATTGGCCAATCTAGTGAAATTGGTTTCAGCCTCTCAGCTTCTCTGGCTTGGTTACCACTGTGCAGGGGATCGCCTGGTGGGGCGAGTCTTTCCCCACCAGGACACTTGACAATGTCTCGAGGGCAGCTTTGGTTGTTACAACAGAGGTGGTGTTGGTGTTCCTGGCTTCTAGGGGAATAGCATCCTATGTGCACAACGTAGAATTGTCTGCTTCCTCAGGTGGCAGTCCTGTAGCCAAGAACCCTGCTAGGGGAACAGAAACGAACAGGAACAAGACACAGCATGAGTGTGCTGAAGGACCCGATGGTGTAGAACGGAAGAAATTCACTCACTTGTTCATCCGTTCATTTGTTCATTCAGGAAGAGCTTACCTGACATCTACATTGTGCCAAGAAAGGTCTCACATTAGTGGGGATGGCTGAGCGATCCCCTCTTCACTAGCTGAGATGGAGACAGACGATAAATGCATGAGTCAAAAAATACCCATGAGAGTCAGATAGTGTTTAGTGTCATGAAGAAAATGGATGGGTGATGGTACACAGAATGGCCGGGAGAGATGCTGCCCAGTAAGGGAGTCAGGAGGGGCCTCTTGGAGGAGGTGATACAATATTGAGACCCTGATGAGGAAACAGCAGACCAGGGAGGTGATGGCAAGTGCAAAGACCTAAGGTGACAAGCTTGTGTGTTTAACGGAAAGATGAGAGAGAGAGGTAGGAAGTGAGCTGGGGGTGGGGTGGGGGTGGGAAGCAGGAAGATCGTGACCCTGACCCATGAGCAGAAGTGCTGTTAATTAGGTGGGGTTGAGATTCTGCTCTATTTCTCCTCACCCCACCCCACTCCACCTCAGCCCACCCCTCTCACTCCACTCCACTCCAGCCCATCCCATTTGGATTAATTTTGAGAGCCATGGTAACACCAGGAAGTTTTCAGCAGCTGAATCAGCTTGTGCATACTTTAAGGTTGCAAGCAAACAATAAAAACCCCCAAAGTCGTCACACTTGGGCCTCAACATCCTCCAGTGGAATCAAAGCCTCAGGGTGGAACTGAGTGGTGGAATTTCCTGAAAGTTCCCCTGTCTGCCTCCACAGGATGAAAACTATTGCTGTAGAATCCTGTGGTCTGTTCTGAGGAGGGCGAATGCAAAGGGAATAGTGGATACAGGAGTCCCAGGAGGGCACCCATGGTCTAGGGAAAGAGATGAGTTTAGACCCAGTGGGGGTGTGCTGACATTCAGAGTGTGCTCTGGGATTGGCTGAAGGGATTCCTACTCTTAAAAGGTAACAGGAAAAGGAAGAGGGGTGAGTGGGCTCCTGTCCACCTGCTGTGGAGGCTCAGCCTGGATCTGTGCCCTCAGATTCAGACCTGGCTGAAGCCCTGGTTGTGCCACAGAACCTGCCTGGTCTCCTTCTTCTGAGAGGATGCTCAGCTCAGCTGCAAATATTTCTTCACTCACGGATCCATCCACTGATTACTTTGTTCATTGACTTGTTCACTCACTCACTCTCTCATCATTTATCTTCCCATCCATCCATCCATCCATCCATCCATCCTTCTACTCATTAAATCTGTTCACTTGTTTACATACTGATGTATGCATTCACTCATTTGTTCTTTCATGTATTCGTTCACTTATAACTTACCCATTAATTTATACCCTCACTCATTCACCTGTTGCCATCATCACCCCTTCACTCACTCATTCATACATTTTCCGGTAATTTGTGCATCTCTCCATCCACCCACCCATTGACTCCTCATTCATGTATGTATTCATTTGCTCACTCATGGGCTTTTTCATTCATGTATTTGTTCATTCATTCATTCATGTAGTCACTCATTCATTCACTCACACATCTACTTCATCATCAGCTTATTTGTTGCTTGATGTGCCAGGCCTGGTGGGAAGCATTGGGAAATTTAGTAGTGAATGAGTGACCAAAACCCGCCACACAGACACAGTAAATATTACCGGCATGTGTCCTGGTGAGAAGTTCTAGGAAGTAGACATGGCAGAGGTAGGGAGGAGTGTGAGGCATGAACACCTCAGAGATGTGCGGCCTGGCGCAGTCCCTGCTCAGCAGGACTTCAGAAACCAGTGACTCTTCTTCCTAATTTTGCCCTGACTACTTAGTTCAGTGTTCACCAGACTCCTGCTGAAGGGGAGTCTCCCTGGGGCTGATGGCATGCTTCCTTGTGACATCCAGGCAAGGTTCCTGCCTCTCTGCCTCCCTCAACAGCCCGGGGTTATTTATGGTGGAAAGGGGAGTAATCTGTGGTTCCTGTGCTGCCTCCCCTTGCTCTTTCTTGGGAACAAGAGACCCTGGGACCTTGGCTTGGAAACCACTGTGCCTTCCAGATGGTAGCACAGACCGGGAATCTGAGCTCCAAGAGGAGGTGGGATGCCCACGCCCACAGAAATTGCACACATGGTACTCGCCACCCACACAGCTTTGGAGCCTGGGACCCAATTTCTCTCAGGGAATTTCCACTTGTCATCTCCCCAGCACATAACACCCAACAGCTGGGACACAATGTTAGGCCTCTGTGAGCAGTTTGGTAATCCCAGCCTTGTTCCAACTGTAGCCTGCGCCTTTTCAAATATTTACACGTGAGATTCCCTCCAGACCATGTGGAGGTTGGGATGGGGTGGGGCAGGGGGAAAGAGAGGGAGAGGAGGGAAAGAGGGAAGGAAGGAAGGGGAGGGGAGGAGAGAGGAGAGAATGAGAGACGAGGACACAGATGGGAACACAAGAGACATGGAGAGACACAAAGTACCCTGGATGGTGGGGACACTGTTCTGAGGACTTTGTCTTGGTGACTTTGTCATCGTGTGAACACATGATTCACAGCCTGTAGGGACTAGCCCACTGAGCACCTAGGCTGTGTGTTGTATACATTTGGCACAGCCTGTTGCTTCAGGGGCCATGATGACCAAAACCACACACACCAGACTCGATCAAGCACAAGAGAAAAAGACAGAGTTGAGAGACACAGTACACGAGAGATGTACGGAGCTGTTGCTCCGTGTGAGACATTGCACGCGGTTTTAGTATACACTTCTTTAATAAGGAGAAGGGGCACACTGGGAAATCAGGACAAGTAGTGGAGGCCAGGCTGCCCAGCCTGAGCAGCTCAGTTTGTTCAGGCCCTGGGAAGCTCAACAGTCACCCAGTTTGGGGGATCTGCCAAGAGATCCACACATTACCTACCCTAGGAAAGAGCTGAGCTTAGGCTGTGCCCTCCCTGTTGCCCAGTATCATCCTCACACCCACCTACCCTCTCGAGGCCACGAGAAGCGGCCTCATGGCCATAGGCAGCTGAGAAGGTCCAGGCCATTGGGAGAAGGCATTCCTCCAAGGTGATTGTCTAAATTGTTTACAGCCATGTTTGCTCAAACCTCTGTCCTGGAGAATAGCAGACTGTCTCTAGGAGGGCCAAGATCCCCAGATACCTCAGTCCCACCGGGACATGGGGGCCATGAACAGTCAGGGCAGGAGGCCCAAGAAAGGTGGGAACAGCCTGATCTGTAGAAGCTAAAACTGAGCATCTAGATTTTGTAATGCCAGCTCAATGGTATGGCTTTGGGGACAACCCTGTATCCCCCTGGACCTTGGTGTTCTGTAAAAGGGGCCCATTGTTCTCTGCCCTATCTACCTCCCAAATCACCCCGTCCCATTCAATCCCGTACTTGTCTTCTGGGAGCTTTCTCTGCACTAATTCCTCTACCAGCTATTGGGGTGCACTTGTGACAAGATAGGTTGTCACATGAAAGAAACTGTGGATTTATTTTATTTTTTTTTGTGGTCCTGGGGATTTGACCATGGACTCATGCTTGCTAGACAAGTGCTCTACCACTTGAGCCATGGCCCCACCTCTTTTGATTTTTAGTTTACTTTTCAGACAGGGTCTTGCACTTTTGCCTGGGCTGGCCTCAGGTGGAGATTTTCCTACCTCCTGACTAGCTGGATTACAGGCATACATTGTCATGCCCAACCTGAACATGGGTTTGTGTCTGGAACATCCTGCTTGGGGGAAAACATCACTCTGTCCGTCTGCTCCCTGATGGTCAGAGTCCTCCACCTTCACTGTCTCTTGTGTGCAGAGTCTTGGCTGAGGGGATGAGAGAAAAGAGGCTTTTGTAAGGCGCTGGCAGTTGAGGATACACAGCTTAGGTAGAGGCAGGTTGGGGTAGAGTGGGGACATGGTTGTGGGGCCTGACAGTGTGTAACTGAGAACTCCACCTGCTTCCTTCACCCATGATGGGGGAAGTCCCTTCCCTTCTACTGCACTTTCTTGTTATCTGATAGGATGTGCCTGTGTCACGGGAGGATGACAGATGCCCAGGGAGGGTGCTCATGGTACCTCTAAGTGACTTCACATCATTGATACGTAGAGGACTCAGCTATTGGTCTCATCTGCCTTTTAGCATTTCCAAGTGGCATCCCATTTGTGCTCTGCCGTGAGTCATTGTCATCTGTTCTGGTTATTGGGAACAGCTTTAGGATGGCACACCCGCCTTTTTTTTGTTTTTGTTTTATTGTTGTGCTGTGTAGGGCTACATTGTGGTCTTTACAAAAGTTCTTACAAGATATCAAAATATACTTGAATTCATCCCTCCATCATTCTCCTTTATCTCCCCTCCCCCCATTCCTGGAACGGTTTCAACAGGTCTTATTTTTCATTTACATACACGTGTGCACAGTGTTTGCACCATATTCACCCTCTTACACCCTTTTCCCACATCCTTCCCTGTCCAACTGTTACCAACCTCCCTAGACAGGCCCTGTTCTGCCCCCTGTTCTCTGATGTTGTAAAAGAAAAAAAATGACATTTTTGTCCTGAATTGGTTCATCTCTATTTTTCTTCTTTCTACCTTAGTTCTCTTCTTATGGTGGTTTCAACAGGTTTAAAAATTCTATATTTGTTCTTATATAGAAAATACATCAACCATATTCACTTTCTTTACTTCTTTTATCCTCCCCATCTCTCATATGTGAACTCCCCATAGCGTGACCTGTTTTTCATAATATTGTATTAGGTCTGTATTCCACATATGAGAGAAAGCCGTGACTTTTCACCTTCTGAGCCTGGCTAACTTCACTTAAGATGATGTTCTTCAGTTCCATCCATTTACCTGCAAATGACAAAATTTCATTCTTGGTAGCTGAATAAAATTCCGCTGTGTATAAATACCACATTTTCTTAATCCATGCATCATTTGTGGGGCATCTTGGCTGTTTCCATAGCTTGGCTCTTGTGAATAATGCTGCAATAAACATGGGTATGCAGGTGCCTTTGTAGTAACCTGACTCTCATTGCTTCCCGTATATCCCTAGGAGTAACACATGGCTTTCTTAACATGCAAAGCACCTATGATTTCCAAAGTATGGCCCACATCCTCCTCTGACTTTCTTCCCCTCCCATTCTGCATGGAGGGGTGCCTGCCATGGTTCCCACTGACATCCCAGCCTCATAAACTCAGGGAGGTCAAGGGTGCACCCAGGATCATGGCCACAACTGTAGAGTGGAGACTCAAGCACACCTTCTGACTGCTGAGCTCCTGCCCCTGCCTCCCTCCAACCATCACATGCGTCTGCTCCCCAACCTTTGTGATCTAAAGTGGTCCATGCAGCACATGGCCACTGTCCTGGTGGTGTGGTTCCTGTATGGAGGATGCCTGGGTCTCACATGCATGACTGTGTCATGAGCAACACAGAGCCAACAGAGCTCGTGTGGTGTCCACAGCCCCTTCCCCATGACCATGACACTGCAGTTCTGTTGGACTATGGCATTTTTCTCATATGAATGCTTAATTTAACACAATACTTAGAGCTCCAGAAGAGGACCAACCATTTGATGACTAATAAAACATTTATTCATTGAGAGAACAGACTCCCCAGATTCCTCTACTTTTGTTTCTTTTTTTATTTGTTTTTGGTTTTGTTTTTATTTTATTCATATGTGCATACAATGTTTGGGTCATTTCTCCCCCCTTCCCCCTTAACCACCCCACCCCCTCCCTCTCCCCTCCACCCCCACGCTTCCAGGCAGAAACTATTTTGCCCTTATCTCTAATTTTGTTGTAGAGAGAGTATAAGCAATAATAGGAAGGAACAGGGGTTTTTGCTGGTTGAGATAAGGATAGCTATACAGGGAGTTGACTCGCATTGATTTCCTGTACATGTGTGTTACCTTCTAAGTTAATTCTTCTTGAACTAAACTTTTCTCTAGTTCCTGGTTTCCTTCTCCTATTGGCCTCAGATGCTTTAAAGTATCTGCATTAGTTTCTCTGTGTTGAGGGCAACAAATGCTATCTAGTTTTTTGGGTGTCTTACCTATCCTTACCCCTCCCTTGTGTGCTCTCGCTTTATCATGGGATCAAAGTCCAATCCCATTGTTGTGTTTGCCCTCGATCTAATGTCCGCATATGAGGGAGAACATACGATTTTTTGGTCTTTTGGGCCAGGCTAACCTCACTCAGAATGATGTTCTCCAATTCCATCCATTTACCAGCGTATGATAACATTTCATTCTTCTTCATGGCTGCATAAAATTCCATTGTGTATAGATACCACATTTTCTTAATCCATTCGTCGGTGGTGGGGCATCTTGGCTGCCTCCATAACTTGACTATTGTGAATAGTGACGCAATAAACATGGGTGTGCAGGTGCCTCTGGAGTAACCTGTGTCACAGGTATATCCCCAAGAGTGGTATTCCTGGATCAAATGGTAGATCTATGTCTAGCTTTTTAAGTAGCCTCCAAATTTTTTTCCAGAGTGGTTGTACTAGTCTACATTCCCACCAACAGTGTAAGAGGGTTCCTTTTTCCCGCATCCTCGCCAACACCTGTTGGTGGTGGTGTTGCTAATGATGGCTATTCTAACAGGGGTGAGGTGGAATCTTAGTGTGGTTTTAATTTGCATTTCCTTTATTGCTAGAGATGATGCCATTTGAATTTCTTCTTTTGAGAAAGTTCTGTTTAGTTCACTTGCCCATTTCTTTATTGGTTCATTAGTTTTGGGAGAATTTAGTTTTTTGAGTTCCCTATATATTCTGGTTATCAGATGTGTAGCTTTGTCTGATGTGTAGCTGGCAAATATTTTCTCCCACTCTGTGGGTGATCTCTTCAGTTTAGAGACCATTTCTTTTGTTGAGCAGAAGCTTTTCTAGTTTTATGAAGTCCCATTTATCTATGCTATCTCTTAGTTGCTGAGCTGCTGGGGTTCCGTTGAGAAAGTTCTTGCCTATACCTACTAACTCCAGAGTATTTCCTACTCTTTCCTGTACCAACTTTAGAGTTTGTGGTCTGATATTAAGATCCTTGATCCATTTTGAGTTTTTTTCAGACTGCTAACCAGTTTTCCCAGCAGTTTTTGTTGAAGAGGCTGCTATTTCTCCATCGTATATTTTTAGCGCCTTTGTCAAAGACAAGTTGGTTATAGTTGTGTGGCTTCATATCTGGGTCCTCTATTCTGTTCCACTGGTCTTCATGTCTGTTTTTGTGCCAGTACCATGCTGTTTTTATTGCTATTGCTTTGTAATATAGTTTGAAGTCAGGTATCGTGATGCCTCCAGCGTTGTTCTATTTACTGAGTATTGCCTTTGCTATTCGTGGCCTCTTGTGTTTCCATATAAATTTAATGGTAGATTTTTCAATTTCTTTGATGAATGTCATTGGGATTTTGATGGGAATTGCATTAAACATGTAGATTACTTTTGGGAGTATAGACATTTTTACTATGTTGATTCTACCAATCCATGAGCATGGGAGATCTCTCCACTTTCTATAGTCTTCCTCAATCTCTTTCTTCAGAAGTGTATAGTTTTCCTTGTAGAGGTCTTTCACATCTTTTGTTAGGTTTACACCTAGGTGTTTGATGTTTTTTTAGGCTATTGTAAATGGAATTGTTTTCATATATTCTTTCTCAGTTTGTTCATTATTAGTGTATAGAAATGCTAATGATTTTTCTATGTTGATTTTATATCCTGCTACCTTGCTATAGCTATTGATGGTGTCTAGGAGCTTTTGAGTAGAGTTTTTTCTGTCTTTGAGGTATAGGATCATATCGTCTGCAAATAGGGATATTTTGACAGTTTCTTTACCTATTTGTATTCCTTTTATTCCTTCTTCTTGCCTAATTGCTCTGGCTAGGAATTCCAGTACTATGTTGAATAGGAGTGGAGATAGTGGGCATCTTTGTCTGGTTCCTGATTTTAGAGGGAATGGTTTCAGTTTTTCTCTGTTAAGTATAATGCTGGCTGTAGGCTTGTCATATATAGCTTTTATAATGTTGAGGAACTTTCCTTCTATTCCTAGTTTTCTTAGATCTTTTATCATGAAATGGTGTTGGATCTTATCAAAGGCTTTTTCTGCATCTATTGAGATGATCAAGTGGTTTTTGTCTTTGCTTCTGTTAATGTGGTTTATTACGTTGATTTTTGTATGTTGAACCACCCCTGCATCCCTGGGATGAAGCCTACTTGGTCGTGGTGAATGATCTTTTTGATGTGTTGTTGAATTCGGTTTGCCATGATTTTATTGAGGATTTTTGCATCAATGTTCATTAAGGAGATTGGCCTATAGTTCTCCTTTTTGGAGGTGTCTTTGCCTGGTTTTGGAATAAGTGTAATACTGGCTTCATAAAATGTGTTAGGCAGTTTTCCTTCCCTTTCTACTTTGTGGAACAGTTTAAGGAGGGTTGGTATCAGTTCTTCTTTAAAGGTCTGATAGAATTCAGCAGAGAATCCATCAGGTCCTGGACTTTTCTTTTTGGGGAGACTCTTGATTGCTGTTTCAATTTCATTTTGTGTTATAGGTCTATTCAGGTGATTAATGTCCTCTTGGTTCAGTTTTTGATGATCATAAGTATCTAGAAATCTGTCCATTTCTTTACGATTTTCAAATTTATTGGAATATTAGGTTCTCAAGGTGGTCTATGATGATTTCTTGGACTTCCATGGTGTTTGTTGTTATCTCCCCTTTTGCATTCCTGATTTTACTAATTTGAGTTTTTTCTCTCCTCATTTTGGCCAGGTTTGCCAGGGGTCTATCGATCTTGTTTATTTTTTCAAAGAACCAACTTTTTGTTTCATTAATTCTTTGTATGTTTTTTTTGGTTTCTATTTCATCTCTTATTTTTATTATTTCTCTCCTTCTACTTGTTTTGGGATTTGCTTGTTCTTGTTTTTCTGGGAGTTTGAGATGTATCATTAGGTCATTGATTTGGGATCTTTCAGTCTTTTTAATATATGCACTCATGGCTATAAACTTTCCTCTCAGGACTGCCTTTGCTGTGTCCCATAGGTTATGGTAGGTTGTGTTTTCATTTTCATTGACTTCCAGGAACATTTTAATTTCCTCTTTTATTTCATCAATGACCCATTGTTCATTAAGCAATGAATTATTCAGTTTCCAGCTGTTTGCATGTTTTTTGTCTTTATTTTTGTTGTTGAGTTCTAGTTTTATTGCATTGTGATCAGATATAATGCATGGTATAATTTCTATTTTCTTATATTTGCTGAGGCTTGCTTTGTGTCCTAGGATACGATCTATTTTGGAGAAGGTTCCATGGGCTGCTGAGAAGAATGTATATTGTGTAGAATTTGGATGAAATGTTCTGTAGACATCAACTAGGTCCATTTGATCTATGGTATATTTTAGATCGAGGATTTCTTTATTGATTTTTTTGTTTGGATGACCTATCTATTGATGAAAGTGGGGTGTTAAAGTCTCCCATGACCACTGTGTTGGAGTTAATATATTCTTTTAGGTCCTTCAGTGTATGTTTGATGAAATTGGGTGCATTGACATTGGGTACATATAGGTTGATATTGACATTGGGTGCATATATGTTGATAATTATTATTTCCTTTTGGTTTATTTCCCCTTTTATTAGTATGGAATGTCCTTCTTTATTTCATTTGATCAATGTAGGCTTGAAGTCTACTTTGTCAGAGATAAGTATTGCCATTTCTGCCTGTTTTTGTGGGCCATTGGCTTGGTAAATCTTCCAGCCTTTCATCTTAAGCCTATGCTTATTTCTGTCGGTGAGATGGGTCTCCTGTAAGCAACAAATTGTTGGGTCTTCCTTTTTAATCCAGTTCATCAAATGGTGCCTTTTGATGGGTGAATTAAGTCTGTTAACATTAAGTGTTAGTACTGATAGGTATGTGGTGATTGCTGTCATTTAGTTGTCTTAGTTGTTTGAAGGTTTGATTGTGTGTACCTAAGTTGAGGTTACTCTCTACTGTCTTGCTTTTTCTTTTCCTGTGGTTTGGTGCTGCCTGTCTTTTCATGGTTAAGTTGGGTTTCACTTTCTGTGTGCAGAATCCCTTGCAGAATCTTTTGTAATGGTGGCTTTGTGGTCACATATTGTTTTAGTTTCTGCTTATCATGGGAGGCTTTTATTGCTCCATCTATTTTGAATGATAGTTTTGCTGGGTAGAGTATCCTGGGGTTGAAGTTATTTTCATTCAGTGCCTGGAAGATCTCACCCCACACTCTTCTTGCTTTTAATGTTCTGTTGAGAAATGCTGTGATTTTGATGGGTTTATCTTTGTATGTTATTTGTTTTTTCTCTCTTATAGTCTTCAATATTCTTTCTCGAGTCTCTGTACTTGTTTTTTTAATGATAATATGCCATGGGGTAGTTCTATTTTGGTCAGGTCTGTTTGGTGTTTTGGAGGCCTCTTGCACCTAGATGGGCATAGATTGCTCTAGATTTGGGAAATTTTCTTTTATTATTTTGTTGAATATATTACGCATTCCCTTCGCTTGCACCTCTTCTCCTTCTTCAATGCCCATGATTCTCAGGTTTGATCTTTTGATGGAGTCAGTGAGTTCTTGCATTTTCTTTTCACAGGTCTTGAGTTGTTTAACTAATAGTTCTTTGGTTTTTCCTTTACTTACCGTTTCATCTTCAAGTTCTGAGATTCTGTCTTCTGCTTGTTCTATTCTGTTGTATTGACCTTCCATTTTGTTTTGCAGTTCTGTTTCATTCTTTTTTCTGAGGTTTTCCATATCCTGGGTGGTTTCCTCTTTAATATTGTCTATTTTCATCCTGAGTTCATTTACCTTTTTATTTATCTTGTTCTTTGTTTCACTTTGGTGTTCAGTGCTTTACAGTTTCTTTTATTTGTTCTTGTGCTTTCTCAAATTCTCTATTTTTGTTGTCTTGGAATTTCTTTAGTGTCTCCTGTACATTTTGGTTGACCCTATCCAGTATCATCTCTATAAAATTCTCATTGATTACTTGCAGGATTTCTTCTTTCAGAGTGTTCTTGTGGGCTTCATTGGGTTCTTTGGCATAGTTTATTTTTGTTTTGTTGGAGTCTGGATCTGAGTATCTCTTTTCTTCATTCCCCTCTGGTTCCTGTACTAATTTATTACTGGGGGGAAACTGGTTTCCCTCTTTTTCCTGTCATCCTGTCATTGCCCTTGCTATTATTACTGTCCCTGTACTATGTGTAATTCAGTATTGTCTAGCTTATAATAGTAATGATGATATCTAGAATGGAAGGGTGAGGAGAGGGAAAGTAAAGAAGGTAAAGAAAAAGGAAAAAACAAGCAAGCAATTGAAAAAACAAACAAACAAGAAAACAATAACAAAAAAACAGTGCCAAAGAAATAAACAGGGAGAGATAGTGTACTAATCAATGGTAAGCTAAACAGTCATTAGAGAGACAGAGAGAGGATAAAAAAAACAAACCCCAAGTTCAAATGCAATAAAGTTTCAGTCTTAATAATTTTGGTATTAGTCCCTCAGCCTCCAATCCTGGAGATGGTGTCTCAGAATTAGTTCAGTCATTGTTTCATCAAAGGGGAGAAAAAAAAAAAACCAAAACAAACGGACAAACAGAAAAAACAAACAAAAAACCAAACTAAACCAAAACAAAAATCCCAAGTTCAAATGCGATACAGTTTCAGTTAGTCCTTCAGCTTCCAACTCTAGTTTTGTCGTTGTCTCATCAAAGGAAGAGAAAAAAAGAAAAAAAAAAGAGTCTGGAGACAGTTCTGAGAATGGTATCTGTGGCTGTGGCTCGCCTGCCTGCTGCTGTCAGCCTGCTGTTGCTGGAGGCGTTGTTTATGCAGATCTCTGGGGTGAGCTTAGCACTCACCTGGCCCCGCAGGCTTTGTTTACTCAGAGTTCTCCTGGGCACGACTGCCACTGTTACAAGCTTTCCCCTTTCCAAGCTCACCCACCTTCTCTGGCTGGCTTGTTTATTTACAGCTCACGTGGAAGTGGGCCTTCCCTCCTCTCCTGTGGAGTTTTCCTCCCACCGCCACTTTTACAAGGTTTCCCGCTCCTGGTTGCTGGGCATGTGCCGTGGCTCCTGCCTTCTCCCGCCGGCTTGTTGTAAGGGATTCCCCTCCCCCCCTTTGGTGCTCAGGGCACCCCACCCTCTTTGCTATGTGTCTTTTTGTTGTTGCTTATTATTCAGTTTTTTTCTCTTTTTTCTCTGTGGGGGTCAGTCTTTCCAGGGGCTGATCTGGCCCAGGGTTGTTTATGGGAGTACTGTGTACCGCTTAGCTCACCCTGTGGTTTGTTTCTCTCGAGCTGGTAGGAGCTGGCGTCTGGTGGTGCAGGAGCCCTCCTGGTTTCTCCATTTAACGTGGACTGGGGATGCTATGCCCAGGCTGGTGGTGTGGCAGTGCTGGAGTTTTGCCTCTTCTTGGTGGTTTTTCCTGTGAGGTGTATCTCCAGTGTCTCTCCAAGATTTTGCTTTAGGAAGCATGCTTTCTGCTTCCTCCCTCTAGTTGCCATCTTGGACTCTCCTCTACTTTTGTTTCTTTGTGGCGGTTTCTTCTTCCTGTATCCTCTGTGTTGTTGGGTTCTGTGTGGAGATGGCAGCCTAATGGAGCTCAGGAGGTAAGCAGACAACTCACTTGTAAGTCTGGAGCAGCTGATGGGTTTTCTCCACTCTGGGAACTTAGGTACCAATTCCACAACATGGAAGTTGGATGCCAGCCCTGAGTGGGGTTGTGTCCACATCTGATCTTCCCCTTCATATCAGGAAGGGTCTGGGAGGTAGCTGGCAAGCTCAGGGTGGTGGTGGTGGTGCTGCAGGTGCCTCTGTAAAAAGAGCTCTTTGGGGGCTAAAAGTGTCCCCCAAAGATATGTTGAAATTGTAACTCCAACTTGTGAATGTGACTTTATTTGGAAAAATGGTGTTTGCAGATGTAATCAGTTAGGAAGAAATTATACTTCATCAGGTGTGTTCTAACTCTGATGCTTGGTGTCCTTATAAAATGATCCTGTGATCCAGAGGTAGCCAAAGAAAAGGCCATAGGAAGACCAAGGCAGAGACTGGAGTGATTTTGCCACAAGCCAAGGAAAAGCTGAAATCACAAGAAGTAGAAGAGGTGCAAGGAATTCTGTTAAAGCCTCCTAAGGGAGCATGGCCCACCTGACACCTTGATTTTAGATTTTCAGTCTCTAGGATTCTGAGAAAATAAATACCTATTGTTCTAGTCCCCCCACTTTGCAGCAAATTGCAAGGGCAAGCCCTAGGAAATTGCTCACTGTAGCACAGAATTATTTTAAAGATCAAGGTAGTAGGAATGGCTGACTTTACCAAGTGCTTACCACACACCCAGAGGACTTTGTGCTCTTCATTTTTCCTGAGATACCTGTGAATCAGGTGCTATTATCACCTTTTTCATAGAAAGAGAGAATAACCACCCACACTCATGCCCCAGGGTAAGGTGGGTCTAGGAAAAGGATCCAGATCACTGACCAGGATCAACCTGACAGATCACCCAAAATGTAGATGGTAAAACAACAGTGACCATTGTCTATCTCCTGTGGTCTTTGGGAGTCATGAATCCAGAAAGGGCTCAGCTGGGCAGTTCTGGTTCAGTTCCTCACTGAGAAGTGGCTGAAACTGGACCAGCATGAGGCACAGTGGCTGGAGCAGACTAAGGTCTTCTTTCTCTTCGTGTCATTTCTAGCTTCTCCAGGTAGTCCTCCACATAGGTTAGAAGGGGCTTCCTGTCAACATGGCAGCCCTGGCCTGTCAGAGGCTTTTTTAAAAAATTATTTATTTATTTATTTATTTGTTTATTTATTTTATTATTCATATGTGCATACAAGGCTTGGGTCATTTCTCCCCCTGCCCCCACCCCCTCCCTTACCACCCACTCCACCCCCTCCCTCTCCCCCCATCCCCTCAATACCCAGCAGAAACTATTTTGCCCTTATTTCTAATTTTGTTGTAGAGAGAGTATAAGCAATAATAGGAAGGAACAAGGGTTTTTGCTGGTTGAGATAAGGATAGCTATACAGGGCGTTGACTCACATTGATTTCCTGTGCGTGTGTGTTACCTTCTAAGTTAATTCCTTTTGATCTTACCTTTTCTCTAGTTCCTGGTCCCCTTTTCCTATTGGCCTCAGTTGCTTTTAAGGTATCTGCTTTAGATTCTCTGAGTTAAGGGCAACCAATGCTAGCTAATTTTTTAGGTGTCTTACCTATCCTCACCCCTCCCTTGTGTGCTCTCGCTTTTATCATGTGCTCAAAGTCCAATCCCATTGTTGTGTTTGCCCTTGATCTAATGTCCACATATGAGGGAGAACATATGATTTTTGGTCTTTTGGGCCAGGCTAACCTCACTCAGAATGATGTTCTCCAATTCCATCCATTTACCAGCGTATGATAACATTTCATTCTTCTTCATGGCTGCATAAAATTCCATTGTGTATAGATACTACATTTTCTTAATCCATTCGTCAGTGTTGGGGCATCTTGGCTGTTTCCATAACTTGGCTATTGTGAATAGTGCCACAATAAACATGGGTGTGAAGGTGCCTCTGGAGTAACCTGTGTCCCAGTCTTTTGGGTATATCCCCAAGAGTGGTATTGCTGGATCAAATGGTAGATCAATGTCTAGCTTTTTAAGTAGCCTCCAAATTTTTTTCCAGAGTGGTTGTACTAGTTTACATTCCCACCAGCAGTGTAAGAGGGTTCCTTTTTCCCCGCATACTCGCCAACACCTGTTGTTGGTGGTGTTGCTGATGATGGCTATTCTAACAGGGGAGAGGTGGAATCTTAGCATGGTTTTAATTTGCATTTCCTTTATTGCTAGAGATGGTGAGCATTTTTTCATGTGTTTTTTGGCCATTTGAGTTTCTTCTTTTGAGAAAGCTCTGTTTAGTTTACTTGCCCATTTCTTTATTGGTTCATTAGTTTTGGGAGAATTTAGTTTTTTAAGTTCCCTATATATTCTGGTTATCAATCCTTTGTCTGATGTATAGTTGGCAAATATTTTCTCCCACTCTGTGGGTGTTCTCTTCCATTTAGAGACCATTTCTTTTGATGAACAGAAGCTTTTTAGCTTTATGAGGTCCCATTTATCTATGCTATCTCTTAGTTGCTGTGCTGCTGGGGTTCCATTGAGAAAGTTCTTGCCTATACCTACTAACTCCAGAGTATTTCCTACTCTTTCCTGTATCAGCTTTAGAGTTTGTGGTCTGATATTAAGATCCTTGATCCTTGAGTTAATATTGGTATAGGGTGATATACATGGATCTAGTTTCAGTTTTTTTCAGACTGCTAACCAGTTTTCCCAGCAGTTTTTGTTGAAGAGGCTGCTATTTCTCCATCGTATATTTTTAGCTCCTTTGTCAAAGACAAGTTGGTTATAGTTGTGTGGCTTCATATCTGGGTCCTCTATTCTGTTCCACTGGTCTTCATGTCTGTTTTTGTGCCAGTACCATGCTGTTTTTATTGTTATTGCTTTGTAATATAGTTTGAAGTCAGGTATCGTGATGCCTCCAGCGTTGTTCTATTTACTGAGTATTGCCTTGGCTATTCGTGGCCTCTTGTGTTTCCATATAAATTTCACAGTAGATTTTTCAATCTCTTTAATGAATGTCATTGGAATTTTGATGGGAATTGCATTAAACATGTAGATTACTTTTGGGAGTATAGACATTTTTACTATGTTGATTCTACCAATCCATGAGCATGGGAGATCGCTCTACTTTCTATAGTCTTCCTCAACCTCTTTCTTCAGAAGTGTATAGTTTTCCTTGTAGCGGTCTTTCACATCTTTTGTTTTCATACATTCTTTTTCAGTTTGCTCATTATTAGTGTATAGAAATGCTAATGATTTTTCTATGTTGATTTTATATCCTGCTACCTTGCTATAGCTATTGATGGTGTCTAAGAGCTTCTGAGTAGAGTTTTTTGGGTCTTTAAGGTAGAGGATCTTGTCATCTGCAAATAGGGATATTTTGATAGTTTCTTTACCTATTTGTATTGCTTTTATTCCTTCCTCTGGCCTAATTGCTCTGGCTAGGAATTCCAGTACTATGTTGAATAGGAGTGGAGATAGTGGGCATCCTTGTCTGGTTCCTGATTTTAGAGGGAATGGTTTCAGTTTTTCTCTGTTAAGTATAATGCTGGCTGTAGGCTTGTCATATATAGCTTTTATAATGTTGAGGTACTTTCCTTCTATTCCTAGTTTTCTTAGATCTTTTATCATGAAATGATGTTGGATCTTATCAAAGGCTTTTTCTGCATCTATTGAAATGATCAAGTGGTTTTTGTCTTTGCTTCTGTTGATGTTGTTTATTACGTTTATTGATTTTCGTATGTTGAACCACCCCTGCATCCCTGGGATGAAGCCTACTTGGTCGTGGTGAATGATCTTTTTGATGTGTTGTTGAATTCGGTTTGCCATGATTTTATTGAGGATTTTTGCATCAATGTTCATTAAGGAGATTGGCCTATAGTTTTGCTTTTTAGAGGTGTCTTTGCCTGGTTTTGGAATAAGTGTAATACTGGCTTCATAAAATGTGTTAGGCAGTTTTCCTTCCCTTTCTATTTCGTGGAACAGTTTAAGGAGGGTTGGTATCAGTTCTTCTTTAAAGGTCTGATAGAATTCAGCAGAGAATCCATCAGGTCCTGGACTTTTCTTTTTGGGGAGACTTTTGATTGCTGCTTCAATTTCATTTTGTGTTATAGGTCTATTCAGGTGATTAATGTCCTCTTGGTTCAGTTTTTGATGATCATAAGTATCTAGAAATCTGTCCATTTCTTTAAGATTTTCAAATTTATTTGAATATAGGTTCTCAAAGTAGTCTCTGATGATTTCCTGGACTTCCATGGTGTTTGTTGTTATCTCCCCTTTTGCATTCCTGATTCTACTAATTTGGGTTTTTTCTCTCCTCATTTTAGTCAGGTTTGCCAGGGGTCTATCGATCTTGTTTATTTTTTCAAAGAACCAACTTTTTGTTTCATGAATTCTTTGTATGGTTTTTTTGGTTTCTATTTCATTGATTTCAGCTCTTATTTTTATTATTTCTCTCCTTCTATTTGTTTTGGGATTTGCTTGTTCTTGTTTTTCTAGGAGTTTGATATGTATCATTAGGTCATTGATTTGGGATCTTTCAGTCTTTTTAATATATGCACTCATGGCTATAAACTTTCCTCTCAGGACTGCCTTTGCTGTGTCCCATAGGTTCCGGTAGGTTGTGTTTTCATTTTCATTGACTTCCAGGTACTTTTTAATTTCCTCTTTTATTTCATCAATGATCCATTGTTCATTAAGTAATGAGTTATTTAGTTTTCAGCTGTTTGCATGTTTTTTGTCTTTACTTTTGTTGTTGATTTCTACTTTTACTGCATTGTGATCAGATAGTATGCATGGTATAATTTCTATTTTCTTATATTTGCTGAGGCTTGCTTTGTGCCCTAGGATATGATCTATTTTGGGGATGGTTCCATGGGCTGCTGAGAAGAATGTATATTGTGTAGAGGTTGGATGAAATGTTCTGTAGACATGTACTAGGTCCATTTGATCTATTGCATATTTTAGATCTTGTATTTCTTTATTGATTTTTTGTTTGGATGACCTATCTATTGATGATAATGGCGTGTTAAAGTTCCCACAACCACTGTGTTGGCGTTTATATATGCTTTCAGGTTTTTCAGGGTATGTTTGATGAAATTGGGTGCGTTGACATTGGGTGCATACAGATTGATGATTATTATTTCCTTTTGGTCTATTTCCCCTTTTATTAGTATGGAATGTCCTTCTTTATCTCGTTTGATCAATGTAGGTTTGAAGTCTACTTTGTCAGTGAGAAGTACTGCTACTCCTGCCTGTTTTCGGGGGCCATTGGCTTGGTAAATCTTCATCCAGCATTTCATCCTAAGCCTATGCTTATTTCTGTCAGTGAGATGGGTCTCCTGTAAGCAACAAATTTTTGGATCTTCCTTTTTAATCCATTTCATGAAGCGGTGCCTTTTGATGGGTGAATTAAGTCCGTTAACATTAAGTGTTAGTACTGATAGGTATGTGGTGATTCCTGTCATTTAGTTGTCTTAGTTGTTTGAAGGTTTGATTGTGTGTACCTAAGTTGAGGTTACTCTCTACTGTCTTGCTTTTTCTTTTCCTGTGGTTTGGTGCTGCCTGCCTTTTCTTGGTTAAGTTGGGTTTCACTTTCTGTGTGCAGGATCCCTTGCAGAATCTTTTGTAATGGTGGCTTTGTGGTCACATATTGTTTTAGTTTCTGCTTATCATGGGAGGCTTTTATTGCTCCATCTATTTTGAATGATATCTTTGCTGGGTGGAGTATCCTGGGGTTGAAGTTATTTTCATTCAGTGCCCGGAAGATCTCACCCCACGCTCTTCTTGCTTTTAATGTTTCTGTTGAAAAATCTGCTGTCATTTTGATGGGTCTACCTTTGTATGTTACTTGTTTTTTTTCTCTTACAGCCTTCAATATTCTTTCCTTAGTTTCTGAACTTGTTGTTTTAATGATGATATGTCGTGGAGTAGTTCTATTTTGATCTGGTCTGTTTGGTGTCCTGGAGGCCTCTTGCATTTGTATGGGAATATCTTTCTCTAGATTTGGGAAATTTTCCGTTATTATTTTGTTGAATATATTACGCATTCCCTTCGCTTGCACCTCTTCTCCTTCTTCAATGCCCATGATTCTCAAGTTTGGTCTTTTGATGGAGTCGTTGAGTTCTTGCATTTTCTTTTCACAGGTCTTGAGTTGTTTAATTAATAGTTCTTTGGTTTTTCCTTTAATTACCATTTCATCTTCAAGTTCTGAGATTCTGTCTTCTGTTTGTTCTATTCTGCTGGATTGGCCTTCCGTTTTGTTTTGCAGTTCTGTTTCGTTCTTTTTCCTGAGGTTTTCCATGTCCTGGCAGTTTTCTTCTTTAATGTTGTCTATTTTTGTCCTGAGTTCATTTATCCATTTATTCATTGTGTTCTCTCTTTCACTTTGGTGTTTATACAGTGCTTCTATGGTTTCCTTTATTTCTTCTTTTGCTTTTTCAAATTCTCTACTTTTGTTGTCTTGGAATTTCTTGAGTGTCTCCTGTACATTTTGGTTGACCCTATCCAGTATCATCTCTATAAAATTCTCATTGAGTACCTGTAGTATGTCTTCTTTTAAATTATTCTTGTGGGCTTCATTGGGTCCTTTGGCATAGTTTATCTTCATTTTGTTGGAGTCTGGATCTGAGTTTCTGTTTTCTTCATTCCCCTCTGGTTCCTGTACTAATTTTTTGCTGTGGGGAAACTGGTTTCCCTGTTTTTTCTGTCTTCCCATCATTGTCTTTGGTGTTGTTACTGTCCCTGTACTGTGTGCAATTAAGTATTTTCTAGCTTGTAATAATAACAATGGTAATATTTAGAATGGAAGGGTGAGCAGAGATGGAAAGCAAGAAGTTAAAGAAAAGGGGAAAACTAATAGACAGACAAGAGGGAGAAAGCAGAACAAGGTTTCAGACAAGAAAGTTTCAAAGGTATGAACAGGGCGCGTTAGTGTACTAATTGACAGTAAGCTGAACAGACATTACAGAGACAGAGAGAGGATTGAAAAATCAAATTATTTTTTATTAAAAAATAATTTTAATTATTATTATTAAATAATTAAATTAAATTATTAATTATTAAATAAATAATTATTTAATAATTATATTAAATTATTAAATTTAATTTATTATTATTATATTATTATAATTATTATATTATTATAATATATTATATTATATATTATATATATAATAATATAATAATATTATATATATATAATAATAATATATTATATTATTATAATTATTATTATATTATTAAATTTTTATTATTAAATTTAAATTATTTAAATAAATAATTTATTTATTTAAAAAAAAATAAAAAATAAGTAAATGAAAGAAATATCTATATATAAAAATGAATTAAAATAAAATGGAAAATAGAAAATTAAAAAAAAAACCCCAAAAAACCAAAAAACCAAGAAACCTCCAAGTTCAAATGCAATGAAGTTTCAGTCTTAATAATTTGGATGACCGTCTCAGTCTCCAATCCTGGAGTTGGTGCCTCAGATGTTGTTCTGTAGTTGTCTCATCAAAGGGGATGCATAAAGTAGAACAAAACTACACACACACACACACACACAAACCCCACCAAGTGTCCCACGGGTTCAAATGCAATACAGTTTCAGTAAGTTTTTCGGCTTGCAGGTGTAATTCGGTTTTTCTCTCATCAAAGGTAGGGAGAAAAAGAAAAAAAAGAGTCTGGAGACAGTTCTGTGAATGGCCATCTGAGGCTGTGGCTTGCCTGCCCGCTGCTGTCAGCCTGCTGTTGCTGGAGGCGTTGTTTATGCATATCTCTGGGGTGAGCTTAGCACTCACCTGGCCCCGCTGGCTTTGTTTGCTCAGAGTTCTCCTGTGTGGGAGCCTCTGCTACAGGCTTTCCTCTTTCCAAGCACTGGGAAAGGTGACACTGCACCCGCATTCTCAGTCCTGCATGTTTATTTACAGTTCATGTGGGAGGTTGGGTCTTACCCCCTCTCCTGTGCAGTTTTCCTCCCACTGCCACTTTCACAAGCTTTCCTGCTCCTGGTTGCTGGGCGCACGCCCCATCCCCACTCCCGCCAGAGCCTCTTCAGCCCGCCAGGCTTGTTTATTTACAGTCCTGGGAAAGATTCCCTTCCCCCAATCTTCAGCGCTCAGTGCGCCCCACCCTCTTTCCTGCATCTTTATTGTTCTTATTGCTTATTACTCAGTTTCTCTTTTTTCCCCAGTTAGAGTTCAGTCTGTCCAGGGGGCTATGCTGCTCTGGCCCAGGCGAAGCTCACCTGGTCCGCATCTTCCCAAGCTGTCTGGGCACGGGCGACTGGCGGCCCGGGGGCCCTCCTGGTTTCTCCGTTTAATGTGAAGTGGAGATTCTCTGCGCTGGCTGGAGGTGTGGAGGGGTCAAAGTTATGCCTTTTCTCCATGATTATGCCTGCAAAGTGTGTCTCCAGCGTCTCTCCAAGATTTCACTATAGGAGGCTCACTTTCTGCTTCCTCCCTCTAGCCGCCATCTTGGAATCCTCCCCTGTCAGAGGCTTATATGGCAGCTGAGGGAACCTGTGTTCCAGAGGGCAAGGCTGGAGCTGTGCTATGTTTGACCTGGCCTCAGAAGTCATCTAGTATCACTTCTACCATGGTCACAGTCTGTCCTGATTTGTGGGTAGGGCACACTGATGCAACCTCCCTGGGAGGAGAAGCAAGGTTACACTATGTGAAGGAGCTGGGCTTGCAGCTCATGTTGGAATCGTCTTCATGCATAGCCTGTTTTCTCATGTCTTACTGGCTCTCTGAAGGATTTCAGCCACCCCCCATCTTTGGTTTATTTATTTTAAAGAAATATTTATTTATTGGCAGCACTGGGGTTTTGAAGTCAGGGCTTTATGCTTGCAAAGCAGGTGCTCTACTGCTTGAGCCATACCTCCAGTCCATGGTTTATATTCTTGATTCTGTTTATGTGCTGAATTAACATTTGTTGATTTGCATATGTCGAACCATCCTTGCATCCCTGAGATGAATCCAACTTAATTATAGTGTACAATCCTTTTAATGTGTTGTTGAATTTAATTTTTGTGACTATGTTCATCAAGGAAATTGGCCTATATTTTTCTTTTTTTTTTTGTGTGTGTCCTTGTCATGTTTTGATATCAGAGTAATACTGGCTTTACAGACTGAGTTTGGTAGTGTTCCTTCTCTTTCTATTTTGTGAAATGACTTGAGGGGCATTGGTGTTAGTTCTTTCCTTAAAGGTCTGGTAGAATTCAGCAGTGAATCCATCCAGTCCTGGGCTCTTCCTTGTGGGGAGACTCTCTATTACTTCAATCTTATTTCTTGTTATAGAACCATTTAAGTTGTATATATCCTCTTGGTTCAGTTTTGGTAGGTCATATGTATCTAGATATTTATCTGTTTCTTCAAGTTTTTTAAGTTTATTAGAGTATACATTTTTGAAGTATTCCCTAATAATCCTCTGAATTCCATTTGGCGTTTGTTTTGATACCCCTTTTTGTTTCTAATTTTATTAATTTGGGTTCTCTCCCTATTTCTTTTGATTAGTTTGGCTAAAGGTTTATTAATCTTATTTATCTTTTCAAAGGAACAATTGTTTGTTTTTATTGACTATTTGTATTTTTTAAAGCCTCCATTTCACTAATCTTTGTCCTAATCTTTATTATTTCTTTCCATATACTAATTTTGGGCTTGGTTTTGTTCTTGCTTTTCCTAAAAGCTTGAAATGCATTCTTAGGTTATTTGAGTTTTCCATTTTTTTAAAAATGCAGGTGCTCATAGCTATAAACTTTCCTCTTAACACTACCTTTTCTGTGTTTTTCTTTTTTTGGCATTTTGATTTTTTTTTTTGGTGGTGCTGGGGTTTGAACTCAGGGCCTCATGCTTGCTAGGCAGGTGCTGTACCATGTGAGGCACTTTGCCAGCTTTTTCTGTGTCTTAAAAGTTCTGGTAAGATGTGTTTTCATTTTCAATTTATTCTAGGAAGTTTTTGATCTCCCCCCGATTTCTTCAATGACCCACTGGTCATTTGCCAGTATATTGTCCAGTGTCCATGTGTTTGAATATTTTCTGAAGTTTCTTTTGCTGTTAATATATAGTTTTATTCCACTAGGGTCTTGTAGAATACAGGGGATTATTTCAGTTTGCTTGTATTTGTTAAGACATGCCTTATGTCCTAAAATGTTATTTATTTTGGAGAAAGTGTAATAGGCTGCTGAGAAGAATGTGTACTTTGCAACTGTTGGATGAAATATTTTGTAGATGTCTATTAAGTCCATTTGTTCTGTAATGCCATTTAATTCTGAAATTTTTGGTTGATTTTTTTTTGTCTGGATGACCTATCTAATGGTGAGAATGGGGTATTAAAGTCACCCACTATGATTTTGTTGGGGTTTACGTGCTTTTATGTCCAGTAGTGTTTGTTTTATGAAATTCAGTGCACCAACGTTTGGTGCTTATATGTTTACAATTGTTATCTCTTCTTGATGAATTGTTCTCTTTATTAATATGAAGTGACCTTCTTTGTCTCTTCTGACTAATTTTGGGTTGAAGTTTGTTTTATCAGATATGAGTATAGCTATGCCTTCCTACTTTTGTAGTCCATTTGCTTAGAAAATCTTTTTCCATCCTTTCACTCTAAGCCAATGTTTGTCTTTGTAAGTGAGATGCATTTCTTCTAGATGACAAATGTTTGGGTCTTGTTTTTAAATTCAGTCATCCCATCTGTGTCTTTTGATTGGAGAATGGAGACCACTAATATCCTGTGTTATTGCTGAAAGGTATGTAGTATTTTATGTCATTTTGTTGTTTTTGTGATGTTTGCTTCTTTCTTCTCATTTGCTTATCTACTCTTCTAGTGGGATTTATTATTTTTGGTTGTATTTGTTTTCCTCTTCTGTTTGTAGGATTCAAGTATTTTCTGTGGTGCTGGTTTAAAAGTCATAAATTCCTTCAGTTTTTATTTATCACAAAAGGTTTGTATTTATCCTTCAATTAAGAAGAATAGTTTACTGGATATAGTAATCTAATTGATGGCTGTTTTCTTTCAGAGGTTGGAATATATCATTCTGTGCCCTCCTTGCTTTTAGTGTTTCTGTTGAAAAATCTGCTCTTATTCTGATGAGTTTGCCTTTTTGTGTGACTTGCTTTTTCTCTCTTGCAGCTTTCGATATTCTTTCCTTGTTCTGTATATTTAGTGTTTTAACTATAATGTCTTAGGGAGGTTCTTCTCTGGCCTTCTCTGTTTGGTGTTCTAAAATCCTCCTATACCTGGATAACCCTCTCTTTCTCAAGACTGGGGAAGCTTTTTGCTATTATTTTATTTTGCTATTATGTTATGTTCCTTTGGCTTGCACCTCTTCTCTTTCTATACCCATGACTCATAGGTTTGGACTTTAATGGTGTCCCAAAGGTCTTGCTTGTTCCATTTGTACTTTTTTAGTATTTTTTCTTTGTCTTTATCTGAGTGTTCTAATTGCTCTGCTTTATTTTTCAATTACTGATACTCTATTTTCAACTTGTTCCATTCTGTTAGCAAGGCTTTCAACTGAGTTTATTTGGATTATTGAGTTTATTGCTAGAAATTCAATTTGATTTTTCTTTGTGATTTATTGAATCCCTTTTTAATATCTCAGTGTCTCCTTATTTCATCCAGCTGTTTATTTCAATTCTCTTTGAGTTCATTCATCTGTTTATTTGTATTTTCTTTGAATTCAGTCAGATGCTTATACATGTCTTTTTTAATTCAACTGGCCATTCTTATCATTTTTTTGAGTTTGCTTTTTGAGATTTCACTGTTATTCCAGTCCTTTATTGTGAAATTGTTGACTTTTGGAGAAGATGTTGGCTCTGTTTTTGTGCTATTACTTGCATTCCAATGTTAGGGTTTATGCATCTGTGGCCCGGGTTTAGGTTGGAGGTTTTAATCTCTTGAACCCTTTCAGTTGAAGTATTCACAATGTTTAGGCAAAATTCAAAATGCTTAGTGGCTGAGTTGTGGTGTATTTTCTCATCACTGGACTGGGGGTGTGGCTCAATGTCACACATTCACCCACAATGTTCAAGACACTGGGTTCATCCCCTAGTCTACTCAGAGAGAAGATCAGAGGTTGTTCTCTATACTGGTGTGGTCCAGCTCTCAGGTCAGAGACTGCAGGGCTGGGTCCTGGGTTTGCTAGTCCTCTCCATGGCCATGCCTCTTAAGACTGTGCTGCAATTTATAAGATGTATCTGTGGCTAGTGGCCAGGCTCTGCTGATCTCAGGACTCTATCTTTTGATTTGTGGGTGTTTCTGTGATGTGGTTGGTGTGGTTACATTGTTTGAAAGTTCCCTGCTGCAGAGCCAGGCAGGTTGGACCAGAGATCTCAGCTATTGTGGCTTCTCTTGCCAAGTTCCATCCTGACCACCTTCAAAGTCTGTGCCTCATCTGCACCTGCTGGGTCCATGGATCCATGCCTGCCAGTGACCTCATGAGATGCTGGTGCAATCAAATCTACTGTGCCACTTGTTCTGACTTCCTTAACTCTTCCAGAGGAAGTATGGTGTGAGGATAGCTGCCCAATAAGGTGTGTCCATGAAGAGAAATGCTGGGGGATGTCCCTCAGCTGACATCTTTCTCAGATACCCTTTCAATAACTGGGGGTTTCTGACACATGGGTTTCATTACTTTATTTTCATACATGCATATGAAGTATTTCAATCTTATTTGCTTTCCATTTCACCCTCCCCTATCCTGCTGATTTCCACTCCTAAAGAGTCCCCATAATACTTGTGTCACTCATTCATTTTTAAAAAAGTATAAATTCTGCATATGAGAGAGAACATTTGATGTTTGTCTTTCTGAGTCTGGCTTATTTCTCTTCCATGATGATCTCTAGTTCAGTACATTTTCCTGCAAATGACAGAATTTCATTCTTCTTTGTGGCTGAGTAATACTCCATTATGTATGCACACCCCCTTTTCTTTATCCATTCATCGACTGATAGACACTTAGGCCAATTCTACAGTTTGGCTATTATGAATAGTGCTGTGATGAACATGTGTGTGAAGGCAGGTATCTCTGTTGTATGCTGACTTAAGGTTCATTTGGGTATATTCCCAGGAGTGGTAATGATGGATCATGTGGTAGTTCTAATGTTTTGTTTTGGTTTTTAAAGGAATCTCCAAGCTGATTTCCACAGTGGATATGCTAATTTACATTTCCACCAATCGTGTATGAGGGCTCCTTTTCCCTGCATCCTTTCCAGCATCTGTGGCTGTTTGTTTTCTTGGTGACAGCCATGCTGACTGGGGTGAGGTGGAATCTCAGTGCTGTTTTGATTTACATGTCCTTTATGGCTAAGGATGTCAAACATTTCTTTGTGTATTTACTGATCATTTGTACTTCTGTTTTAGTTTTAACTTTTTATTAGTATAAATTAATTCTATCAAAGGATTTCATTGTGATATTTAAATATGTGCATTAATCTAATTCAAATTGCTCTGACTTCCTGGGGACTGGAATCTTATTCAGAAAGCCATTACTATGCCTTTGTCTTCAAGTATTTTCCCAAGGTCACTTTAAAGTTTCAGGTACTACATTTCTACTTTTGAGGCATTTGTATAAATTTTTATGAAGAGAGTGAGAGATAGGGGTCTCGTTTCAGTCTTCTACATGTGAATATTCAGTTTTTCTGACATCATTTGTTGAATAGTCTGTCTTGTCTCCATTGTATGTTTTTGGCACATTTGTCAAAAATCAGATGTCTCTAGCTGTGTGGATTCATAACTGTGTCTTCTATTCCATTCCATTGATCTATGTGTCTGTTTTTGTGCCAGTACCATGCTGTTTTTGTTACTACAGCTCTGTAGTATAGGTTGAAGTCAGGTGTTATGATACCTCCAGTGTTGCTTTTTTTGCTCAGGATTCCTTTGGCTATTCAGGGTCTTTTATGCTTTCATATGAATTTTAGGATGATTTTTCTATTCTTGTGAAGAACGACATTGGGATTTTGATTGTTATTGCATTGGATTTGTAGATTGCTTTCAGTAGTATAGACATTTTCATGAGATTAATTCTGTTGATTCATGAGTATGACATACTTTTCCATCTTCTGGTCTTCTGCAGTTTCTTTCTTCAGGGTTTTATAGTTATTATTGTAAAGTCTTTCACCTCCTCAGTTACTTTTTTTCCTAGAGATTTTATTTTTTGGGGGGCTATTGTGAATGGGATTGTTTTCCTGATTTCTTTCTCAGCCTGTTGACTGTGTATAGAGTAAAAGCTACTGATTTTTGTGTGTTGATTTTATACCCTGCTATGTTGCCAAAAGTTAAATTTGCACCTTTGACTTAGGGTCTGCACTGGGGAAGTCAATCTATGACAGCGCTTGAAGATTCAAGAATCTTCTGGAGTTTCTGGGCAGCGGGAGGCAGATCTTAGATGTCCTCTGAGGGTCTATGGCTGTCATCAAGAAAGTGACTCAACTTCTACTTTTGTACATGGAGCAAACTCAAAGGCAGCACCTACAGCCAAGGAAATGGTCAGAAAAGTACCAAGAGGTAAGAGGGTGGCCCATGAGGAGCAGGTAATATTGGTGGAATGGTAGCTGAGGCACCCAGCAGGTTCTTTGGAGGAGGAAAAAGAACACAGGGCAGTTGCATTTTACTTTTATTTGCAGAGTGGCATTCCATTTGCTTATCTCTTTGTCATTGTCATCTCAGGCATTTGGAGTGTACTTGTGAGGTCAAGAGGAAAGTCATTTTTAGCTAAAGCAGAGGAAAAAATATCTTGCTGGTTAAATGGTGGCACAGGTCTTTGGATGTCCATTTCCTGCTTCTGGGAGCTCCATTTGCCTGGAACAGGACCTGTCCGGAGGTGCCCACAGGAGCCATCTGTTGTCAGGCTTCCCAGAGCTCCAGTTCCAAAGTATTAAGTAATGATGCCAAGTAAATTCCAGGTCCTGATGCTTGACTTCAAAAGAGCTGAGCTGATGCCCCAGGGCCAGCTGTGTATTTCTTGGGACTGAGGGATTAAATGGTGGTGGTCAACCCTCCTGTGCTCATGGGCATTTCCATCTTGGTTGTTCAGCCATGCAGAGGGCAAACAACACAGGGAGTGAAGAGAAGTCAAAGAAAAACCTGCAGGAATCAAGAACCACCGAGATTAGCAAGTGACCAGAAGGGAATCATCAAAGGACCTGATAAAGGGTGAGATCCCAGGGGCTGAGGAAGTGGAGAGGAGGGAGTTTAAATACAGATAGCTCAAGTGGCAAAAGACCTGAAATGAATGATCAATGGTGCTATCAGAACACAGTCCAATGGCCCTGGGAGCCGAGAGAAGGGCAGGAGGGACTGTGCCCACAGGAAGAGGCTTTATCTTCCTGGGACATAGGAGTCCCCATTAGAGGACTCAGGTGCAGGCAGGTCTGTAGATAAGAGCCATTGTCTTTTTTCCTCTTTATTTGGAAGTAAGTATAGGCTCACAGGAAGCAAAAATAGCTCATCAAGTCTTACAAAGTCTTCAACCTCGATCCTCTTGCCTCACCCTCCTGAATGCTGGGATTGCAGACATATAGCACCACACCTAGCTAGGGTTGTGATGGTAACTCTTTGCCCAGGTCTGGCCTCTCTCTGATGGTGACATCCTTTGTTTCCACAGTACAGCATCAAACCTGGAAAATCAACGTTGCGATGTTGTTAGTGAGGCTACAAGTCTTATCTGTGTGTGTGTATGCATGAGTATGTGTGTGTGCGTGTGGTGTAATTCTGCACAATTTTCTGCCTTGTGTAAATGTGTGTAGCCATCACAATCAAGACACTGCACTTTCCTATCACTTCGAAGGAGTTCCCTTGAGCTACTTCTTTGTTGTCAATGCTTGACCCCAGCTACCACGCATCTGTCCTCCATCTCTGGAATTTTGTCTTTTGAACATGTTATGTCAATGGGATCAAGCGGTGTGTAATCTTTGGAGACTGGTTTTTCTGAACTCAGCATAATACCTGTGAAACCCATCACACTGTTGTCCACATTAACAGCTCATTCATCTTCATGGCTGAGTAGAGCTTCATGGATGGATGCAGTACAGTTGGTTCATCCAGTTGTCTGCTAAAGGACACCTGAGTGGTTACTAAGATTTGCACAATTCTGACCATTATCTTCACTGAGAGCTGTGTGAGCTTGGATAGAAAGGTTAAAAAAAACACCTCTAAGGAGCTCACTATGACATTTAATTTAAGGGTGTTTATTTATATATTTTTTTGGTGCTGGAATTGAACTCAGGGCCTCATGCATGCTGAGCACTGCTCCACCACTGAGCCACAGCCCAAGGCTGTTGTTTTCAATGTTTCCATGAAATCAGTTGTGCAATTATTCTATGAGAGCCCTTGAAAGAATGTCCTGTCATGACTCAAGGACAGAAATGAGTGACAGGCAGTGTTTCTGGTGCACCTCTGTTGTGTCCCCTCCCCTTCCCTCCCATCTCCTCCTCTCCCCTTCCCTCCCCTCCTCTCCTGTCCTCTTCCCTTTTCTATGTAGCCCAGGCTGTCCTAGAACTCAAGATTCTCTAGCCTCAGCCTCTTGAGTGCTGGGATTACAGCTGGGTGTGCTGACACCCAGCTATTGATTGAAATGGGGTCTTGCTGACCTTTTCATTGGGCTGGCCTGGAATTGTGATCCTCCCTAACTATGCTGACTGAGTAGCTGGGATTACAGGCATGAGTCACTGTCCGTGGCCTTGGCACTTTAAAAAAAATTATGAGATCCTCTATTTCTTTTAACACCAGCTCCTCCACCGACTACGTAAACTTAAGTCGTTTGCATAATCATCTCTGTGAAGTAAGACCAACCATAGCCCATCAATGTGTGTACATACTTCACACACACATATGCAATGCAGTTTATCGCATTTCATTAAAGAGAGGCTAAGAAAAGGTGCATGTAAGATTTCATCTCTGGTCAGAAAATTGGTTCTTAGTGTGTAAACAATATCTTACACATATTACCTGGTTGGTGGCCCCCCAAAGGGTCAAAGTACATAAACAGACACACAGCGTACCTGAGCTATTAAAATTTTATGGATGGGGTAGTGAAAAAAAGGTTCAAAGGCTCTTTAAGGACATGCTAAAGAATGAAATTTCTGAAAGCACTGTAGATGCATGGCGGGTGAAGCAGCCAGCATTTGGGAGTCACTGACCTTGACCTTGGAAACAATAGGTGTACCACCCAGAACTCAAGGACCATGTGTTCTAATTGTCAGCGCTTGCTATGCACTGGGCACACAGCCAAGCCTCGTTTTACACCACTGTGAGAAGCAGGCATCCATGCTGTGCTCTTTGCAGGAGCGAGGACATCTGGGGTGCAGGCGCTAAGATGCTGGCTCAGTCCAGGAGGGCCCCATTGTTAGGCGCTGGGCTGTGGATTCAAACTCGGGAGTCTGATGCTTTTATCTGAAGATCAGGCTTTCCTGGATGTCTTGCTTGCTGCATGCTAGGACGGTGGAAGGTGCATTTCCCTTTTGATGGAGTCTGGCCCCAAACATTCTGGCTATAGTCTTGTTCTGTGGGATTCCTATCACCTCCCTACCCCCCTACCCCCAGTCATTTCCACAGTTCCCACCAGTCCAGAGATGGGAGGTGGAAGGAGTGATCCTCAGGCCCTCAAAGGCATGATGGGTCTTCAAATCCAGCAGTTGAGAGGGGTCCTTGGCTGTGAATTTGCCCTCTGGCTCTGAGGAAAGTCCATCATGCTAATTAGATAACACTGACTGTGGCCCAACACTACAGCCAGACAGGATGCTCCCTGTCTGGAAAGACTACTGACCCCAGGAACCATGGGGGTACATTTCAGGGCAAGAGCAGGACTCCACAGAGATGGGGACTGGGTAGAGAGCTTATTTTGGCCCTTGAAGGAACTGAGTTTAGGAATTCTCTCTTTTCTAAGTTCTTTCACTTTCCTCCCCTCCCCTCTCCTCCCCTCTTCCCTTTCTCTTTCTCTCTCTCTCTCTCTCTCTCTCTCTCTCTCTCTCTCTCTCTTACTTCCTTCCTTCCTTCCTTCCTTCTTTCTTTTTTGGTGGAGTTTTCCTTTTTTTGGTAATAGTGGGGTTTGAACTCAGGGCCTTGATCTTGCTAGGCAGGCCCTCTATCACATGACTCATACCTCCAGTCTCTCGAAAGATGTCTTTAATGCACAAATCATGACATATCTTAGCTCGAAAAATTCTTTGATGGCTCCCCTTGCCCACAGCACTCGTAGTTATCACCGAGGTCACATGGTCTCTCAACAGAATGAGGGGAAGTAGCCTCAGAACACATGCACAGTAGCTATTCTAGACTGAACAAGGGTCCCCACGGGATTGTACCTCCAAATCTGCATGAAATGCTTAGAGATGTTTCTTCAAGATTCAGTGGGCCATGCCTTTTCCTTGTCCTTCCCACCATCTTTACAAATAATCAAAGATCAACCACTCGAGAAGAAGCAAAAGCTCATTGTTCAGCACTTGCTGTGACTCAGGAGTGGGTCAGCATCCCCTGTGTTTGGCAGAGACTCAAAAGTAGGCAGAAGAGTGGGAAAGCTCTATGGTAGAAAAAACAGATGGTAAAAAGGAGACGGCTTCAGGGCTGGCCTACCTGGAGGTTGGTGCGGGATGCTGAAGGGGAGATAATTACAAGAAAGGTATCCATAGGACTGGTGATGGGTATGTATTTAGTTTTTAAGTTGGAAGCAAGAACAAAAAAATTAGGGGAGCCACCAGTTACTAATTGAGTCCTGGACATTTAGGGACAATTTTTATAGGGTCATTGTTCAGATGGCCAGATGCTAGATAGCGTGGCCTAATTTCCTACATCTGACTTCTACACAGAGGGCAGGCTCCCCAGACTGGTGACCATGGATAATGGATTGGTTGTCTGAGCTGACTGCTGTAGAATGTGGACTAGAGTTCTACTTAATTTATTTTTTATATTTTGTGGTGCTGGGGGTGAAACCCAGGGCCTGGTGCATGCCAGGAGAGTGCTCTACCATGGAGTTGCACCCTCAGCCACTGACTAGATATTCAGTTTCTCATGCAAACAGAGTGAGCACATAAAAGTCTTGACAGATGTTTACCTATATCAACAGGTGACGATTAGAGCTAATGCAAATTATATACATTTATTGACAAAGTTTTTTCCCCTCCATGGGACTGTGGTTTGAACTCAGATTTTCACGCTTGCAAAGCAGGTACTTTACTGCTTGAGCCACACCTCCAGTCCATTTTGCTCTGGTTATTTTGGAGATGGGGTTTCGTAAACTATTTGCCCAGGTTGGTCTCGATCCTTGATCCTCCTGATCTCAACCTCCCAAGTAGCTAAGATTACAAGCATGAGCCACTGGTGCCTATGTTATTTGTGAGGTTTAAGATGAGTTAAGCATCCCTATCATGTGTGTGTCACCCACCATAAACATCGTGCAACACATAAAAATATTTATAAGGATCATGCATATTTTCAGACACTCTTAATGTAATTACTTCATGCATTTTGAGTATTTCTGTATGAAATCAAGTGTTTGAAAGTTGTAAGAAGGGCAAAATATGTAAGGATCCCATGAAGCCATTGACAAAATGCTAACAAAACAGGAGAGAGGAGATAACACATTTCAGTGGTCTTCAAAGTGTGTTCCCTAGACCAGCAGCATCACTCAGGAATTTGTCAGAAATGCAAACTCTCAGGCTCCAAATTAGACAGATTTACTGACTTTGGGGACAGCATCCAGTGACCTGTGTTTTAACAAACCCTCTGGGTGATCTAATGTACCCTAAAGTCAGTGGATCATCAAATTAGGTGACCATGTCAACATGAAACTTGAGAACATTAGATTATGGATTGACAATGCAGAAGAAAGGGAAGAACAATTAGGAAGAGGATCAGGAAGACACATTGCTGGCCTAGTTAAGCAGAGAGAGAAGTGGAAACTACATGTCCAATCTGATTTCTGTCCTATCACAAGGTTGGATGTTGGAGAGAGAGAAAAAAAACCCAACAAGGACAAGATGTTGGGGTAAGAGTACCCGCATGGAATAGACACATTCAATTTTATTTATGTCTCAGAAGAGAACAGTGGATGTTTTGGTGGGAAGCTATTTTTCAAATGTCTGTAGATTTGATTGGGTTGAGCAAAGTACAAACTAATTTAAATGCATCACTGAACTCCCCATAACTTTGGCCGTGATGGATTTTTCTTAGTTAGTCAGTATTGAAACAGTTGCCATGAAATTCTGAGTGTTGAAAATGGGGTTTTCTCTGCAAGAGGGTACACACTGGTGGCCTAAAGGATAAAATCAGCCCAGTGTGTTTCATGGTCTGTCCTTCCTCACTTCAACAAGCTGGTCGTCCACAAACCCACAGTTCACACATAGCCTCTTGCAGCATCAAATCACTTGATGTCCTTGAAGTTAGCATGTTTTTCCTCTGCTGTGAACTCATACACAGCCAATAAAACCTGCTCAGGTGTCACTCTTTTTCTGACAGTTCCCTCAACTTCTTTAGTTAGTCTAACAGTCTGCTTTCCTACTTCTGAGATACCTCAGGACGCACCTTTTCATGGCAGATACCCACACTGAGCTGAAAACACTTGTCTACCTCCTGGTGGACAATTGTGTTCCTGGAGTGAGGGGACCTGTACGCAAGGCCTCACTTTAATGCTTGGCTCATAGTTAATACTCAACAACTATTTGCTAAGTATTTTATTGTTGTTATTTTTGGTGGATCTAGGGTTTGAACTCAGGGCACCATGCTTTGGAAGCAGGTGCCTTACTGCTTGAGCCACACCTCCAGTTCATTTTGTGCTAGTTATTTTGGAGATGGGGTCTTGAAAACTATTTGTCCAGACTGGCCTCCAATCAAGATCCTTCTGATCTTAGCCTCCCAAGGAGCTAGGATTACGGGTGTCAGCCAGCAGCACCTGGCGATTTGCTAAGTATTTATTTATGTATTTGTTTTTTTAGTGCTTAAACAACTTATACTTGTTATCTTCCTAAAAGTTGTGCTTCTTCGTTAAGTCACATGTAAACCAAACATCAGAGGGTAGGTACATCCTTTATATATCCTTTTCTGTTCTCTTGTATGAAGTTGTTCGTAGTAGCCATGATAGATAAAGATAAGCAAAGAGGGTCATAACACTGGAAATAGGAAATAACAATGAACAAACAAAATCATGGTGAAGGAAGAAGAAAACTAACCAACAAAAAACATGATTCATCATGGCAGTTAGCTTTCAGCCCCTGGCAGTCTAGACAAAAAGGGAAATGTTGGGGTACATAAGTCTATTTGACAAAGAAACCCCAGTAGTTCATCAAGGAAGATACATGGCTCCATATAAGGAATTTTCTGTATGGGTTCCTATACAATGGATAATGTCAGATTAGTATGGCAGAGAGCCTTCTTTGAGCACATGCTGTATTCTACACTTGGCATTCATGATGGCTGACAGAAATAAACATCTGTTTACATTCTAGATGGGGAGAGAGATAAACAGACTCATATTGTATGGCCTGGTACATTCTGTGTTAGGAGGATCAGAGGGAGCCCAAGGCAGAAACCTCAGCTGTGGTGGAGGAGGAAAGGCTTTCTGGTTAACTTTGTTTTTGGTGTACTGGGGTTTGAACTCAGGGTCTCATGCTTGCGAGACTCTACCACCTGAGCCACAGTTGCAGCCAATGTGATGATTTCTGGGCCAAGTTTGAAAACATGAGGTTGATTGGCCAGGTGGAGTTTAAGAGAAACTACCTGACAATTTTTACATCAAGGGCGAAGATTTGGAGTCGTGAATGCATGGTGGGTGCGCTGGAAAAACTACAGGTAATTCAGTAAGTCCGCTGCACACAGGGGAGGATCCCCAAGGATACTAAAGGACCTTGGTCTTTGGGTTCTGTAGGGCAGGCAATGGGGAGCTATGAAGGAATTTTTAAGGGGAAACAGACGTAGTCTAAATTACGTGTTTAAAGGTACTAGAATGTCCCTCATATTGCCTCTCCTTAGTCCCCATCTGGGCCCAGCTTTGCTCTGCAAGCAATCCACACCAGCCCTAAATTTCTTGATTTGGAGATCACATACTTTGGATATACTGGAGCCTGAATCAATTATGCTGAAAAGGGGAAAATTAATTAAAAGTTTTCCAAGGGCGCTGTTCTGTATTCTTCTCTGTTTTCATGTTATCAGCTAATGCTGCCTTTTCTCCTGGCTGGGAGTTATTACAGTATAACATTTTCATGTTGCTTGTAAGGTAATTATGTCAAATCTATGAGAGATGATAAGCTGTAGTTTGTATTATTCTGTGATTAATCTCCATGGATTCTGGCATTTCAATCTGGCCTCCTAAGACTGGCTTTGCGACTCTGTGCAGAGGGAAGATGCAGGGAAGGGCTGGGGCTGGGGAGGTGAAATGGAGGGGCTTCTGGAAACTTCCCAGTATTGAATATAGGTCAACACCAGGCTCCCACACCCATGTTCTCACCAGGGATACTTCACCCTGGAGCTTTTGAAAGTGTGCCTGGGAAAGTATCTTCCTGCTCCTCTCTCTCCGGTACCCCAAATGCACAGAAGAGTTTTGTTAGACTCTGGTCAAGAAATTTGCATTTCAACCTCTGCCCCCAGCGTTCTTGTGCATTTAACATTTTTTGCACATGTGATCTGGCTCAGAGTAAGTGCACTCCATCCTTTGCAAACCCCAAATCGAAAAATTTCCAAGGTGGTCCCAGAGGAACAGATTTGGGATTAAAAACAACCTTGGGTGATAGTGTTCGACAGCAAAGAAGGGTGAGTATAATTTACAATTATATATGTATATTATAATCAATCGTATTATATATCATAATACATAAATAATATAATTAATATATGTGACTGCAAGCTCTCTCTCTCTCTCTCTGTCTTTCTATGCATTTTATAGTACTGGGGATTGAACCAAGAGTCTTGTGCTTGCTAGGCAAGTACTCTTATCAGTTGAGCTAAACCTCCAGCCCTTAAAAATTTTTTTTGTTTGTTTTTGAGATATGGTCTCACTAACTTTGTCCTGGCTGGCCTCAGACTCTTTTATCTCCCGAGTAGCTGGGGTGACAGGCATGTGCAGGCCTGTCTGGATTTATTATGCATTTTATAAAGAACCAGAAGAGAGGAGTTTGAAGTGTCACAACACAGTGAAATGGTAAGTGTGTAAGGAGAGGAAAATGCTAATCACCCAGACTTGATCACTGCATATTGTATTCAAATATCAAATTGTCAGCCTACATTCTATAAATGTGTGTAATTTTAGGAGTCAATTAAAAAGTAAATTTAAGAAAAGAACTTGGATGAACAAGGGAATCCATAGCATCTCCCTCTTGGATTTCTTCACAATTATGAAATAAATATGAAATGGTTAATTTCATATGTATTTTTAGTGATTTTGGTCTTTTGAGACAGGGTCTCACTGTGTAGACCTCAAACTCATGATTCTCCTGCCTCAGCCTCTCAAGTGCTGAAATTATAAGGGTGTGTTACCACATCCAGTTTATGAACTATTTTATTTCTACTGAGGGGTAAGATAAGGCAATCTTTTGCAAGATCTTAAAAAAAAATAAGAAGAAAGTTTTAGTAGAGGTCTAGATGCAAAGTTTGTGAATGGTCCCTAAAGTCAGAAGAGAGTCTGCAGTTGGGGAACCATAGGGAGGTGCCAGCTAGGGTTCACATCCTTCTTGGGCCAAGGACTCTCACATGATCGTCTCGAATACCTGTACAAAATGGCACCTCCTGCTTGTGTGACACTGTCATTCTGCCCCATTTCAGCCCAGGGTTAGGGTGCTTTTCTCCAATGACTGTGTCATCCAGGTAGAAGCACCGATAGTGAGTGGATTTCTTAGCTGTGATGCCCAAGTTGGACATGTCTGTCAAGCCTTGTCCAATATGGTTAACCTCTGGCTCCCCAACCTGTCCTATTGGGTCCTGCAGTATTCCAGAATCTTCTCCAGTCCTGAGTGGAACCCTTCTGCTAAACAACCTCTCACACAGACAAGGCAACGAATACTGTGGCCCATGTTTGGTTCCCCTTGGTCTCTATGATTTATTGATAGCGAGAATGAAATTTTCACTAAAACAGACTGCTGTTTTTCATTCATTTGTTACATTTTTAATTTATATTTTAAAACATTAATAAAACTGACACAATTATTTTCTGAAATGTGAAATTGTTTAAGATGTGAGACTGGCAGAATGTGATTTCTTGTTTCAGAGGGAAGAAAGTGACTTCCTGGTTATACTGACAGCTTTGCCCTCCTCGAATCCCTTGATCAGTCAAATTGTCTGAGGTCTTAATGGTTTACAAAGTACTTCCATGTTCTTTATCTTTTTATTTATTTACTTATTTTTTGGCTGCTCTGGGGTTTGAACTCAGGTCCTCATGATTACTAGGCAGGCACTTTACTCCTTGAGCCACTCTGCCAGTCCTTTTTTTTTTGGTTGAGTATTTTGGAGATGAGGGTCTCATGAATATTTGCCTGGGGCTGGCTTCCAGCTGCAATCCTCCTGATCTCTGCCTCCTGAATAGTGAGGATTACAGGCGTGAGCCACTGGTACCTGGCTTGTTATGAGTTTTGATAAGATGATACAACATGCCTGGTGGATAGCAGGTGATCCATGCATGAATGCTACCGTCCTATTTGTGGATGTTACTGTCAGCACACTGCATGGCACTGGTCCATACTTAGCTCTTGGCCTCACCTCACCCTATACTCCCTTTGTAGCCTTCCTGCAGAAGCTCTGGACTCTTTAATTTCCTTGTGCACATCTGTGATGGTTAATCCTGATTGTCAACTTGATTGGATTCAGAGACACCTAGGAGATTAGTCAAGCGCACTTCTGGATGTGTCTGTGAGGGCATTTCTACTGATGATCAGGTCACAAGGGCTCTGATCTAACCAATGGTTTAATCTGTATTTATAACTTGGATAGACTACTGGGAGGTGATGGAACTGTGGAAGGTGGGCCCTGGTTGGAGAGGTGGGTCACTTGGCAGGGGTTTGGGGTTATCTTTGAAGGGTGCATCTTGGTCCTGGCCCCTTCCTGTTTCTCTTTGCTTCCTGGCTGCCACAGGGGAACAGCCTCTGCCACATGTTCCCATGCCATTTGTGATATTTTACTTCACCCCGGGTCCAGAAACAGAGTGAGTTGACCTTGGACTGAAAGTCAAAATAAACTCTTGTACCCTGAAGTTGGTTTTCTCAGGTATTTGTCATACTGAGGAAGAACTGACTAACACAATGTCCCTGCCACATGGACTTTGCACCTGCTGCTTGCCCCTTTCACCCTAGTCATCCTTCAAATCCAGGCTCACACGTCACTCCCCAAGGGACCTTGCTCCTTAGATCAAAAGTCCTGTTATTGGCTGTCTAAGTTTTACATTTGTCTGTTGATTCTTCAGTTCACATGCATCTCTCCTACCAGACCATTAGCTCCAATGGGGCAGGAGCTGTGTCCATCTTTGTTGGTCTCTTGTTCTTGCTACCCCGTGTAAGGTTGAGGGACAGTGAGTGGCTAATAACCACTGGTTGTATGTGTGCATAGGTCTCACTGCTTTGTGACTCTTCCAGGCTGCTTTTTCTGTCCCTGTCAACCCAATGTCCCCAGTCTTTTTTTGAATCTTTCATTAGCTCCCCAGCATTGAGGAAAATGGATGCCTCTGTCACAGTGATAGGCGCTGAGATGTTTTGAGTGGTTACTGCATGCCAAGTATTTTACTTGCATTATTTCATTCAAGATGTTCAGATTTATAACAATCTCATGGGTTTGTGCACTCATTATCCGCCCCCTCCTGCCATTTCACAGATGAGGAAACTGAGTGTCCTGCATGGATGGATGGACCCCAGAGCTCCCTTCTGTCACTGAGTATGTCCTACTCAGTGGAAGTAAGAGTCCAAACACAAGGCCTGCTTATCCGGGACACCTGCCCATGGCCCCAGGACTGTTTCATCTCTATAGGGCTCTTCTCTGCCAACATGGTCACACTGAGTGGAGGTCTACCACCTGCAAGAAGACCCAGGTCACTGGGAAGAGCTGCTCCATCAGCCTCACACCACTGTCTCCTCCCCTCCTCCCTCTGCCCAGTTTCTTCTCAGAGGGAATTGGCTTCCCAACCTGTTCCTTCCACATCCAATCCCAGAATTCTGGATCACATCAGCCAGAAGGATCTTGAGTAGAATGGACTGATTTGCTACCATGCTGAAGGCGGGACTTTGCTCTTTCCTGAGACATGCTCCCAAAAGATACATTGTGATAGGAAACCCAACTGAAAAAGAATGGAAGTAACTCCAGAAAAAGCTCAAAAATACAATATTGCAATAGGCAGAATTCGTTTATTCATCCAAACATTAAGTTATCTGATAAATATTTACTAAGTTCTTCCTTTTACACTGGGCACTTGACTGGGATCTGGGGATAAAGTGATGAACTATTTTTAAGGAGATAAACAGCCAGGCACCAGTGGCTCATGCCTATAAGCCTAGGTACTTGGGAGGCTGAGTCAGGAGAAGCATGGTTTGAGGACAGCCCAGACAAAGAGTTCTTGAAACTCATCTCCAAAATAACCAGAGCAAAATTGCCTGGAGGTGTGGCTCAAGAGGTAGAACCCCTGCTTTGCAAATGCAAAGCCCTGAGTTCAAACCCGGTCCTACCAAAACAATAATAAAAAGATAAACACAAACATAAATTATATAATTTAAATATAACTCCAATTGATGTATTTAGATTATATATATATACACACAATGAAATGTATAAAAAGCAAACAACACAAACTTTTTTTTTTGGGTTGATTCAATTGTATGGTTCAAATTTCTATAGGTGCAGTAGCAACTACAGTGAAGCTTCTCCCTCCTACCTCAGATCCCTGCTCACTGGGTTTTTTGCCTAGAAGCAACTAGTAGTATCAATTCTTTGGATTCTGCACAGAAATATGTTTATATTTTCTCCCCTTCTGCTGACTTCTTTTCTCTTTTTCCTCTTTGATTTCTTCCCTCCTTCCCTCTCACTCCTTTTCCTCTTCCTTCTCTTATTTGTTCTCCTCATCTTCTCCCCCCTCCCAATCTCCTTTCCTTCTTCACAAATACGAGTGAGTAAACAATGCTCTAACCTTGCATTTTACACTTAACCTATCTTGGAGATTATTCCATATCACTACATAAAAAGCTGTCTTTCCTCTTTTACAGCTGCTTTTCAATTGTGGTTCAGATGTCAATGGTGGGTTTTTAACAACAAATCTGTACCATGAAAACTTCTGCAGTGCTTTGTTGTCCTGGAAAGAACTTCTTGATACAGTCAGAATAAAATGAGGAAAAAAATTATAGTCTAGTCCAATATGATGTCCCCATGTTATGTGAAGTGGTAACTCTGTGTACTCATGGGATCTATATGAATGAGGAGGAATGTTCATGGAAATATTAGTATGGGTTTTTATCTAGGTTGTGAGTTTGTTAAGATTTTGACTTTATGTATTTTTTAACAGGCAGTATTGGGGTTTGAACTCAGGACCTCCCACTTGCTAGGCAGGAGCTACCACTTGAGGCATGCCCCTAGCCTTTGTTTCACTTTACTTATTTTTCACGTAAGATCTCAAGTTTTTCCTGGGGTTGGCCTTAGACAGAGGCCTCCTACCTCTGCCTCCTGAGTAGCCGGGATTATAGGTATGAGCCGCCATATCTGGCATAATGGTACAGTCCTTACAACCAGAGAAAAGAAAACCCTACCTTCGTTTTGAAACACATATGTGCTCATTACACCTGCTCTGCCTTGACTACCGGTTGGGGACCATGAGCAATGAAGACCCCCAGCACCCCAGCTCTTGTCCACACCTTCTGGGGTCCTCATTTTGTTAGCTCAGTGTATCACATTGTAAATGCTGCAGGCGTGGCAGCAGAGGAAGCAAAAGTGTGTGCACATAAATGAGCAAGAAAAGCTTTGCCAGTGGATCTTTGGATGCACTGACTTTGCCACTATTGCTAATCTTAGCAATAGGTTACTCTATCTATTCATCGCTAGTCACAGTCCCCTAATGTGAGATACCAAGGTTGAAAGCCTTCATCCGGGTCCATCTGCTTGTTTTATGGACAATGGTGTTCAGCCCTTCAGTGCTCCCAGAGCACACTACAGACTTGGAGAAATTAGCTATCTACACATCGCTGCATGATGGACTTTCCAAACATTCCATCCCTGGAATAGACAATAGAATGGATTCTTAGAGACGAAAGAGTAAGGGTTTAGGATTGATTCCTCCAATCCCTTCTCTCTCTCTCTTTCCTTTCAGCAGTACTAGGGTTTGAACTCAGAGCTTCAAGCTTGTTAGGCAGGCAGGTATTTTACCACTTGAACCACACCCCTAGTTCCTTTTTGTTTTAGTTATTTTTCAGAGAGGATCTCAAGTTTTTACCTAGGCTGGAATAGCTCCTGATCCTCTTTTCTATGCCTCACAGTAGCTGGGATTACAGACATGTGCCGTCACACCTGGGTTAATGGTCAAGATGGTGATCTCATAAAGTTTTGCCTGGGCTGGACTTGAACTATAATCCTCCTGATTTCTATCTCCTTACTAGCTGGGATTGCAGGCTGATTCCTTCATTCTATTGTCATGTTTTTGCCTTTCATTTTACAGTGAGGACCAAGAAGACTTGACACCAGAGGGGGCTTTCCCAAAGAGCCAGGGCTAAAGACTGTGTCTTACTGTTTGTAGCTCTGGAACTTTTGTCATACATTGTGTTTCACATACCCCAAGAAGCACACAAAGACTGGCAGGGCTCTTGAGGAGGCAAGTTCTCTGCGCCTTCATCTTAGATGACTGGATGAGAATTATGCAGGAACCAAAAGTTGTAGGTGATGTTCCTACAGTGAAGGATTTCATGCAACACTGCATTCATCACTGAGCTCATAAAAAGAGCAGTGCCTACAGTTTGGAAATTCTTTTTCCCTGACAAATGATATATTTCATTTATTTCCCATGATCTTCTTGCATTATTTCAATATTATTAATACTCAGCAAATATATTAAAAAAGTAATAAACTGGCAATTATGATGGTGCTATGGACCCCAAACTGCAGTTATTCATTACGTTTCAATTATTAACTTCACTTCAGATGTCTTTCAGCAAAGATTGCAAAAAGGAAAAAAAAAATCCCCATGAAGCTCTGTATCCTAGCTCCTGGAGAGCCATGTTTCTCTCTGACTTGACGTTTTGTAGATTTATCTGCTATCTCAGGGCTAGAGGAATCAAAATAATAAAAAAAATTCCTCTCTACTTAATAAACAATAACCTCAAATACCTTGTATGTATATAGCACTTTTAACCCTTGCTGGTGCCTTAGTATCTACGATTGCATTCTGTTTCAACACAATGCTAATGAAGTATGGGGGTGCCAGTAAATTCCCTCACTTATTGATGGGGACGCTGAAGCACAGAGAGGGTGAGGGATTAGGCAGCACAGACGACACCTGGATGGTGACACTCCCATGTCCACATCCTCTTCAACAACACCTCTTCCCTGTAGCATCACAGCCCCATCCCCAGTTCTAAGGCAAATCCTGACCCATGGACAAAGTCAACCAAAGAGGATAAGGAAGATAGTAGAAACTGTCAGTTGACTTGAACACGGACCCAAGTCCTGGGTACATGTTACCTTGTCTAATTTCCCCAAGAACCCAATAGGTGAGACATAATCCTAATTCCTTTCCATGGAAATCTTAGTCCCACAGACAGTAGTTAGGAGGACAGCCATAACCACAGCAATGATAACAACAATGGCGTCGGAGATGAAGCTACAGGAGTCCAGTGAAGCTATGGGCTCCTGCAGGACCGTGCGCTCTGCACATTTATGGATTTTTAAAATGAGAATCCTGAAGACCAAAGGACTCACTCCAAGTCAGAAACAATCACTGTCTTGCCCACCGGCATCTCTCCCTCCAACGCCCCCACCAAGCACTAGTGTAAGGTTCCCTCTTTGATGCACCACCCCATGGCTGCCAAAGGAGAAATAGTGATGAGAGTGAGACAGAGGAGCTTCTGGAGATGCAGGTGCCATGCAGAGAATCTCCTTCAGGAATTTGGATTAAGATTCACTCTCAAAGCAATCCTATACCTCCACCCACCACTTCTCACAATTCCCCGTGGGAGCAGGAGAAGTGATGTGTCTGGACGACATGAAGAATTCCATTTCTTTAAAATAAGCAAATTGCATTAAACTTTAATGGTGGTCATTAAGGGCTGGCTTGTCTCTGGGGCTCAAGCGAGTTCTCCAGCCCCCCTTGAAGAGCTCCATTTGCACAGATTAATTGCTTGCAATTTTGTCTGGCACATCCTCATCTTAGTCACTGGCATCATGAAACCTTGTTCCCATCTGGGCACGGTGTGATGATGTAGCACTTTGGCCTTTAAAATATGTACAATAAATATTTTAGATTTGCTGATGAATGACTCACTCTCACGACAAGGCTGCCGAGTTTGCAGGGACAGGAGGAGGAGGAAGTTGAGAAAATCTTGAAATGAGAGGCACTTTTGGGCTTCACAAAGAGGCACTGGCTGCAAAGTAGGTGGGGAGACTTTCCTATTCCTACCAGATACCCCCTTGGGAGTGGGTATGATGCAGATGCTTTCTGAAATGCCTGGCACTGTCATTGTGAGTGGACATCACTTTCCCAGATGACTCCTTTCCAAAGAGCACAGAGTAGGTGCTTTGCATTCTATTCAACAGTTGAATTTTCAATGAAGCATACAATGGGAACTTTCAAACTATCAACTAGTCATGCCACTTAACTGCTTACAACATCCCGCTGTTCCTGTCACTCTCCCCACAACGTATTATAAGGCACTACCTGATCCAGTCCTGCTATCCCTCCAACTGCTTCACTCACTCATCCCCCACTCACAATATGCCATCCTTATGAGCCATCTCTCCTTTTCCACAAATACACAGAACATGTTTCTATCACAGGACCTTTGCACTTGCTCATCCTTTTTCATAGAATGCTCACCTGACTATTTTTGGTCATCTACATCTCAGCTCAAATGTTCCATCAAATGACAGAGGAGCTATTCTTGAACAGCTAATCTAAGGTGTCCTTTGTCTTGACTACTCTCCACCTGGTTACCTTATTTCATCAACTCTAATCACTCTTTAGACTTGTTTGTTTTAGTTATGTATGCTTACCTTGTCATCTGGCTCTTCCAGATTGTGCAAGCTGCATAAAAGCATGAACTTTCCTTACATTGTTCATACTGCATCCCTTCTGCCTGGGATGTAGCTCATCACATTGTCAGAAAAAATTTGTCAAGTGAATGAGTGATTATTTCCTGAGCACAGGTGATGGGCACTCTGTGTGCTGGGTGCTGGAAATATAGCACTAGACCAGACACACATTAGTAAGGTGTGCAGTCCTTGACCTTCTAGGTCAAGGATACTGGATACTGGCTCTGGAATGTAGATATACCCAGGAGTGACCAGTGTCCAATTTTGGTCATGATACTAGGGCCAGACCTTCAATTCCTAGAGGTTTCAACTTCTAGAGGATTCACTCCACCAGCCCTTTTTTGTGAAGGGTTTTTCAACATAGGGTTTCATGAACTATTTCTCCAGCTGACTTCAAATCACAGTCTTCCTGATCTCTATCTCCTGAGTAGCTAGGATTACAAACGTGAGCCACTGGTGCCCGACTAATTTTGGAAGAAATTTTAAAGGGATCACACATCCAAACCTCAAATTTCCAAGTCCCAGAGAGAGGAAGTGACTTGGCAAAGTCCCACAGGAGACTAGAAAGGGATGAAAATTAAAATACAGGACTTCTAACTCCAGAAATTGGGCTTGTGCAATTTCAGTGTACTGATACTCAGATCTGGGTTCTGGTTTGGCCCAGTAACCCATACACACTGTTCCAAAAGAAGAGTTGTGATCAAAAATCCCACTAACCAAAATAGGTGTGCTGGTTCTGAACCACAGGTAGTGCCACAAAGAGCTGCTCTTGATGGGTACCTGAGCCATTTCCCTTTCTATGAACAACTTACCATATCCCTCTCCTTCTCCCTCCCTCCCTTCCTTCCTCTTCCTCCCTTCCTCTTCCTCCCTCCCTCTTCCTCCCTCTTTCTTTCTCTCTCTCTCTCTCTCTCTCCCTCCCTCTTTCCCTTCCCTCCTTCCCTTCCTTCCTTCCTTCCGTACTGGGAGTGGAACGCAGGGCCTTGCACACACTAGGCAAATGCTCCACAACTTCGGACTCAAACCCATCTCTCTGTTCTTTCTTTCAACAAATATTCAGTTCCTGTCTTATATTAGGAAATAAAAATAGCTAGCATTCCTTTGAACCCAAGTTGGTCCCTCATATGCATGAGTCCAGTTTCCCATCTCACAGTGGAGAAACCTGCCGAGAGAGTACCCTCACTTCTGGGTCACAGAGTATCTTAGCAGTCCTTTGCATAAAATACCTGATTGAAAATTTCTCAGTGTTCCACAGAGTATTTCATTGAACTTCCTGTGGATTATTCAACTGTTACATCGACCATTTCCCTGAGTGTTCCACAGGCTATCCAACTGTGTGCACCATAGGCGAAGCAATTGTTACATTGAATATTACTTTGACCATTTCACTGTTTTCCTGGAAATGGCCCATTTCTTTTAGCAGGGTATTTTGTCTCAGATGGGGCTTCTGAGATTGGGAACTTCCACATGGGTTTGGGAGGCTGTCTTGGCTCTGTTACTTTATTGCGGCAGACCCCTTCCACACTCACTCCTTGAGAAAAAGCAGCATGGCTTCCCCTTGTGATGACTCTCTGTGCAGTTCCAAACAGGGCCATAAAAAGCACAACTTGATTTCCCAGCTGCAACACTTCGCTTTCCAGTGTCCTAAGGAGGGAGTTGGAATGGTATAAGTTATGTGTTGTGGTTTTAGGTATTAATGAATATGAGAAACTAAATTATTGAATTTTGCAATGCAAATTATATTTTGAACACAAATTCTTCATTTCTGAATGCTAAGGACTCATAAAGAATGTCAATGGTGTATGGATTAGGCCATTAGCCTGCTATTTGTGATTCAAACACCACACTAGCACCGTGTAATAAGTAACTATATAAAGAGTAGTGTTTTTGTCTACATTTTCAAAATGTTTTGCTTGGTGCATTAGAAAGTTTTCAAAAGGCTCTAATGGGCTGTTCTTAATTCCTTCCTTGATTCTTTCTTTCCTTCCTAACTTTAGGCATAGAAATGCTGAGACCCAGAGAGTGAAAAGAATCTTGTACAAGGTTCTACAGGGGCAGAACCAGCTGGGGCCAGGTCTCTGGTTTCCATTACTCACTCTCTTAATTGACTTATTCATGCTAGTGTGTGATCGACACATTCCTGAGAGGTGATTTTTGTGGAGGGAGAGAGATTGGGGCACTGGTGGGATGAGAGGATGGGAAAGGGGTGAGAAACTGAAAGAGAACAAAAGGTGGAGCAGGGCAAATTAATGCAAAATCCTTCAACTCTTCAGCTTCTTGGTTGGGATGAGTTAATTCATCTCAAGGTAGCTGAGACCAGGAGGGGAAAGGTATGGAGTGAAATTTTTGTGCAGTTAAGGAATAAGGTGTTACAGCTAGAATGAACCTCCTGTGAAGTGGTGAGCATGCCATCACTCAGAGAAGGACAAGTTGAGTGCAGATATGAATTCCTAAGATCTTATAAGTCTTCTAGCTCAGTGGTGATCAACTTTGGCTACACCTTAGACTCACCTGGGGGAACTTGAGAGCTCTCCATGGCCAAGTGGCTCTGCCCACCAATTAAATCAGAATTTAAAACTCTCTTTTGAGCCAGGTGGTGTGGCTCACACCTGTAATCTCTGCTCCAATCAAGGCAGAGGTAAGATGACCACAGCCTGAGGCCAGCTCCTGGTGAAAGTGTGAGACCTTACCTGGAAAATAACTAAAACTCGGGCTAGGGATGTAGCTCAAGTGGTAGAGTATCTGCCTTGCAAGTGTGTGGCCCTGAGTTCAAACCCCAGGGCTGCTAAAAACAAAACAAAATAAAAATCCAGTTCCCCTTGAAGAATTGTAATGTTGAGCTAGGATTCAGAACTACTAGTAGAGTCCAGCTGTTCTAAAGTTTCAGTGAGTGCGAGAACCACCAGGGGAGTTGATCATCAATGCAGGTTCCTTGGTTCTTCTTCCTACATCTTCTGATTCAATTCATTTGGAGAGTGCCTGGGGATCAGCAGTTAAACAAACCACCCAGATGCTGCTGGTCCAGTGAACACAGTTTTAGAAACACTCTGTGGTCCACCTCTCAGTGTGATACTCGACCCACTTCTTCAATGGCCACTTCACTGCTTCCAGTGACAAGGGGAAGCTGGTTCTATAGATGGGATGACTTCAAGTGAGAGAGCTCTGACTTAAGGCCAATAGCCCCAGGTGGCTTTTGGGACCCCTGATTAGAGTCATTTTGCTTCAGGGATATTCAACATTTAGCTCTGAAGAAGAATGTATGGTCCTGTAACCCAACACAATGGGTTCACGTCTTCATGAGTGCAAAGGCAAACAAACACAATCAGGAGGTAAGAGTGTGGAGAGTGGATTATAGAAAGCCTCTGAGAACTGGACACAGCAAGGTGAGATGCAGTTCACCTGCTTTTCCGACATTGGCTCAGCCCCAGAAGCAGAACAGCTGTTTCTCCTAAGTTGTTTTGGTTCAGAGAAGCAGGAACACAGGTTTCTCCTGTTACAGTGTCAAGCCCCTCCCCAAGATCCTCTGCTCCACCCTGTTTATGGCTTATTATAAAAGACCTTGAAGGAGGAAGAGGGGCTTTTGGTTGAGGCTTTTGCTTTTTGCCTTGGGTTTTGGCTTAGGCTTTTACCTTTGGCTTTTGGGCTTTTTGGTGTGGGAAGCTTTTAGAAGGGAAAAGAATTGCTAAAGGGAAATTGCTGAAGGAAAAAGAATAGCTAAAGAGGGGATGATAGAAAGTCAGCACCAAGAAATTTAACATAGGCCTTAGAAAAGGTAAGCTAAAGAAAAGTCAAAGAAAGAACTTTACAGTGCAAGTCTAAGGACTGAGACTTTAAGAGTTATGCATATGCAGTTTGCAGGCACAGCTGTTGTTCGCAAGTCTGAGCACCAAGGCTTTAAGAAAGCTAAAGAGATGGGACAGTGCAAGCCTGGGGGCAAAAGACTTTAAGAGTGATTAGGCTAAAGAACAGATAAGAGCAAACCTGGGACAGAGTGAGCCTAAGGAAAGAGGTTTTAAGCAAGGTTTTCAAGAACTGCAAGGAGTAAGGCCTTAAAGAATAAAGATAGAGAAAAGAAGCAATGAGGGTTGTGCATCTCCACTGGCATGCCCAACACACCTGATCTGACTTTCTGTTTGTCTATCCTGTGTGTTTTCTGAATCTCCAGTTGCCCTCAGTTAGCCCCAGTTAGATTCAGTAATAATCAGGAGCAAGAGAGAAAGCTCACTCCAACAAAGGAGGGAGCGAGAAAACAGTGCCCCTCCATAAGAGAGTGGAGAAAGTTTTTATTACCTGAAGTGAGTACAAGTTACCTGCAGAGCAAGGATCTTCCTGAACAAAGAAAGTGTGGGGATTTTATTCAGGAGCCTGTATTTATTCATGAAGGGAAGCATAAGTAGGGACAGGCATGTTTCTGAGCATGTTCAGTTTAAGGTCATAGATGACAAGTTTAAAAAGGAAAGATGGCCAACACAAACACTTCTGGGCATGCTCAGAACAGTATTACAATGAGCCTAGAGTTTACTTTAGGACATAGAAAGGAATGAGGCATGGTGGCCTTGACTGGTTCCTCCTAAGTTTCTCCAGAGTGTTTAGGTAAAACAGTAAGAAGAACAACTTTCAAGAGATGTTAACAGTGTTTTAAATGGATGAAAACTTTCTCCACAGTGGCTTTACTCCTAGAGATGCCCACCTCACTTAGCAACTAACAATCCTAGCCTTGAGAAGAAGCAAGCAGTGAGGGAAAAACGACCTTCTTCAAGTCTAGCATTTCTCATCTTCCCATCTTCCCAGATTGATTGAGAGTCTTTGATCTTTTTTTAAAAATATTTTCCTGATCCAAAGATGCTAGGAGTGTTGGCATCTTCTGCAAACATTCTTCTTAAAGCTGTTCTGAGAGTTCCCTCCCCACTTTGCAGGAGAGACCTCCAAAGTCAATGCTCTCTTGCTCAGTCGTAATGAAGAACGAGAGTTTGCCATGGATGCCTACAAGAGTCATTATCCACAAAGACATGAACCAGGGCATCATTCAAATGACCAGAGGCAAAATCAAGCACATTTCTCCTCCCAAGAGTGCTTGCACATTAGATGATAGAGGGTCTTCAGAATCCCAGCACAGTGGGTGTGCTCAGTGACTGATGGCCACATGGCAAAGAGCTCACCTTGGGTGATAAAATATTTAGAAGTTAACTTAGCACCCCCATACTTTATAAAGAAGAAGGGTCATGCATTTTTAAATTATTTTGTAAATCACGTTGAAGGCTGACAATGCAGATTTACTGCCATGGCTGCGATTTAAATACCAGGTTATTCTCTCATTATGTTAACAGAGCCAAGAGCAAGAGAGTCTTTCCCGCTGGTCTGTCAGAAGCCCGTGGTGCTCCTTGTGATGAAATAAAGCATCTCTGCCCCCACTCTGGTTTCCATGAGATGCTTCCTGTGGTGTGAGGAGTGGAAGGGGCTGGGATTGGATGCCCTGGGAGGACTGTGCTTGGGGGAGCAGGTTAGAAGGAGGGCATGGTGTCAATGCCTGTTTACTAGCATGGGGCATGAGCTAGGCCAGTCCTGCAATAATGTTGAAAATAGCCCCCACTCCCCACCCCATATTGGGAGGAGACCAGGTAATAGGCTGGATTTGGAGTCAGACCTTATTTATTGGCTGTTTATAGCTGTGTGACTTTGAGCAAGTTACTTAACCTCTCTGGGTATAGTTTCCTTCTCTGTAAAGTGGAGGGAAAAGTAATATCTCCCTTAATGGTCTCATGTCACAACAAAAAGCACAAGAAAGTTGCTTTGCACAGGCACACAGGAAAGGTCTCAATGAAGGTTGGCTAAAAACACATAAAATTCTGTCTTTATTATTAAAAAAATCTTACTGCAGACTAGATATCTTGATTGGATATTGCTTGTGTTCTCTCATTTCTGGTCACCACAGTGACCCATGAGGGAAGTGTGAATTTCATACCTCCCTCATGGACAAGGGAAGAGGCCCGAGGAGGTAGTGAACCTCACCTGATACAGGCTGAGGCAGGGTTTGCACTTGGGCATCCCTGACAATAAAGTGGCCTTTTTGCTTCCTCCTCCTGCCTCCTTAGCAAGAACAGCTCATGAAGCCTCCTCATGAATTCACTTGGCAAAGAGTTGGTGGCCTGGACTCTGTGCCTGGCACTGGGAATACAGACAGAGGGGCTGTTTTCTTCCCTGGGAGGTGGGAGAGACTTCCTGTTTTCATTGCTGTGAGGGTCTAGGTGGTGAATAGTGAGATACGCAGATCCATTTTTTTTAAGCACTGGATGCATACCAGCTAGGCATTAGACATCTTGCTGTGCAGTTTGGAAAAGTTGGGAAAAGATGGAAATGAAAATATAATGGAGGAGTGAACTTGTTCAAGGTTCACTGTATGCATGTGTGGAATTATCACAATGAAATCCCCTCCTATTATTAGTGTGTGCCAATTCAAAAGCAAAATTAAAAAACCTTACCATGCTTGCTACTAGAGTGTATTATTCCCCATTTAAAAATTCTAGGTTGACCTGGCAATCCAATTCAGGAGGTGGGCAAAAATACTGGATTTGAACATAATTGATAAGACTACAGGTGACCCCAGGCCTTGTTTCCAAACCTGATAAATGAAGGGCAGGACTTAGTAAGCTACAGAACAATTTCCTTTGTGGCTCTACATCAAGGGAGGGAGATCTGTTTAACTTTTGAATATTTGTATCATACAAAGTGAACTAGCTCCACCCTAGTGCCTTTGCACTTTCTTGTCCATACATCTGAGAATGTTCTTTTTCACCATCTGGGCACCTCTGATAAGAGGCAGGGCTGGGACTTGAACCCTGGCAATCTGACTTCTGAATCCATGCTTCTAACCACCACCATCAACAGCTCTACCTCTTTCTAGGAGTTTGCTCCAACTGCAGTAGCTTACCTTCATCTCTCCTTTCCCCCATCTTCTCTTCAGTCATCTCACATTTTAAAGTGTTTTCCTCTCATTTGTTGGATTGAGATTTAATTCCTATATCATAAAACTCACCATTTCAAAGTACACAGTTCAGCGTATTTTGCCATAGTCACAAAATACGGTTGTGTAACCACCACCATTATCTAATTATAGCATATTCTCATCAGCCTCAAAAGAATTCCATACTGTTTAGCAGCCACTGTTCATTTCCTCCAAAACCTTCAGCTTCTGGCAACTGGTAATACTGCCTGTGTCTATAGATTTGTCTACTCTGACATTTAATATAAATAGAACCATACAATATGTTGCCTTTTGTGCCTGGCTTCTTCTACTTAGCATGTTTTCATGTCTAAAGTTCAAAGTGTTGGTGGTGGGAGAATGTTCATGTGTTAGTGGGAAGCGGACTCACTCACATCCATCAACTTTTCCTGTACAGCAGGGGATGGGTGGGTACCACTTGGAGCAGACAGTGAAGTTGGAGCTGTTGAGAGGTTTCTGGCCATTATGTGTAGACTTTGAGTACATGCAGTGAGGTGGAACCCATTGTCTCAGTCCTTCCTTTTGCTTTTGGCCCTTGCTCAGAGATGCCCAAGTTTCTTTTGACAAGAGACACATAGGTGGTTGAAGATAACGCACCAACCTTCCCAATGCTGGGCACAGTGTTCTCCCAAAGATGAGACTTTCTGAATTGTCAAGATACTGTTTTCCTATACCTTCAGCTTTGGATCCAATTAGGTGGGTCCAAGCTATACCAGCCTCTTTCCACAGCCACCGAGACTACTCCTGGCTTCATTAATATGCCACCAGATCATTCCCAATCCTGTCTTAGGTTCCTCATCTAGAGAGCTGAGCACCCATATTGTGATTTACACTTATTGTCTCATGCAGGTCTCCAAATAGCCTGAGGAGTTTCCCCATTTTATAGATGAGGAAATCAAGGCACAGAGACAAAAGGCAGCTGGCCCTAAACTAATGAGCTACCATGCAGCTCAGCTGGAATTCAAATGTGGGTCTGATTTCAAAGTACAGACCCATCACACTCAGTACAAGCAACACAGAGGTGGGGTGGAAGGCACAGATTATGGCACTTACTCCGGTTTGATTACTTTTACCTTCTCCGAATTTATTATATTAAAGTTCTTTGGACTATGGTGAATTTAGGTAATTAGAAAATGAGGCTTTATCAGAAAGCTTCTAGGGTAGCAGAAGGAGCCCCAGAAAGCATTGGATAACCGAGAATCAATAGAGGCAAGAACCAGGTCTGCTCTGGGGATGTGAGCTCAAGAATCTGTGCTGGCACTCAGCTCCAGTGACATACAGCTTCTAAATGTCTGTCTTCCAAATGTCAATTTCCCAGTAGTAGAGGATCCAATTTTCCCAGCTCCAGGCATCATTCAACAATAGCTATCTTGGCAGAGGGGGAGGGCCCTGTATCATGGCTATGACCGGGAGCCCAGAAGATATCCCAAGAGGGCTCAGTGTGCTAATATGGAGAGGTTTTCTTTGTATTCCTTTGTTTTCCTGCCTTCAAAGAAGGAAAAGACAACCTTAAGTGTATCTTTCTGTGCTGAGATGAATAAACACATATTCCAAGAAAGCAGGATCTAGAGGGAAAGGCTACACGGGGAGCATTGCTTGCTAAGAAATTCAGCTTTTAGAAAGTGGATCCAGGTTGGGCGTGGTGATGCATGCCTCTAATCCCAGCTCTTCAGAAAGCAGAGGTAGCAAGATCATGGGCAAAAGCACGGAACCCTATCTGAAAAACAAACGGAAGCAAAAGCAAAAGAGACTGGAGTCATGGTTTAAGTGGTAGAGTACCTGCCTAGTAAGTGTGAGGCCCTGAGTTCAAACCTCAGTACTGCCAAAAGAGACAAAAATGGATGCATAGATGATAATAAGGAAGGGGAACAAAGAGTAGGATATGAGGATGGAGTTATGAAAAGGACAAAAACATCTGTCCACACCCAAAGAGTCTAAATAACAAGTCTCATCTTGATTGTGATACAAATAGATATTGGATCTATCAGAACAACTGGATCGTCCTGTTCTCGTCTGTCACAACACGGAAACTTCACCCCCATGTCAATTTGTTAGATGTCAAAATCGGCAATAAGAGAGGCAAAGCACCATTAGCAGACAGGACAATTTCATCAAACTAAATCTCACAAATAATACATCGCGTGTGTCATCAAGACACTGAATCTGCCAGGGAGTGCTCCCAAAAGCGCTTGTAATCAATTTCTGCTAATTTACCAATTCCCTGGCTCCGTGAGGGTGCTGGGTGCTGGCAATTTCATATTTTACACACCCGCAGAGGTTCCAGTAATTGATTCAGTGGTGGAAAGTGTTGTAATGACTTTGAATGAACTTGAAAGGTTTTGCATTTGTTTTCAGAGGCTGTTAGAGAGAGTGATTCAAACTCTGCCACCCGGGCACAATTTGTAAGGTTGGACATGAAAACGACGGATTAGCTTTTCTCGGAGACAGCTATCTTCTCGTTATAACTTCCCCGCTCACGAGGCAGGCTGTGTTCGGCACTGAAACACTCTACTTTCTTTTTATCTGTATCTCGATGGTGGCGGAAATCATCTCTGTACATCTAAAGAAAAAAAAAAAGGCAATTATTGAAAAAATTCTTCCCAGAATGACTTGTCTTCCTGAGTTCCATTTTTTTTTTTAAAAACAAACACCCAAAAAGTAAGTTGGAAAAGATGAGAAGTTGTAGAAATTTTCTTCTTGACTTTGGCACTTCTGGAAATATATATATATGAAACTCCATTTTGCTCTTGAACTGCATGTCGTGCCCTGTCTCCTCCAAGCTAATCAAGCATGAATTGGAAAGGTATCCCAGGAAAAGTAGCTCATCCCCTTTGCTGTGGCACTGGAAGCATGTTATTATACCATATTTCCAGGTGCCTGACTTGTCCTGAGCTTTGCACCACAAAAGCATATCATCTGAATGAATTCCTTAAAGGATACTCAACTCATTTTACCAATTACAAAATCAAGGTTCAATGACTTGCTCAGGTAAGTCTGTTTGGTTATAATGCCCTTCCTGTAACCACTGCACCACCCTGTCATTCTAGTGTGCTGCTTAGTGTTTAATGGCTATCTTTGTAATAAATGAACAAACGCAAAACTGAACTCTGATTTGTAGTGTCTGCCAATGACTGTGGTGTAAAAACTCCCACCGTGGCTAATTTCAAGCTATTGACTTGATGTTATGGAGTAAGGAAGAGCTGTGCATATGGTGGGCTCTGTTGCTGGTTTAATGCTACCCTTCTAACAGTTTGTGTAAACCAATCATCATTCTCATTTGGTACTCCATTTTCCAGTTTGTTCCCAGTATTCTGGCTCAGAAGACCTGTCTTTGTTGCCTCTTTTTGCTCTCAGACTGACCGTTGGATACAACTACTTTGGCTCTGTATTCTGATTTTTCAGCACAATCCATATTGACTTCCAGGTAAACACCTGACTTCTTATCTGGTACCCCTGATGAAATTACCCTCATACTGAAAATCGCATAGGTTGCTACAGAATCCATTCCAGAAATACTGCATCATCCCCCCCCAGTTACAGTCTTTGAGCATATAGGCATTCACTCAAGAGCGTGTGGTAGCTGAGAGGTGAACCCACTCAAACACCCGCACATTAGAACCGACATGTGCAGCTGATGTGCCAAAGGCTCCTCAAGTGGGAGGGAAACAATTTGCAGAGCTGCCAGACTTCCAGGATGGGGAAGGAACCTCTCTGTGGGAGAGAGGTTCCTAATAAGAGTGGGGGCTTCCAAAAGAAACAGGAGTTCCTATTCATCAGTGAGGAGCGAGGGAGGGCTGAGACTTCAGGCAAATCTCCCTGGAGCACCATTAGGCCATATTGAAAACATTCTAATCTTTGTCTTGGAGGGGCCCCTGAGACTGCTGTTGGGAGAGGTGGCAGTATGGAACTGATGCAGAGGAAATGAACCAATGGAAAGATGGAAGCCTGAGTCTCAAGGGAACCATGAGTTTGGTAGGAGGTGGAGGGTGACCAGGGCTGTGATGTGGGTGGTGCTTGATGATGATCGAGGAGGTTGGGTGGGGCAGCTGGGAGGAGAGAAACCAACAAGCAATTGCTTCAGGGCTGATGGCAAATCCCCTGTCCCCACTGTGGAACACCAGGCAATGATGTAGTGGTGGGGAGGTGGTACTCAGAGTTTATTGAATGGCCCCCTCTAGGCTGGGTACCTGCCTTGTAGTGCTCTGTTTTGTCCTCATACAAGTCCTTTCATGACAGTGACAATGAGGACAGCTGGCCATTTAACTGTTGTGGCCAGGAGACAATAATGGGATTTCCTGGTTCCCCTTTCTCCACTGATGCATTGTGCAGAAGGCAACTCTTGTGCATGCCCTCCTGCTCCTTCACTTCTGGGTTCTTTCCTCTCTAATGGAGCTCTGGGTTTTTAAAGCTCTATTTTTGAGCTCTTCCTAAGCCTTAGCACCTGGCTAAAGACTTTGTACCAGAGATTTCATTAAATACAGTGGGACAGTGTATTCCTACCTTCGGTTTTCTAAATGAGGATGTACATTCTCAGAGGGGTGAAGTCATTTGCCCAAGGTTACCCTTCGAGTTCCAGTCCAGACTGATGGACAACCATGGCATCTTTCCTCTTGCATTTCTGATGCATTTAGAGCCAACACAGCTCAAGGCTTGGGCTAGGAAAATAGCATTCATGCCAGAGATCAGAAAGCTTTGATTGACATCCAAGAATGCTCTCTTTTCCTCCTGAGTTTTCACTACTGATCCAGAGAATGTACTATCTCCTTGCCCCTTCAGAGAAAACACGACAAATGTCAGGACAGTAATGGACAGTTGTTAATTCTCCCATCCCAAGCCCGAGGGTGAATGATTTAATTCCAGGCTTAGAAATGAGGCTCCAACTTCAAGTTTACATCCAGCAATGGCTAGGATAAATGGATTTTTTATCCTCTGAAGAAGTGGTTGTGTTGATGGGAAAAGGATATATTTCCACTCTGTGTCTTATCCTTCACCTCCATGCCCTTTAGGTTAAAATCCATCAGTGAAATTAAGTTTATGTTTTACCTGCCTTTTTGTAGCTCTTGATATTGGGTCAGTTACTTTATCCTGTTGGGCTTTGATTTTTTTCATGTGTGAAATGGGCATGATAGAGAAACCAGGGAATATGTTCTCCTTTTCTGGATCTTTATGAACCTTGAACATGGAAATATGAGAAAGTACAGAGCACATGGAAGAAGGATGTTGTCATTGAGGTACAGCATGGTTGTGGTGGTTGGCATGTACACCCTGGTGTTAGACTGGCCTGGGGTTTCAATCCCAGCCCTGTGGGGAAGTGTTTTAGTCTTTCTGAGCTTAAGTTTTCTTACATCTAAAATGAGGATGTGTTGATGTACTTTCTGTACAAGAATGAATATAGGATTTTTAAACCTGTTGAAATCACTGTAAGAAGGGAACAAAAGTAGAAAGAAGAAAAATGGAGGGGATGAAATAATTCAGGTTATAATACCTATATACATGGAAATGTCACAGTGAAACTCCTTGTTCTTAAACAAACAAAAATGCCTTTTATCAGAAATGGAAAACAGGAAGGTAAAACAGGTCCTTTCTGGGGAGTTGGCATCAGTGAGAGGGGAAGGATATAAGGAAAGTGTGTAGGAGGATGAATGTAGAGGAAATATTATATATCCATGTATGAAAATGGAAAAATGAGACCTGTCAAAACTATTCCAGGAGTGGGGGGAAGGGGAAAAGGAGAATGATGGAGGGGGGAAGTTCAACTATGATATATTATAAGAACTTTTGCAAATGTCACAATGTACCCCCAGTACAACAACAATATGATGATAAATAACAAAAAATGAAAAGGGGATGTTACTAACTCTTGCTTTGTAGGGTACATGTGAGGATGATGTCAGAGAGCATATGAAAAATGCTCAACACAGTGCCTTGTGTGTGGTAAACATCTCATAAACATTACCTAGTCCATTGTTGAAATGGGAACCCTATTAACAACCCTCCAGTGGAAGCCAGGAGCAATAAGAGGGCAGAGATGAGGAGTGGTGTTGGGACATGGGAAAGGGGAGATCATTCCTGATGTGGGAGTCTAGGAGGAGTCTGGGTTTCTGTGGTTCAAGTTGGGTGTAAGGACAAGAATGGCCCCATCAAAAGTGGAGTTGGGTATCTCTTACATGCCGGGGACTCTTACACACACACACACACACACACACTCTCTCTCTCTCTCTCTTTTTTATGCAACCCTTCCCTTAAACCTTGAGCAAAACCAACAAGGTAGCATCATTATCCTCATTTTGCATATTAGAAAATGGAGGCTTATGAACATGAATTGGATCAAGCATTGGAGTGGGGAGTTGAACCCAGATTTCTCAGAGCTTCTTGGAACATGGTGCTCAGGGTACCCAAGGTAGCCCAGGGCCCCAGTGGAGTTTCCTATGTCCACCACACCCTCTGCTTGGCTTATCCCATCTCTCTGCATGCTCCAGCCCAGCAAGACGCCAGAGGACTTAGCTAGTGTTCCCACAGAACAGCCCATTCCCAGAAACACAGACAATAGCCCAATTATCTCCAGCCAATCACAGGCAAGCTCCCTGCTTGGCCCGCACACCCACAGGCATTTATCTTTTTCAGGAGAGTCAGCCAGCGACCTGAGAGCCACTGTGAAGATAATTAGGAAAGTTTGGCCATGGGAACCCTGCCCCCTCCTCCGAGGAAAGAAAGGAGGGGCTGTGACAAGTGTGGGATGCTTTTTCTAGGCAGCTGCCTGCACTGAGGAGATGGGAGTGAAATCACAGTGTCAGGATCGGAAGGGAGGGGACAGGAAAGCAGGACCACAGGTTTATTTGTCATGAATCTTTAAGAACAAGCTTGAGAACCCGTCTTTTTCCTTCCTCCCTCTTCCTGCTTTGTCTTTTCCACATCCCCACCTCTCTCTACAAATTGGTGACCATAGTCATTATAAGATAATAACTATGGCTCCTTTCTTCATTCACTACACCCAGGAACCCATCTGTTTCTTTTATTTCTCTTATCCCAAGTCCCGCCCATCGGTAAGTTCTGTTGGCTCTGCCTCCAACATCCACATTGGATTGGATAATGTTCCTCCATCTGCTGCCTATCCATGCATGCATCCCCACTTCTTACCCAGACCACCATGACAGTTTCTTAATTCTGGAGCATCCACTAGAAATGCAAATCAGGTTATTCCTCATAGTCCTTTCACAACCCATCAATGACTTCCCTTTGCTTTTAAAGTAAAAACCAAATGACTGTGCAGGCTCACAGGCTGTCTATGTGTGCCTGCCTCTCTGAGGTAGGTCACTGTTCCCAGCCACCCTGGTTTTTGTCATGCTCCTTAAAAATGCCATATCTCTGGCCTGTGCACTCCCTTGCCCTGTCTGAACAACACTTTTCCCAGATCATAATGTGACTAACACTGGCTCCTTCATACTTGGATATCATCTTTATAGAGAGATTTTTCCTGTATACTGTATATAAATTAGCAACCTGCTCTCACTCCCCAATAAACTATATTTCCTTGTCTCCGTAGCATTTATTTTGGTATGAAATTATTTTATTTTTTTTGTTTGCCATTTTATGGACAGTCTACTATGACTTGAAAAGGAGTCCTGTGATATTAGGGACATTTATGCTCACTGGTTTCCCCATCACTGAGAACAGGTGATCAAAAGCCATTTGTTGAATACACAAGTGAGTGTCAGATGTGAAGCCAAAAAGCAACTTTTATATCATGCCTTATAATTCTTCCTATAATCTGATGAGATAGGGACTGTTTTCATCCCCATTTTGCTGGTGGAAGAAACAGACTAAACATACAAATGGACAATGGCCAGACCAGATATGAGAGCATCACTTTGCCTTCTGTATCCTCCAGTCTGGGAAGCCAAACCACAACATATGGAGCAATTGTCCCCTGTCAGGGCTTGGTCAACAAGTGGACAAGTTGCCTAAGGTTCTCCCCTGCTTCCAATTCAGGACCAAATAGAGAAAGTCAAATATGAACCCCAACCCATCATATAGGATGCTTCATTGGGAGGGCAAGCCAACAGCTTCCAATTAGGACACACCTGAAACTTTCCCTTTCCTTTCCTTTTTTTCTGCTATGAAGGTTTCTCACTCCTGTACCTATCTCTGTGTCCCTATCAAGTGCAAGAGACACTTGACTGAGACTATCTGACTCCAAGTTCTGAATAAACAACTTTTGCTTGTTAGTATTTGGGTGGTCTTTATTTTCCCCAAAGTGAAATTAATAACATCTCAAGGTCACAATCAAGAAAGGGAAGGAGTAGAGCTTGCATCTTTCTTGTATGTTTAACTCTATGGTCTCTTTTCTTCTACCAGTCCATGCTTTATTTCAAAGGGATTTCTCTTTTTCTCTACTCCCAACCAGTGATATGGCCACAGAAGTGAGAGAATGGGGGTGAGGGAAGGTAGCAGCAAGAAGAGTAAGAATGGCAGAGCCAAGGCTTCCTGCAGGACAGCAGCAGGAAGATTGTCACAGTCAGCTCAACGATGGAATTTTAGCCTTGTTGTCTCTCTCCTTTAACCAAATAGATGCCAAACGCTGAGCATCAATCACTTGTCCTTAGCTTATTATTTGTCTAAAAATAAGTATGACTATGGAGAGATTTGTGGGAAGGGACCAATTAGTATTCTCATCCATCTCAATGAAGGGTAATAATAATATTATTTAATAGTCATGCCAGGGTGCAGTGGAAAATTTTAAAGTCTACAGGCAGGAGATCTTCAAGGACCACATCTTTTCCTGAGGGCTTCTCTGACAGGCACCCACCTGTTATGGGAACAAACAAAGGTGGTTTGCCTCTCCTGTCACCTGCAGCCAGTACCCAGTCCCTCATCTTGTCATGTCAGATGTGGGAATATGTCAGGGACCGGAATGTGGAGCCCCAGGAAGCCAGTGGGTGATGGAAGCGGGTAATATAGTCATAATCCCTGGGCATAGTGGGGCTGCCTAGCTGGTTTAGGGAGCAGGGAGGTCCAGGAAAGAGCATCTGTTAGGGTCACCCAGCATTAACCCAAATTTCTAATGATAGGAAGGCATTTTCCTTTGGGGGACCACCTCTGCCTGGCTCCCCATCTTTATGGCTGGGTTAGAAATGACCCAGCTTCCCCTTTTCAGTCCTAGGTTTGAAACATGGCCCAGACTTGTTAAATCAGTATATTTCTCTTCCTTGGTTACTGGATTGGCTCAGGGATGGTCAAGAAGAAACGTTGCTAAATTGAAGTTTTGGAGAACGCAGACAATGAGAAATCATGAAGACCGTGGGTAGTTAGTGGACTCTAGGCATTCTTCCTCTCTCGTGTCCCTGGACACTTACTTTATCATTGGCTATTAGTTCAGCCTCCTAGATTATCAGCTTTGCTATTCTAGTTGGTAGATTACTTCATCTTTTACTTGTCTGAATTCCCAGGATACATTTGCAAGGCAAAATGCTGGAATGTGGCAAAGCTCACTAGATATTAGCTGAATGGATGGATGGGAGCTGGGTGTTACCTCCTCTGCACCTTGCTTACAAATCAGGTAGTTCTCGTATGGATGTTGACACCTACTTAGGGTTTACAACCCCAGTGCTCAGAACAGTGAAAATAAGTGAAAAGTGGCAACACCTGCAGAGATTTCATAATTATGCAGTTTGTAGGAAAAACAAGCCACACAATGACAATTTTTAACAACATTTGCGTAAAGCTAAGTAGCAAACAGATTGGACATGGAAATAAAAGATGGAGTTCAATTTAAAGGTATGTTTTGCCCAGGAATACATTCTCTTTGAATGTACAGTTGCTGCTTCTCTCAACCTCAGTCTGATTTTATCTCATGCTGGAGTTTAGAGCTTACCTTGACTTAGGTTCTAGAACAGTATTTCTAAAAGTGTGTCCAGTGCTCCACATTGGAGAAGCTGAGCCTGAATCTCTGGGGTGTATTCAGAACCTGCATCTTAAATCAACTGCTAGGAAAGCTGTGCACACCAATGCTTGGAAACCAATGCCCTTGGATTCATGGGAATTCTGGGGACTTGTTTCTCATGGGCCATGCCGTCTGGACTTGGTGTGACCCAGCCAGTTCAAGGCAGAGGAGAAAGACAAATACACCACATCTTAGAACGAGGTCGACAGAGATGAGTTCATAAAGCAAGGTGCTATTGGAAAGCTTGGAAAGTGAGATAAGTTGTGATAACAAGGAGCCCAGCAATTATTTTTTGTTTATTTTTGTGCTGGGTGGAGGTACATTGTGACGTTTACAAAAATTATTACAATATATCAAATATATCTTACTTGAATTCACTCCCTCCACCATTCTCCTTTATTTATCCCCTCTCCACCCATTCCTGGAATAGTTTCCACAGGTCTAATTTTTCCAGTATTTGCACTGTATTTACTCTCCCACACCCTTTCCTCATACCCTTCCCCCCAGGCAGGACCTGTTTTGCCCTCCTGTTCTCTGATTTTGTAAAACAGAAGAAAAAAAATGACATTTTTGTTTAAGATAGCTCTACAGGAAGTTTCCGTGCGACATTTCCACGTATATATGTATTATAACCCAAATTGGTCCATCTCCTCTATTTTTCTTCTTTTTACCTTAGTCCCCATCTTATGGTTTCAACTGGTTTAAAAATTCTACATTTGTTCTTGTATAGGAAATACATTAACCATATTCACCTTTTTAAAAAATTTTTTTAATTTAATTTTATTTCTTTTATTATTCATATGTGCATACAAGGCTTGGTTCATTTCTCCCCCCTGCCCCCACCCCCTCCCTTACCACCCACTCCGCCCTCTCCCTCTCCCCCACCCCCTCGACACCCAGCAGAAACTATTTTGCCCTTATCTCTAATTTTGTTGTAGAGAGAGTATAAGCCATAATAGGAAGGAACAAGGGTTTTTGCTGGTTGAGATAAGGATAGCTATACAGGGCATTGACTCACATTGATTTCCTGTGCGTGTGTGTTACCTTCTAGGTTAATTCTTTTTGATCTAACCTTTTCTCAGTTCCTGGTCCCCTTTTCCTATTGGCCTCAGTTGCTTTAAGGTATCTGCTTGAGTTTCTCTGCGTTAAGGGCAACAAATGCTAGCTAATTTTTTTAGGTGTCTTAACCATCCTCACCCCTCCCTTGTGTGCTCTCGCTTTTATCATGTGCTCAAAGTCCAATCCCATTGTTGTGTTTGCCCTTGATCTAATGTCTGCATATGAGGGAGAACATATGATTTTTGGTCTTTTGGGCCAGGCTAACCTCACTCAGAATGATGTTCTCCAATTCCACCCATTTACCAGCGAATGATAACATTTCGTTCTTCTTCATGGCTGCATAAAATTCCATTGTGTATAGATACCACATTTTCTTAATCCATTCATCAGTGGTGGGGCATCTTGGCTGTTTCCATAACTTGGCTATTGTGCCATATTCACCTTTTTAACTTCCTTTTTTTTTAACTCTCCCCCTCTTGTATGTGATCTCTCCTTAGTGTGACCTGTTTTTCATAATATTGCTGTATTTGTATTAGGTCTGTATTCCACATATGAGAGAAAACATGCAGCTTTTGACCTTCTGAACCTGGCTAACTTCACTTCAGATAATGTCCTCCAGTTCCATCCATTTACCTGCCAATGACAAAATTTCATTCTTTGTGACTGAAAAAGTCCATTGTATATAAATACCATATTTTCTTAATCCATCCATCAGTAGTGGGGCATCTTGACTATTTCCGTAGCCTAGCTATTGTGAGTAATGCTGCAATAAACATGGGTGTGCAGGTGCCTTCATTGTAACTTGACTTACATTCCTTTGAATGTATCCTAGGAGTGGAATTGGTAGAGCATATGAGCCCAGTAATTGCTAAAGAAGAAAGGTGGGTTTAGAGTCAGACTGGCAGCATATTGTGGTCATATGGAATAGCAATGGATTCCCCAAAGGATTGAAGAGAAGCAAATGACTATAGTACACGGGAAGAAAGAATAGAGCTACCACATAGTCTATTCCACAGGTGGGGGTATAGCTTGGGTAGGGGAGGATGATACCAAAGAAACACAGAGCACATTTTAGGAAAGTAAGCTGTGGTGGAAAAATGGAAATATGAGAAATAGTGGGAATAAGGCTAGAATCACGTATAGGAAAAATGGAGAACCCAAATATGCTGGTAAGAGGAATTTGATTTTTTAACTACATAATATAAAATTTCCCTTCTTAGCTATTTTAAGTGCACAGATTTAGGGACATCCACATTCTTGTGCAGCTGTCACCTCCATCCACCCCCAGACTTTTCATCATCCAAGACTGGAAATCTAAACCCATTAGACACTAACTCTCCATTCTCTCCGACACCCCCAGCCCCAGCCCTGATAACCTCTGTTTCCTTCTGTTTCTGTGACTTTGACTCTTCTGGAACTTCATGTAAATCAATTATACAGTATCCTTTTGTGTCTGGCTTATTTCAGTTAAAGGAATGGCCCTAATTTTCATTCACATTGTAGTGGGTATCAGAATTTCTTCCATTCTGAAGGTTAAATAATATTCACTTGTATGTATATAGCACTTTTTTAATCCATTCATCCATCAACGGAAGTTTGCTTTTTCACTTAATTTTTGAACAAGGGCTGTTATGAGGGGCAGGTGTTTAGGTTGGAGAGCAACACTGCATTGATTTTCTTTGTCCCTGAATGAGGAGTCTGGGGTCTGGGTAACCAGGGAAGGTAAATAGAATAGACTTAAGAGTCCTACCATAGGTGATGAGGGCATAGATGCTGTTTGAGGTGAGGAAGAGAACTCTGATTGATTATGTATGCCTTCTGTGTTAATGGAGCAGGGAGGAGAGGAAGAGACACCTGCCATGAATTTTCACTCTTGATGTAAAATGTTTGGATCCTGGTGAGTTTCACAACTCCAGTGAATAAGCAGCTGGCATCTTTAGTCTTTTACCAGAGCTGAGGGAAGGTCTAGGCAGTGTTGGAAGGGTCATTTCTGGGTTCAGATTATAGCTCTGGTTTAAGAGGCTTGTACAATTCAACCTCCACCCTTGGTAATATGTGGAATGGAAGGATCAATAGTGTTTTATTTCATTTTCTCTGCCATGTGATGAATCATTAGTGTAGAGGACAGGACATCCCTGGAATTCTTGGTCATAGGAGTCCATGCAAGTTCTTCTTCTGGAAGAGAAACATATGTATTTTTTTTTTTTTTTTTTTTTACTGAAAACGTGTATCAAAGAAAATCTTCACAGACTGCGTGCTTTTACAAAGTGGGAGTCTGACACTGTGCCCATGACCCTGGACTAGATGCCTCTGTTTGCATCTCTGTAATGGACTACCCTTGTTTTGCCTCCTAACACTTCTTCCTTCTTCCTCTAGCAATAGCCCTTTGTTTTTCCTTAGGAGAAACATCCCGCTCCCATTCCTGGTGGAATGCAAGAGACTTTCAATCAAGGTGTCCTGGCTGGATTCAGCTTCCACCACAGGGATGCAGGCTGGCCACTCAGAGCTTTCTGCATAGGGAGCGATTCATGGAGTGTCATGTTCCAAGCACAGCCCTTGAGAGTTTATAGCCACACATGGAAAAAGCATGACTTTCTTGTAGATCAAGTGTGGGCTAGCCTTTTTTCTGTAACGGGCCACATGGTGAATATCATATTTTGGGCTATGTCTGTTTTCATAGCCCAAGTAACTATAGATAGTATACAAATGAATGAGTGTTGCTGTGTTTCAATAAAACTTTATAAAAATGGGCAAAATGATGGATTGGTTCATTGTCAACCCTTCTCTTGAATTAACACCAGGAATCTGGGAGCCGCCTTGTGAGGAGAGCCATCTTGAAGCCAACTCAGAGGGAGCAGAACTAACAGTCAGGGAATGATGAGCTCTGACAAAGGCTAATGAGTCCTGGATTCAGCCATGCCCGAAGGCAGCATTGCTTGGGACATGCCAGTTATATAATCCAATAGTCCCTTTATTGCTTAAGATAATTTGAGGTGGGCTTTTGTCATCAGAGGAAGTCTTGACTCAGGTAAATCCTCTCCATCATCTGTTCTTGGAGACCTAAAATTGTAAAACACTTGAATTGGAAAAGCCCACCAACTACCCGGGAAGCAGGAAGAAGAAAGGGATCTTTCAAAATCTTAGCTTGAAGTCCTCCATGGGGCCTGATCACTGGCTAGAAGCAGGGATAATGATCACTCATAATCCACCCAAGCTTCCCACACTCTTCCAACCATTTATTGAGCACCAAATACTTTTCAGACCCCAGCCTTGATCTAGAAGGAAAAGAACAGACACCTACATGCACATAGTGTGTACCGGGGCCATTTGCATATAATAGTCAATGATATCCTTACACACTCTAGCCTTCCTATTTTGCACATAAGCAACCAGCAGTGTGACTCAGGGGGTGAAATGACTTGCTCAAAGCAACCCAGAGAGCAATAGAAGAGCTGGATGCAGTACCAGTTCAGGAAGATTCCAAAACCTGACTTTTTCTCCCCTCAGTGCCATTGCTGCCTCCCCTGATAAGAGGCCACTTAGTCCCTGTCACAGAAGTTTACAATAACCCTACATGTTATGTGGATGAGGAAGGGAATAAAGGGGAGCCAAGTCTATCAGGAATGTTATTAAAAGTCAGTGTGTGCCTGTTGGCTGTAAAGACAGACTCAAGAAATTCTTTCAAGTAAATTGGTGGTAGTATAGCAGAAAAATTCTCTCTGCAAAATGCTAACAATGCAGTAGTACTTAAATTTTATATGTGCAGGATTATGACGGGATACATAAAATGGGAAGGAAAAAACCGGCAAGACTTGAGTACATAGTTATTATTTCCTCCCCCTCCCCCACGCCCAGTCTGTTTCCCAAACAGTTCTGGAATGGAAGAGTTTCCTTGTGGAGAAAGTTAACAATGACTGTGAGCAGGCACACGACATGCATACGGGGACACTAGAACTCTTTCTCTTCTTTTCTGGAGAAAAATCAAAGACTGTCACTGGGAACATTGCAGACTATTTAAAAACAGTGACAGCTCCTACCAAATGCACTGGCATTTTGGATGTGGAAGGGGAGGCTGTGATCCCCTTATGTGTGGGGCTGACTTGGCTGCTGGCTTCTCATTGTAGGATAGTGTGTGGGCAGAGCCTAGGACATGAGCTCAGGGCCCGGGCTGATGGAGAACAGAAGAAAGCTGAGCACCTTCTCTGCTTCTGTCTCTGTCTTTCCTGCTCTTTGCCTCCTTCTTTGTTATACGATGGAGGAATAAGAGGAGCATTAAAGAGAAATATAGGGCAGTAACAGAGTCAGCGAGAAGACTTGGGGGAGGAAAAGAAGGGAAAAAAGAGATTCCAAGGGAGAGACTGCAGGACAACTGAAGGAGACTCAGGAGGTCTAGAGAGAGAAAGAGACATTTTTACCCAGAAACAGACCACACACCCACCCACCCACACACATACACACCCCACCCATCACACCTGCCATGTACCACACAGGTATACAGACAGAAAGAAATGTGTGTGTGTGAACATGTATATAATGATAGAGAGACAGAGGGAGACAGACAGAGAAACAAAGAGGCAGAGACACAGAGAGTCATACAGAGAAGATAGAGAGTGATACAGAGAGATAGAAGGAGAAAGAGAGGCAGAAACAGACAGAGAAGACACAGATACAGAAAGGCAGAGATAGAGGGAAATAGAGAGGCAGAGACAGAGGCAGAGGAGACAGAGAGACACAGATACATGGAGACAGAGAGACAGAGGAGGTAGAGATAGATGGAGGGAGATAGAGTAAGAGAGAAACACAGAGAGAGAGGGAGAGAGAGAGAGGGGATAAGAGAGGGAGGTGGGGGAGAGAAGCACACAGAGGTAGAGAAATGTGTGGCATAGAAAGGAACAGGAAGGAGCCTTTCTAAATGACTTTTATTGTAACATTCAACCAGAGAAAGAAGGAAAATTAACTTCTTTAATTTGGAGCTTTTAAAAACTCACGAGTCCTGGACTTAGGCTGAGTGAGAGGTTGTTTGAACCTCACTATGCACCCACCCACACGTCAGGCCCCAGAATGCCAGGACATGTGCACTTGTGTTCTATCCATGGTCCAGGGATATGAGCCTAGGGTCCTGGCCAGTGGGTCTCTGCTAGCTATGGCCTGACAGCCCTGAATGTTCTAAAGGACAGATGCCTGAGGTCCAACACGAGTCTGCAACCCTCCTGTGCCTTGGGAAACCTGGTGTGCAGTGGTGCCATGTGTCAAGGGCATACCATATCCAGCGTGGAAGCCCTGATGTGACTTCCAATTGTCCTTTGACTCAACATCCTGGTGGTCTGTGATTTATGTTTGCATTGTTACCTGGAAGACACAAATAATGTAAGCAAGCATATATCATTCCTTAGAAGAGAAAGTGGTAGTGTGTGTGTGTGTGTGTGTGTGCGTGTATGTGTGTGTGTGTTTGTCTGTAAGTTTGCCTGATGGTTTTCTTATAAAGGTGGGGCTGTTTTGGAGATTCCTCCATGCTCATTCATATAAATCAATACTGTCCTTGCTAACCGGTGAGGCATTTTCCATAGATCTGTTATACCAACAGTACTTCACCTGCATGCTTTTGTTTCTTTCTTTTTTTCTCTCTAGATAATGAGTGGTAAATTTCCTGCACTGAAGAGATTGGACATTGCCAAGTTAATTAATTTCTGAGTCACTTTGCTCAAGTCTTCTCACTTTCCTTGAAACAGCAGGACAGGAGCATTCAGTTTGTTATCAAGAATTTTGCTAGCTGGACATGATGGTACAAGCCTTGTAATGCCAGTACTTAGGAAGCTGAGGCAGGAGGATGGTGAGTTTGAGGACAGCCTTGACTACATAGTGAGATCCTGTTTAAAAAAAAAACCCAGCAAACAATCAAACCCAAAAGAATTTTGCCCAAACCCCAATAGTAGTCAGTATAATTATAGCAAGCATAATAATGACACCCCTTCTCCAGACATGTCCATGTCCTAATCCCTGGAACTGTGGCCATGCCAAATTACATAGCAAAGAACAACTAGGGTTACAGATGGAATTAAGACGGACAATCTACTGACACTGAGGTGGGAGATCACCCTGGAGAGCTGAAGGAACTCCATTGTAGTCACTGGGATCCTTAGAAGTGAAAAAGGGAGACAGAAGAGAGAGGGAAGCAGAGAGATGACAGAATGAGAAGGATGTGGCCTGGAGGATGGGACCATGAGCCCAGGACTATAGTTGACCTTTAGAAGCTGGAAAGGGCAGTGAAATGGATTCTTCCCTTGAACCTCCAGATAAGGATGCAACCCTGTGGACATCTTTATTTATAACTTGGCAAGACCTATTCCAGACTCCAGAGTTGTAAGATAATAAATATATGTTCTAAACCTCTAAGTTTTTAGTAATTTATTAGAGTAGCAATAGCAAATGAATACAAGCCTATCCAAAAGCTCTGCTTCCAGTCCCCAGCAAAGAGGAACCTGTTTCAGAGAATGTCTTATGGAACTCATAGGAAGGTTGATCCCACCATAAGGAGCCAGGTCCATGTTGATTGCAAAGGGGCTCACACTTTGACACCACACTCCAGTCACTTTAATATCACATGTTAATTGCTATAGAAGTCACATCCTAAGATGCTACTTGCAGACATGTGTGAATAGGCAGTCTGTTTTCACAGCCCACTCATGAGACAAGGAACTCTTTTCAGACCACA